>NC_087515.1:50974539-51287365 GCF_963921805.1 Phalacrocorax carbo
TATTCAAGAGTAGTGTAGAGAAAAATATTGACACCTCATTGACAAAAGCTTCTTCACTGTCTGGGAAGGAAGAGCGTTACGGAGCAAACAGCACAGCCAGGAGCTGCAAGAAGCCTCAGGCATAAGCTTTGCCATTTTATGCTGGACTGTACCAACCATAGGCTGTGTTCACTGCAAGGCTCTGCTGCTTTCCACCACCTAAATCAGGACAGAGAACTTCCTAGGGCTGATAATCTGGACTAGTGTAAGAACCCTTCTATAGCAGGATTACAGAGGCTGCTAGTATGTCCCTTAGAGTGAAAAATTCTCTCAGGGGCTGAAAGATGAGGCACTACACATTCCCTAGAGTTACTCTGCTAATAGGATCCATGTCACCACCAAAAGACCAAAAGTCTGTCTAGTTTATAAAGGTTGAGCAATTCAGATCACAGCTGGACCAACTGGGTTTTAAGCTTCTCTCCACACTAAATTTCACTGCAGAACATGGTCAGGAAGAAAGGAGGGTGGAAGCAACAAGTGCAGCCACAAGTTCTCCTTTATCACATAATTTTTTTAACATTGTTCAACACTTATGCCCAATTTAGATAGCTTCAATTCTCCAGACCTAAGCAGACACACAAACATGCAGACACAGAGGTAACATTAAAGCCCTGGCAAATGAAAGACCAGACAGTGCAGCAGAGCGAAACCTGAATGCCAGGCCAATGCTTGCTCACTTCTTCCTTCATTTTGTCTCATGAAAGTAGCATAAGACAAGCCCAGACTCCACTCACACCCCAGGGAAAACAGCACTGGGGATGCTGTGTAGCCTCTCCTGTGAATGAGTTCTTTCACCCCTTCATTTTTGGCACAGGGGGATCATCTGCACCTCCTCACCATGCCAACATGGGTGATTGTAGGTTGGGTTGGTGACCTGAGAGAACATAACTGCTTTTACCCTCTCATTGTTGCCCGGAAGGATTTTTTAGCTCACAGATCAGTGACCCAGACACACCGGTTAGCATAGCTTGTAACGAAATTCCTCATGACCAAGCTCCTAACAATACATCCAAATGTCACAAAAAGTCAGTAAACACTCTGAAGACTCAAGTGCATATTCTGGACAGCAATACTGGGAAGTTCTGGTTTTAGTATCCGCTACAAAAAGTCCTAAAATATTAGCACGTTTCAAAGATTTTACTATATTTTCTTAGTCTCTGGCTCACCAAATCTCTGATTAAAAAATAAAAAAAAGAAAGAGAGAGATCTAAAACAAGACCCATCCCTTCCACATTGTATTTTTTTCCTAATAATAGCCCACGCTCATGCCAAAATCTGTGAGAAGGCTTAGGAGCCTTCTGCCAGCACCCTCTTACAAAATTCCTCCCTTGCAGCTTCCTTCTGGACTGAAATTTGCTGCCTGGGAACGATGCATGAAGACTGTTCCTCAGGCTTAAGGAACAGAACAGCTCACTAGGGATGCATGAGGAGCAAACACCTTGGTTTATGGCCAGCTTCTACATAGCCTTCTGTTAAACTAGCAGTGTGAATGCTTTGGAGCAGTAAACTCCTCTGTCCCACCATATAGCACTTGGCATAGTGGAACCCATGCAATGACTAGAGGTCCTGGGCACCACAGAACAGAGGGGTTTAGCCTAGGTTGTATATATCTGAAGAGACAAATGGAACAAGAAAGGATGAGGAAGGCTTATCCCAGATTTTCTTCCTTCTGTGACAGGAAGGTTCTGTGTGTTGTATCGTTTGATGATGTCACTGATAGAAGAGAAAGTGATCTTCAGAATATAGAAATGTGTTTTGCATGAAGATACAACTAAATGGAACTGTGATGTCTCCACATGTACAATGACTAAGGAAATGCTTTCGCTGAAGCTTGATGAGAACAAAGTGTCACCAACATTACTAATGCTTGGTGAAAACAAGAAGTGTCACAAATGAAACTACAAATCTGTTAAAGCAACAAGCTTAGAAAGCAGAGAAGATAAATACACTTGCGTCATGGGTATTGCAAAGTGCACAGCAAAGGGATGCAATCAAACAGCCAGTACAGTTACTGTGAATTCACCAGAGAAGCTCAGAACAAATGAAATAACTTCAAAAAGTAGACCTGATATAGAGGATGACTCATAAAAAACATTGAAGTACAGGTATACTGGTGTGGGACGGGGCAGGATAGGTATTGGGCTGTGTATTTACAGTCTGATTAACATATGAATTAAACTGTGTATGAAACAAACTATACCACATGTAATGTTTTTAGGAAATATGAATCAGAGCCTGGAAAAACTTACTAATGTAAGCCATGAGTAGCAACATTACTCACGAGCACAAACCAGTCACACTAGTAAGGTTTTAGGCAGTCTGACCATTTCTACTGGAATATGGACAGCAATAACAGAGATTATTAATTTTAAAATTCTCATCATAATGAAAGAAATTTAACTCCGAGCTTGTCCATGGCACATGCTGATTGGTTAGATAATTTTTAAATTCAAGAATGCAGGTTCCCTCAGACTCCTTCAATGATATGGTTTAATAGTCCAACTTATTTTTCAAGTGACGCTGACTTTCCTTTGACTTTAATGAGCATCATTATACTGCCTTAGTGCAACTGAATAATATGCCTAATGGTTGTCCTGTGGCAATAAATTTTCTGCTTTAATATGTCATGTACATGCCCTCTTATCCTGTAACAGACATTTTCTTATTATTTAAAATAGTAATACCTGTGCTTCTAATTATGTTTGCTCTACTTGAAGAATACAGAATTAATTTATGCAGGAAAGTGAGCTGGCATTGACAGAGGCTCCAAAAAACTCCAGATGAGAGAGAAAAATATTCATATGGTATTATTTTGGAAAACACAGTTGATGTGCACTACATGCTATTTGTGCAGGACTACAAATAAGACCCTTCAGGATCAAGGTTCAGGTGCTTTTGAAGTGATAAAATTAAAGCTGGTTAGTGAAGATGCTCTGGGCATTCAGGAGTCTGAAAAGGCGTTAGATGCAACAGCAAAATCCTCCCTATCATGTTAACTTGGTCTTCCATTGATTTTAATTTTGGCACTTTGTTCTTTTACAACATCTTGTCTAAAATTGTACTTTGCAAAACTTAACAGTAAATTAACATGGTTTTGGGATCTGTGTGCATGTTATATAAATATCCAATTAAAAATAACGCTGGGCTTCTGCTACTTCATGAGAAAAAATCCACCCAGAGAAAGTATGCAGGAGTGCCAGGGATGCAGAGCTGTTTTCCTCTTCAGCTATTAAGTTGTTTAACTAAAAGCCTGCAATATCCTAACTGCATTCTTTGTGACCACAGGAAGAACTGAACTTACAGAGATTATGTGATAGCCTTACTGAGGTATTCATATTTTACTGTGCTGACCTCTGAGGTCTGACATTGTAGGTTTATTTAGAAGGTACTAGATGTTCCAAAAGGCTGTTATTCATTTCTGGATTGGCTCCTTATACCTAATATCTGTGTTGGTGTTTGTACAGTGGTTTAGTTCTTATTGATTTTACCCTCTCTTCTACTCCCACTCCCCACACTTCGTCGAGTTACTTAAAAAACTTACAGTTCATTACGAGAAACGAAAACTCGTGATATACAGAATCAGGAAAATCCCCACTATGTTACAATAGATACAGATCTGACCATTTTGGTAAGACCGATACCTACAAATGCCAATTTTTTATTATTAATATGGCAATGATGGTGGAAACTGAAGAGGTGCAGCTAGGAAATTAGTGAAGTTTTCACTGGTACCAATGGAAGCTGAATTTGTTCAATGGAAAGCTAAATTAGAGCAGTTTCATACATTTTCCCATTAGCTGAAGAAAAACAAAGAATTATCACAGCATGTTGTATAGGGGTGTGTTTTTATTTTGGTTATCACACAGGATCTAAAGCACTAAGTAAACACTAGTTCAAATAATTTTCCCCAAAATGTTCAAGGATTATTTTCCCATTTTGCTACCAGTCTTTGAGAGAAAAAAACTTATAAAACATGTAAGTCTAACAGGTTTATATATAGTTAGGACAAATACATCTTTCCTGAAGTAGTGTAAGAGGGGCCAGTTTGAGTACTGCAGGTAATAACTTCCTCTCACCTGTTTTACAAAAAGCTGCAAGTTAAATTTTGTAGTTAAAATGTTGAGTCTGTCCCACACAAGAATACAGGGGGAAATCTGTTGGGAATACCAATGAAAAACACAGGGAAAAATACTGGGAAAATAATAAAAGTTGTCCTTCAGTCTCTTGAACAATTGTTCTCTTTTAGTACAGAGGGAAAGCCTAGAGTAAATAGGCTGTTTTCTTGTTTAATGTGCTGTCATATGAAAAAAATTATAGACTTAAATCTTACGCAAAACCATTCTCTTCTCCCTCAAAAGGGCTTGCTCCAAGGGTTTGTCTTCATTAGCTGTAGAGAGCAGTGACATTTTTTTTTTTTTTTGCATTCCTGTGTACTGCAGCAAATTGTCCCTCTTGGCTGTCATTGTTTCCTACGGAAGCAACAATGGCTTCCATTTATCACAAGCTGACACCACATGGCATGCAAAATTACGTTTCACACTGCAGCATCCAAAGAGATGGTGTAAAAAAAAACGCATTTACGTAAAACACCTAGCAACCAGCAAAAAAAAATAAAAGGAAAAGCATAACTGTTTTGAAAAACGAAGTACCTTTTCATGAATCACAGTGACTTCTAACCAGCAGCTCTAAATGCATTAACTAACTTAAAAACCATCTTACCGAATGTATAGAAAGAGTTAAGAGGCTGATGTACCAGGGAAGGCAGTGAAATTTCACCATTAAAGAAAGGTTCTGATAAACACAGTTTTCTAGAGACATCAAAGCATGGTGCAGCTGTCAGGACGTCAAAGAAGTATTGTGTTCCCTCCAACAATTCACTGGTGTCTGCTTGTGTTTGGTGTTATTGATATTAGAATAAGCAAGTGCACGGGCCTAACAGTGACTCTAGGCTCTTTTTGTTTCAGTTGCTGATGGTGGTATCAGCATCTGCATGTTTTTAGATACCATAGGTAACCCCCACTCATCTACCGGAGGCCATTTCATTGCGGGATATAAAGGGCTCCTCCCCAGCAGGGCAGCCAACATCTACTTCAGTTGTCTGAGAAATGCCTGAACTTTTGTGTCCTCTCACAGGAATTCTGGGGTATGCCTTGGCTATTTCTCTGACGTCTGGTTTTGATAAGTGATTTTCAGAGCCTACTGTCTCCTAGGAATTCTGCAGGAAGAGACTGGGTGAGGTCATTCGGCTTTTCACTGAGTTTCCTTTCTCTGTTTTTGGCTGTTCTAGTGAACATGACCCTCTAGCACTCAGGAATATTTCTGTTCCCTTAGGAACTATCAACCACTTGCTGGTTTTATCTCTGCACACACAAAAGCTCCATGTCACTGGAAGGGGAAACAAGGTTGACATTAACCAGGGGAACATAAGCAGCTCGTAGACGCAGCTGTGAGCTGAGTTCATTTATTAGCTCAAGTGCTGGCAGAGCTTACACTTGTTTCTCGGCCTCTCTACTGGCCATTGGCCTAGGTCCGAATAGCTGAAGGCAATGGAATAATAGCTGGTTTGTCAGCCCATTTTATTCATGAAACGGGGCATGGCAGGAATACTTGGAAAGAAGCAACAAGTAAAAGAAAATGCATCTTATTTTCTCTGGTTCACAACCACTCTGCCTCAAAGAGTGTGTGACTTGCATACAGCTCTTCTGTACGAGACTACTCATATCAGATTTCATTTCTTGCTACATGGGTTGCTATGGATACAATTCTGAACTGCTGCTTTTGTAGGCCAGGAGATTTATGACTGCATCCCAAATGATTTTGCTCATCAGGGTCACACAAGATTTTTTTTTCCAAACAGAAGTGGAAACAAACATACGCTGTATTTCTCAAAATATTTTTCACAACCAAATCCTGTACTTTGGATCCTCTTGAAGTCTATCAGAGCATGTGGATCAGTCCCCTGTTTACACTAAGTTATGGATTTGTAAGAAATACATAACCATACAAACTCCTAAGAGCCGAGGCCCCGCAAAAGTTACAGGTCTGTATCAAAGCAGACCCTTATACATAAGTCCCTGGTCTAATCTTACTCGTTCCAGCTTTTTCACAGCAAAGACAATTGGGTTCAGTTAAGTCACAGCATAAACAGGCTCCTTAGAAATCCAAAGCATGTGATTTATGATTAGGTTATTGTTAATCAAAACTACAGGAAGCCTGGGTGCTACAATACACACAAATACAAAATGGAGCATGTACAAGTAACACACAAGGGCATGTCATTGACATTAACTGCTTGCAATTCTAAATCATCTGACAACAAATCTTCATATTAAACAGACAGTCGGAAGTTCTGGGATAAACATACTCCTCCACCTTCCTGGATGCTATTAATCATACAGGACTTTCATTGTCTTACCTTTCTTTGGATGGGTTCATTATCAGAGTCTCTGGCGTTGTACCAATGGCTAAAGAAGGTCTGTTCCTGTAAAAACTCTGGAAGACCTTTGGATGCTCTAGGAGTTGCAAGTGGGACTGGAAAATGTAATATTGTTATGGAGCACTTGTACTACACGATCCAAGGAAGCCCACGCAAACGGGCTACGGGCTGCACAGAAGGTAAGCGATAGCTGCTTTTCTTGAACTGCTCAAGTTACCTTGCCAGTGAGTGAAACCGCAACATTTACCACAAGGGAAAGTAGGCACCGTGAGCTGGATACTCAGCTGTGCTTGTACGTGTCACGGCAATGCAAGGTTCTATTGAGGGACAGTGTTGCTGAAGTGGCTTCAGAGCAGCAGTTCTACTGGGGTCCAGACGAAGGCCAGACTAGCAGATTTTGGAAAAGCATTTCAGTGCAATCACTGTTAAAGTGCAGGGCAGAAAAGGCCTCTCAGATCACCTGGCTGGTGCGTGAATATTTCTGATGGGATTTTTCTTCTTGGTTTCCTATGGACTTTTTACCTCTTCACATTGCCCATCCCCTGTGCAGGACAGTTTAGAAACTGCACCATCAGTGATTCAGTACCAGTGGCCACTACACCTTTATCGGCAGTCTTCCAGGCAACTTTCCATCTGTTAACAAAAAAGTATTGCCCTCTAAATGAACATGAATAATTTTCACAGTTACTATTTAATGAAACACAGACTGACCCATTACACTAAAGCACAACACGTCCAGGTGCAAGAGGAAGAAAACAAATGTCAAGCAAAACTTAAATACTCTGTATCAAATTCTCCAAAATGATGAGCAATTCTGAATTTTCAGCTTGAGACATGGCATAAGACCAGATCCACTGGTAGACAAGTGCTCAAAGCTTTTTGAAAAGCAGGGCTGCTTAAAGCATTTCAAGTGGATCAGGCTGCCTCGCTAATTGCTGTTGAAATGTAGGCCACTGCACTTCCATTTGCACAGTGGTAGCATGGCTAAGTTGTTAGAGTCACTAGGACACAAACCCCTCCAGTAAGCCCTGAATGTGGGAGCAGAGCTGGAGCAGAGTAAATTTACAGCTGGCATCCCTGTGATAGAGCTAGCAGCACATGAACAGATGCTGACTTACTGCTATGCCGTGGCTGGACCAAGGCCCGTATCTGCCAAAAGATTCCATTCTTGTTGAAAAATATATATGACAAAAATCATATTCCATTAATATGTTGAGAGGTGTCTATTATTAACTAGGTAATTAGATAATTATTAACTTCAAAACAGCACTTTTTCTCAAAAACACACATAAGAGAATCATAATTGGCCTACATGAAGCTCTCTGCTGCTACACCCAGAATGCTCCTTCTAACTGAACCGGCTAATTTAAGGACACTTATTTCGGTAACATGCACCATCATACAGAAATAGTGGTCCATGAGCCCCATATAGCAGCAAAGGCCAGATCAGGTATGTAAGTCTTTAAGTCTGATAATCTAAAGTCCTTTGTCAGAGTAACAGCAAAGGAAACAAGATACGCCACTGAGAAGACAGAGAACAGAGGTCAACAGTTCGAGTTCCTCAAGGTCATCATAACTGACAGCCTGCATTTAACTGCTTGGCTGCCAGGCATAGCAGGCTAAGAGGGAGCACCTATGCAGACCACTAAGGGAAATGGATTTTCCAGTCTTTTCACAAACTGGTGGCCTTGAAGAGGCTGTAATTAACATGGAGCAGCTTGCTGGGTTAGCATATGGCTACTATTGAGAAATATACTTTAGACTGTTAATATTCTGGAAGTGGTTAATTAGTACTAACATGATTCTGAAGGCAGAGCAGACCTACATTCAAGTATAGCGCTAGGAGATTCAGGCCACTCATCTTCTGCTCAGCAGTTCTAGAGCAATCCTGGGCAATGACATGTAAAAGCTCACACCTTGGTTTCACTAGCTACAGAAAGGGAGTAGTAGTAATACTTACTTACAGTCTGGAAGTGCAAATACATACAAAAGCGCACACACATGTAGATTTGTAGCTGTTCCTGGGGCCCTACCAGCTTGAGGCATGCCTGGAGCTAGCTACAACTTTCTGCGCAGGAGCTGTACACATTTAGAATTAATGCTCCTTTATTTGTATAGAGAAGGAAGTGTTTATTTTGGTAGAAGTATAAATTGCTTACCTGATCCCTGACGGTAGTGTTTAATAACTGAATCTAGATATGCAGTTGAGGAGGACCTTATAAGTGAAAAATAAAGTTAGATGGAAATTCTAGTTCCCAATTTTCATATTGGAATACAGAGGTCAGAAGTACATGCCTATCAACCATGGTAGTAGCTGTGCATACAACACTCTGCTTTTGCTGCATGGAAAATGCCATTCTTTAGAGACAAGGTAGATTCTGAATTGCTGAAAACCACGTGTGAATAATGCCATGGTTGAATTTTTGAGTGTGCGTGTGGTTCACATAAAAGCAGCGAGGATTTTTTCCTCACTATCTGAACACCTGCACAGAAGATCAAAACTATTTTCTTAATAAATTACTCACAAAGTAAGTTTTGTTAGCTTTTGAATACATTATCTATCCAAATAAATTTCAGGACAGTAGTTTTGCAAATTAATCTTCTATAAAAACACATTAGTTCATTTCTCTCAGTGGCATTTTAGGCATCCGAAATCTATTCATAACATATTGTGTAAATATTCTGGGAGAGAGCCTTAATAAGTTCATATTTCCAATAATTAACTAAAAAACCCATGCACATGACTGAAAAGAGGAAAAACAAATTTGGCACTCTGCTTCCCTTTCACAACACTGCAAGTCATCTTAGGAAGGAACATGAGTCCTTGTCTTTCAGCATTCTGACGTTTCACTCCGCACGTGTACAAGCCTTGCCCGATGAGGATCATAAGGTTGGTCAATACACATCCCCAAGACACTCCAATGATATCACTGCAAGCATTCCTGGAGTTATAATGTTAATCTAGTCATTTCCCTAAATTTAATATGTGTGTTGGAGAGTGATTTGATATGTTCATTATTCTCAGCTAGAGGAATTAGCATTGCTGCAGTGATTTGAATTATTCTGCCCACTGTGTCTCACAGTTGCAAAGGCTTTTTGGCTGCAGAATTACACGCTTGACAGTTGCTCACAACTTAGGGAGTGAAAGAATGCATTTTTCAGAACTCCATACTGAGATTATCCAAAAGCACTGGCCTGGCTACGACACAATGAAGTCTTTCTCTAACAACCTGCCTGTGTGTTTTTCAAATGGGGCCGCACAATACATGTGCAATATCCACTGCAGGTTTTGTATTGCTGGTGCTGATGCTTCAGGAAGGATGGGGTGATCCTTCATTGGCTGGGTCATAATAAGCTGGTGAAGGGTCTGGAGCACAAGTCTGATAAGGAGCAGCTGAGGGAGCTGGGGGCCTTTAGCCTGGAGAAGAGAAGGCTGAGGGGAGACCTTATCACTCTCTACAACTACCTGAAGGGAGGTTGTAGTGAGGTGAGTGTCCATCTCATCTCCCAAGGAAGGTCCAGAGGAAACCGCATCAACCTGGAAGTAGCCTCACAATCACATGCCCTGGTCCTCATGGGGGACTTCAACCACCCTGATATTTGTTGGAAAAGCAACACAGCGAGCCATGCATGATCCAGAAGGTTTCTGCAGAGCATCGAGGACAATTTTTTGATGCAGATGGTGGAGGACCCAACAAGGCGAGATGTGCTGCTCGACCTTTTCCTAACAAACAAGGAAGGGCTGGTTGGGGATGTGAGAGCTGGGGGTAGCCTTGGCTGCAGTCACCATGAGATAGTCGAGTCTAGGATACTGCGAGGTAGAAGCAGGGCAACGAGTTGGGTTACAACCTTGGATTTCAAGAGGGCCAACTTTGGCCTCTTCCAAGACCTGCTGGGAGGAACCCCACGGGCTAGGGCTCTGAAGGGCAGGGGGGTCCAAGAGAGCTAGACAGTATTCAAGGACCACTTCCTCCAAGCTCAAGACCAGCGCATCCCCAAGAGGAAGAAGTCAGGCAGAGGAGCCAGGAGACCCACATGGATGAGCAAAGAGCTTCTAGAGAAACTCAAATGGAAGAGGGAGGTTCACAGTACATGGAAAAAGGGACTGGCCACTTGGGAGGAATATAGGAATGTTGTCAGGGTATGCAGAGATGCAACGAGGAAGGCCAAGGCCCACTTGGAAGTAAATCTGGCAAGGCCTGTCAAAGATAACAAGAAGAGCTTCTTTAAATACACCAGCAGTAAAAGGAGGACTGGGGACACAGCGGGCCCACTGCTAAACAAGGAAGGGGCCCTGGTGGCGCAGGATGCAGAGAAGGCGGAGTTACTGGATGCCTTCTTTGCCTCGGTCTTTACTGCTAAGGCTCACCATCAGGCATCTCAGCCCCCAGGAGAGAGAGGAAAAAATCTGGAGAAGACTTACCATTGGTTGAGAAGGACTGCGCCAGAGATCACCTATGCAAACTGGATCCTCGCAAATCCATGGGCCCTGATGAGATGCACCCACGAGTGCTGAGGGAGCTGGTGGATGTTCTTGCCGAGCCACTCTCCATCATCTTTGAAAGGTCGTAGAGGACTGGAGAGGTGCCCGAGGACTGGAGGAAAGCAAATGTCACTCCAGTCTTCAAAAAGGGCAAGAAGGAGGATCTGGGGAACTATAGGCCAGCCAGCCTCACCTCCGTCCCTGGAAAGGTGATGGAGCAGTTCATCCTGGAGGTCATCTCCAGGCATGTAGAGGGCAAGAAGGTTATCAGAAACAGTCGACATGGATTCACCAAGGGAAGATCATGCTTGACCAACCTGACAGCCTTCTATGATGGCATGACTGGCTGGGTCCACGAAGGGAGAGCAGTGGATGTTGTCTATCTTGACTTCAGTAAGGCATTCGACACTGCCTCCTATAATATCCTCAAAGGCAAGCTAAGGAAGTGTGGATTGGATGAGTGGACAGTGAGGTGGACAGAGAACTGGCTTAACAACTGAACTCAGAGGGTCATGATCAACAGGGCAGAGTCTGGATGGAGGCCTGTCACCAGTGGTGTTCCCCAGGGGTCTGCGCTGGGTCCAGTCCTGTTTAATATATTCATCAGTGACTTGGATGATGGGATAGAGTGTAACCTCAGCAAGTTCACTGATGATACCAAGCTTGGAGGAGTGGCTGATACACCAGAAGGCTGTGCTGCCATCCAACGAGTCCTGGACAGGCTGGAGAGCTGGGCTGAGGGGAACCTCATGAAATTCAACAAGAGCAAGTGCAAGGTCCTGCACCTGGGGAGGAACAACCCCATGCACCAGTACAGGTTGGGGGCTGAACTACTGGAAAGCAGCTCTGTTGAGAAGGACCTGGGAGTGCTGGTGAACGACAAGCTGACCATGAGGCAACAATGTGCCCTTGTGGCCAAGAAGGCCAACAGTATTCTGGGCTGCATTAAAAGGAGTGTGGCCAGCAGGTCGAGAGAGGTTACCCTCCCCCTCTACTCCGCTCTACTGAGACCACATTTGGAGTACTGTGTCCAGTTTTGGGCCTCCCAGTTTAAGAAGGACGTAGAACTGCTTGAGCAAGTCCAGCAGAGAGCTACCAAGATGATCAGGGGGCTGGAGCATTTCCCTTATGAGGAAACGCTGAAAGACTTGGGTTTGTTCAGCCTGAAGAAGAGAAGACTGAGGGGGGATTTCATCAATACCTATAAATATCTAAAGGATGGGTGTTAGGACGATAGGACCAGGCTCTTTGCAGTAGTGCCCAATGACAGGACAAGGGGCAATGGGCACAAATTGAAACACAGGAAGTTCCAGCTAAACATGAGAAGAAACTTCTTTCCTGTGAGGGTGCCAGAGCAGTGGCACAGGCTGCCCAGGGAGGGTGTGAGTCTCCTTCCCTGGAGATACTCAAAACCTGACTGGACACGTTCCTGTGCCCCCTGCTGTAGGTGTCCCTGCTCAAGCAGTGGGGCTGGACAAGATGATCTCCAGAGGTCCCTTCCAACCCCCACAGTTTTGTGATTCTGTGATTCTGTGATTCTGTGAACTTGCACCAGGGGAGGTTTAGATTGGGTATTAGGGAAAATTTCTTCCCTGAAAGGGTTGCTAAGCATTGGAACAGGCTGCCCAGGGCAGTGGTTGAATCACCACCCCTGGAGGTACTTAAAAGACATGTAGACGTGGTGCTTGGGGACATGGTTTAGTGGTGGGCTTGGCAGTGCTGGGTTAACGGTTGGACTCTATGATCCTAAAGGTCTTTTCCAACCTAAATGATTCTATGGTTCTATGATCAGGCAGCTTTGCTCCAGTGTTGGTGGTTCAGGGAATTGTAGATAGCTGGGGAACTTGCAGAATATTTTAAAGTGGTGGCTTCTTCATATGTTAAAAATACACTCCTCCAGCAGCCTTTACCTTATCACCACCTCCCTGGAGTATGTACCTGTGCTTGATGCAGCAGCAGTCAGTACAGCCTTGGCATGGAGGAATCTCATCCCTGAAGCCTGGAAATTCTATTAATCTATTTGTGCAGCAATATGCAACTTGTTTGACACTTTGCAAAAGGGAAAAAAAACCTGAACACCAAACCACAGAACAGATGGGTTCAGTAGGTGCAGGGCATCTCAAAAAATCTGTTGAAAGGGTCTGCATTCCAGCTGAGCAACTTAACAAAACTAGATCTAGCTGTTAAAATACCTCTGAGGAGTTGGGTTAAAAAGAGGGGGAATCCTTATAAGCCTCTGCAGGCAATAGCCCATGCAGCCAAGTTAGCACATAAACCAGCACCAGCTATTGTTTTATTGGATTCCTTTGGTGGGGGGCGGTGCTGAGCAGGAAGGAATTTTTATGCATATATGCATACACAAAAGGACTATTTTTTCATCTATGTAAAGTCAAAACATACTGGAATCATAAATTACATCCTGGATGAGTGTTCAGAGTTTATATCCTTTTAAGGAGTACAGCCTAAAGTTAGCACCCCACTTCCAAGGTATAATCTTCCATCACTGTTAGATGCTGCTGCCTGATCGCAGCCAGACAACTGGCTCAACACCAAGATCGCAAGTGTGCCAACATATGGAAACAATTGCTTTCCTTTTGATTGGAAATTACATACTCTGGGTGTGTGCACAACATCCCCCATCAATCATCCAAAACAGTTCATTATTTGGACTTAAACTTATTATCCAATAGAAGATCCCTAGAGTTTTGTGTCAAGGGCAGGAAAGATATTTACACACCCCAGAAAGCAAAAAAGCCTCTGCACGGTGATAGCTTGTCTGAGCCATGCTGCATCCTGACTGAGCCTGATTCCTTCTCTGTACAAGGTGGTGTTTCATGCACCAGCATCGATGTTGCTCAGCTTAACACAAAAGCAGCTAAATCTTGGTATTATACATGCATAGTAAGGCTGTGCTGGCTGCTAATCACGCCCAGGACTCCAGAAAACCTCCACACATTGGTGTCTCAGCAAAAGAAGTGAAGGGAAAGGTTTAATAGTGAATATGTGACCATAGATTACATGCTTTGACACTGGTAACGGTCTATCTGTCTCAATGAAGTTGCAATGGCAGGTGGCCTGCCACACAAGGAAAAAATCAAGAGGATTTTTGTTGAACCTGCATGGCTGATCTGGAGATAGAAAGAACAGGAAGGCAAATTCCTGCTGAGAATGGAAGGGAAGTCTGGTTCAAACAGTTTTCTGGGCTCATATAGCAAAGACTAGCAAAGGGAAACAAAGGCAAATGACTTCCTAAAGAACTGCCAGTATAAGTGAAAAGACAGGAGAGTTCTGTTTTTTAAATCAGTAAATACTAGCAATGGTGGCACTTTTGGATGTATTTTTGGAGTTACTCTGGGCAGAGGCTTTATGCATCTGAGTAACAGGCCCGCAAACTGAAAAGGAAATTGTAGCACATGGGAGGTGAATGTAGATTTTTCCATTGTTTTCAGTAAATCAAGGGGTTCACGTGAATGTTTGAAGTCTACTGGTGATAGGACTATTTCATGCTATTGTAAATTCTGAAATGAGTCCTTCTATGGATTATAGAAAGAGAGAGGCTTTCACGTGGAGGAAAAGTAGGCAGAAGCACATCCAGCTGTGGCGTACAGCAGACAGAAACCATCAATGAGGCTTTCTGGCAAAAGGAAGACTATTATGATGACTATGGTTTTATATGGGCAACCAAGAGGAATAGACTCAGTTCCCACCTCTGCGTGGCCTTCCTGCAAGGACAAACACAAGTCTCTCAAAGGCAGATTTCCAAATGTATTTAGGCACTTGAAGATGCAGACAGTGCCAGGTAGGATTTACAAACGCATCTATGCCAGCCAGATATTTATCAGCACCTGTTTGTGTCCCTTGGGTCCCTTATCTGCAAGAAGATTACAGATGTCATCTATTCAGATCACAGCCAAATTCTACCTTCAGTCGTACGCCCGACATTTCCATGTAAGTGAAAGAGAGGAGTGAGCTCATATCTAAGGATGGGACTTAGCCCCAAGTAGAATAGGAAAAAGGATTTGCTGGATGACAAAAATAGGCCGAGTGCCTTGTCACATCTGACAAATGCCTCAGATTGCATAGCACAGATTTGTGGTGGTGCTATTAAAATAGATTATATTTCCACTGAATGAACTGATTTCTTGTCACAGGTAGATTGGCAACCAGTTTCTCACTGACAGTGAAAACAGGTCTCAAGATCAGTGGGTATCAGGGAACTAACACTTCTACTGTTTTGAGAATTAATTCCTAATGCTTCCCCTCACTGCCATTTGTTGATAAGCTCTTCTAGGCTGGATTCTGCGGACCACAGAGCTCCTCATCCACACTTACTTACAAGAGCTGCTCAGATGAAAGGAGGAAGAAAAAATGCCAGTCATTTAAAGCACAGGTTGTGAAATCAGGCCCTTCCTTGCTAAAAGCAGGGTGTGATGATCTGCCTGGGTTTGGATGTTTTCAATCATATAAAATAGAAGTAGGTCAGACCCTCACCTAATATACATTCATAAGGTCAATGGCCCCTGCTGCAGACAAGGATCTAGGTAGTAGCTCTGATCCACGGCTGCTGCCTGCTAACTAGTAGTTAATTTGCGATCCTTTACACTCTTTCTGCATTTATCATTTGTAAACAGAAAGGACATATTAACAAATAACACTCGAGGAACTGTGTTTTAGTTGTGAATATAAACTGTGATGAGTCATACAAAACCCACAAGGCAGCTGATGAGAAACCAGTTTGCTTTTCCTATAATAAAAGCTGACCGCCCAGATGAAAAGACCATGGCCTCTAACTAATTTTGGTTTGAAAAAAACAGAAGTGGGCAATTATGTTTTCCAGCAGATACTGCTCTGGTACAGGAGAAATATTTGTTGTTCTGGCTCTAGCTGGCAGATAGGCAGTTGTTGGGTGTGTACCATACAAAGAATACTTTCATTTTTGGCATGGTGTAGCATTGTTGAAATACCAAAGACCATGGCTAATTAAGTGGAGTGATGGAACAGAATGATTTGATGATAAGATTTAATTGGTATGAACATTCTCATAGACTAGTTATTGTATCTGTCTGGGAGGGCCAGACGTTCAGCTGTGTTAAGCATTGCTCAACTGTAGCTGAGGGGCTAAAGGGCATGAGGGTGTCCTTTACTCACTCTTGGTCGTGGGTCCGCTCAGCAGTCGGGTCTCAGGGTGCAGTTTAGAGCAGATTATACCAGCCTTCTGTGGCCCCGGTCTGCTGCCACAGTAGCTGAAAGTCACAAGGAGCAATCATAACCCCATGCCCCTGCCATGCCCCTCCACGGACCATTGGGGAATGGAGTTGCATGGGAGCTGCTACAGTGAGCTGGCACCGCCCAGAAACCATGCCCTGGAGAGCAGGACTGCTCAAGCTGCTTCGCACCAGTTCGAGGAACACAGACCAGGATCCAAGCATTAACTGTGTAAATGCTGTTGCTTTCAGGTGATTATTTTGAATCTTTCATAATAAAGCTGATTACCTTAACTTTCTCAAGGGGAAATGGTGCTTGGATAAGCCTCTTGGAACTTGATAGAATGATACTTGTTCCACAGTTTGGCTAACACAACAAAACAGGTTCCTCCCAATATTCTCTGCCTACTTCCATGGAAGCTTTCCACAAGTCTCCCATTTGGGGCTCTGGCACCACCAGTTTAGTACAGTTGCAGTCTCCAGGGATACAAACAAAGTCTATTTAAGGCCTCCCACAAGGCCAAAAATCACTGATCAAAGCCATAGAGCAACAACCAGGGTCATATTAGGACCAGTGAATGGGCATTGCCAAAGGGAAGGGCTTGCATTTCAGAGCATTCTCCTTCCTCGGACATGGATGGATGACCGCAGCATTCTGTTACAGGCCGCTTCCATCTGCTTTGACACATGGCCAACATCAAACAGGCAAGAGAGCCAAGATCCTTCCTAGAAAAGCCCGAAAGATTTCTGCCACAAGGGTACATATTATTTGTGTTCAGCACACGTTTAGGTCACCAAGTTGGGCAACGTGACACACGGGAGAGGGTCACAGGCTTCAGGATCCTTCAGGTAAAGCTAGACATAACCACCACACTCAAAAGTCATTCTAAGTTTCTCTGCAAAAGCTGTAACTTTTCCTCCAGAAAAAATAAGAAAACTGAAAGTAACTCCCTAATTATCTCTTTCACCCCTCTCCTCAGTGATTAGCAAAAGCTGTCATGGTTCCAAATGTGGCTTTTTATTTTCTGCCACACAAGCTCAGCTATACACAGTAAACTTTAAAACATTGTTTCATAACTCACTCACTCGTATTTGGCTATGGTTTCAATGCCAAATGGCCTACACAATTAAAAAACTTGCGGCAGTTGGGTTATAACAACAGGCAAGTGATACTGTATATAACAAAAATTATACATATGAGTTAACTATTGCCTCTGGCTTTCACTCCTACATGAAAACACTTGAACAGAGACCCTCTGAAGAGTCAGGAGCAGCGATTTGCTGAAAGAATTGTGCCTATCTGTATTATGATGTTCTTTTTTTTATGTTCTCCTCCACTAGCAGAGAAAAAGAGCCAACAACTGCCAATCTCTTTCCCCTCCCACCCTGGAGGAAAGTAAGCCAGCACATGCTAGTTCTTGTTGTAATGTTAAAAACAAAACAAAACAAAAAACCCTTTGCTTCTGGCTTTGTGGTGTCTCACAGAATGAAACTGCTTCATAAATTACTAAAGAGAAAGAGCCCTGAGTAAGCCTCCTTCTTAAACCAGGGCAGACAAGAAGTTGTCCCTCTGTTCAAGGAAACGTCTCCCCTTCTTCCTCTCTCTTTTAATTACTATAATTGTCAAATTTTTTTTGGAAGATTTTGAGCACTGCATAATCTCTACCCTATTCCCTTCCCATCTCAGATAGCTCTGAAATTGCCAACTAGGGAGTCCCTCTCTCCAGACTTGAAAACGTAAGCTTCCTATTAAGCCCACAGAAACTGGACATCTCAGAGCATCAGAGTAGCAGTATTATACTTATTTCAAGTGTATCAGGCTCTGATAGTTGAGAAAATACATTGGGCTCTTAAACAGAGTACAACCTGATGTGTTTCAAAGCGTTTTCTAGCATTAAAATAGCAATTCATGGACATTTTTTATTCGTTGAAGGAAATGCAGGTCAGCCATAACATATTGGACTTCAAGAGTGCTGTTACGTGCTTACTACTACTACATGCTGCTCTCTTGGAATATCATCTGGGGCCAGTAGCAGTCTCTTGTGATCCTCCTGGCACAGTCAGTGAGGGTGTTGGCTTATCATCCAGTTGCCTCCTCAGGATAAATATACATGGAATCAAGAAATGCAGAATTGCAGCTGCTCTCCAGCAAATTCTTCTTATAAAAATAAGGGATGAAAATCACAGTAGCAGCAGTTTGAGTTGACCTGCTGATAATACCATGCTCCCAGGCACATAAAGGGACGCATTTAACCAGTACTGCTTTTCCAGCCAGTCAGCTCAGCTGTTATACATGAGTCCCCCCTCTTGGATGAGTCTTTCCCCCTAACATAAGTCTGATTTTATGGAAGACTCGAATCCCCAAATGCCCTACTTGCAGGGAATAAAATGGCAGTCATTATGCTGACAAAATACTAGCGAGAGGGAGAGAGCCTGTCTGAGCAGTCTTTTAAAAATTGGTCTAGACTTGCTCTTGTTAATTTGCTTTAGACAAGGCTGGGGAAAAGGACGAGAGAATATATTCTGCCTGCCTTGAGCCCTAGCGAGACAGCCCTTCTCTAGCACCGTGTTAGGCTGTGCTGCAGAAGGTGCAGCACAGCAGCCAGAAGCACGCACTTGGGTAGGAGGACATTCAGTCACCTAAAGCAGACACTGCAAACAATCATCCTCTGACAGCAGAATTCAGTCAAGGTCTCCCAGAAATAGTTTCCAGTATCTATACATTAAGAATAGCTCAGGGAAGGTTCTTACAATTTTACAGCCTCCAGATGCGTATTTTTTCAATAGAAGTATTTCCTCATGAGATAACTCAAAAAGGTTTGTTTTTCACACGCCGGAGGAACAGTTGTTACTAATACAGAGCTATTTAACAGGTGAACTCTGCTAGCAGAGGCATTCAGTTTTTACAACTATTTACTCAGGATGGCAGATAAGTAGAAGGAAACACCTCGAGTGATATCAGCAGGTAATTCTTAACACACATTATTATAAGGAAACAAAAATCATATCTGCAAAGAGGTGCTCCCCATAAAGTGTAGGGTGGAAAATGTAAGTTACTTGCTGTTTCTGAATACAGACAGAAAGGAAAATACAACTTGTAAATCTGTTGGCAGATAGCAACTATTTGACAGTGTACACAGTGTAATCCAGTCAGGTAGTGTTACCTAATATTGGAGAAAAAACTCAAAGAGTTCTCACCTATTCCACATGAAGGCTCTTGCTGACTGAACTCGGCTGGCAAAACCATCTCAGAGGCTAGTTTCTAAAGACCAGTTCTTTGGGTGCTCTGTAATTCAGTGGAGTATAATGATACAGCTGGCCACCAATGATGCTTTAAAATCAGAGGAAAGAAGATGAAATGCCCATTACACAGCTAAACACAAAGCTGTTAAAGTGTTTCTAAAGCGTCCCCGCAGAACACTATCCACTACAACGAAACCCTGCCACTGCTGCCAAGCCCATTTTGACACCTAATACTAAGGAAATAAGTTCTAAGGAAATAAGTTCTAAGGAAATAAATTCTGTGGCTACATGAAGTCCCAAACTCACTTTAAATATTAGTTATGGGTTGCTCTAAGGTTGATTGTCTCATTCAGATGCTTAGAACTTTTTTACTATGGAGAATTCATGGCACATACCTATCTGCCACAATACTGAAAGAAGAAGCGCAAATTGTTCATACCTGTTTTGTCTCGGAATCTTTTGCTCCCATATAGTATATTGGCTCGTTTAGCAACCTTACATTGCAGCTAATTAATCTTGCATAATGTCATTGGGGATTACTGCACCACTGGTGAACATGAGCAGTGTTTACTTGGGAGATATATAAAGTCTCTGCCGACAATTCTAGTGCATCGCCCTGGCATGTCAGTATTAAATATTCCATAAGTATTTAGGCCGAAACACAAAATCAGACAGATAAATTTTTCCACCAATACATGTGCTCTACTCAGTGATAATCGTTAAACATGTTTACACCAAGTAAATAAAGAATGTATTGGTTAACAAGCCAGTAGGCCCTGGATGATATTATTCAATGCTCTGAAACCGGAACAAGGTTTCAGTGCAGTTATTCTGGCATAATCTGGGTTTAAGTCTCAGCAAATATCAAAAATTAGATTCTGTTCTCATTCACACTAATTTTATTCCAGTTACTCCTGAGTCATACTAGAGAAACGAAGGTCAGGTTGTACAAATAGTTGCAGTGAAAGTGTTAATTCTTGCTTCTTCTAAATTAAGAATATAACTCATTCACGTCTACTATTTGATCCTGAAGGCACAAAACCGATCCAAATTCCTGGACCAGATAGCCTATTTTTGAACATTGTTCAGTGTTTTATTCCTGATTTATTTCTGTGGGTTTTTTGGTTTCGGATTTTTTTTGATCTGGCCATGATGCTCTCTCAAGTTATAATGACTTGCTAACAGCCAGTTTCAAAGACCTTGACTATTCTTATCAGCTGCTCTGGACACTGATTAGCTGAGGTCTCTGCTGCCTCATCAAATACTGATTTTCTGATTCTGCTTGCCAGCGGTTTCTTTCAATTTATCTTAGTAGTCTTTCCCAGAATCCCTCATCACCTCTCTGTGACTCTTCCCAGATATTCTCTTCTTAGTCTCCTACTTTTTCCTTGTACCACCCCATCATGACATCTCTGATCATACTATTGGTGCATTAATAATATGCGGTTACCATTGCCTTTTCTGTCCTGGAGTCTATTGATCTGATCCAGCCCTCCTTTCCAATAGAAATCAATTAGAAGCAGTTAAGCTTAAGTTACAGAAGGAAACAGTTCTGTTACACAACATTCACCCGGCTAGTTCAGTCATTTCAAGGAAATATTGAACTGTACTTTTATTACAGTGATAAACAGAACAGAACTGATACCAAACTATACAGTTAATGTGTAAAAAACCAGAAATGTTCCCCATCAAGACCAAACACTATCTCCTGATAAGAAAGGAAAAGTCTTCTGTATCCTGTAACTTGAATCATAGACAAGAAATCAACTTCACAGACCAGCAGTTCAGTTTCTTGTCTCAGAATATTCAGCTGAAAAAGCACCAATAAAAATGCATACTGTTACTGTTCCAACAGCACATTTTCCTACTGAAATATCAAAGTAATCGTTAGCCTTATTGTTGTGCCTGGAGGATTGTCATGAACTGGGCCCTGTGTCACCCAGTATGCAAATATGCAGTGGAAAGCCAGTCTTTCACCTAAAAATCTCATCTAGCTCTCAAAGAAGTAATTTCTTCCATCATCTTGATGGAAGAGGGGGATCAGCTCTCTGAAAAGTTTCCAGTCTAGTTTTACTCTAAATACCAATTCTACTTACAGATAAATGTCTTCTAGTCACAGATTTTATTGGACTTGGCAAAGATCACAGCTTTTCCTTTAGTGACTTTCTGACGTGTAGCTACAGCAGTGTGTGTCAATTCAGGGCTGCTTGTCAGGCACTTTTGATTGTAAGCTAGTCATGCTTATATATATTTTTATTTACATATGTAACATACAATGTGCATTATACATGCATATATATGTGTACATACATATGCAATACACGATAAATTCTTTTAGGGCCTCAAGGACATAGCGTTGATAGGACATCCTGACCATTCAAACAAGCCTGATATTGCAGGCAACTCTGCCCTATGATCCCTTTTATGTACTCACTAATTCTATCTAAATAATAATTCAGGTTTTGCCCATTACTCCTATTCTCCTTGTACCAGAGCCTCACTGCTCAAAGTCAAAAGCCACCTCACCTTCAGTGTGATTGATTTCTTGAGCCAATATAGCCCCAGTCATTTTCATCCAAGTATCATCCTTTAGCCAAAATTGGTTATTCTTTCTGCTGTGACCCTGAGCACTTACCCCTACAACATGAGAAGAAATAGCAACGACATTCTCTAATACTTTTGTTTCTTTTTGAATGGGTTCAAAAAAAGAGACAGGTTCTGGCTCCTCTCCCTAATTTGGCTCTTCCATCCTATGATTATTGTACTCACCCCAACTGAACCTGCTTCAGTTCAATTTCTCGAACATCTTGTACCTTCTCGACTGCCAGACTGCACACAGCACAATAGCATTAACACTTCTCTGTCTCTTCCGGGAAGACCTCGTATGGTACTCCATAGGACTGGATATTTCTATTACTAACATCTTTCAGGTCATTCAGCTTTTTCTGTTCATCATCCTGACCATCTCTCCAAATTGTGTCTCTTAAACAAGCGCATTTTCACTTCTTCCCAATGTTAATACTGAACATACGCACACATGTGTGTGTGCACAAGTCCAGCTAAGACTCAGTTTGGTGAACTTTCCCATTACTTGTCACACAGCTCACCATCAACAACAATTTTTGAACCAGGGTGGATCTTTTGTAGTTTTACTGTGATGTTCTCATATTACCCAGGAATTACTGCGTCAGTTGCTTGCAAATCAACATTGATTTGTGCTACCATGTTTTTCCTGTCAAGAAAATCAGATGTATTATCAGAATTATTAGAAAGTCTAAGTTAACTGCTATTCTATTTTCCATGTGTTCTAGAGTCCTAAACGAAGTAATAATGAAATCTTGTCACTGAGTGAAATTATCTCATTATGTGAGAGGCTTGTAAGAACATTAGACACTGACAGGCACGATTTAGATACAGACTACAAGACAAATGACCTTTTTACGGGCACTCAGACATTTTCATATCAGGAATTTTTTGCTTCTATTTGAGGCACAAACCTTTTTTTCTTGTGCATGTTTTGTCACTGCTGGGGGTGAAACAAGGATCCAAGCCCTTGGATCCTGAACGCTCACCATTCATCAACAATTTCTACATCGTCCATATTTCTCAGGCTACTAAACCGTACATGTTTGAACTTCTATACATCTTACACATATCTAGCTGATTTGATAAAATGAGCATTCACGTTCTTGTGATCTTACTCCTGGGAGTATTTTTAGCTTTTTCTTTTTTTTGTTCATTTACAGTTTAACTGGAGACTGGATGAGGCAAAGCAGGAAGTCTGAAATTGTATTAGGTGAATTATTATTATTATTCTTATATAACAACCTGGATGTAATATAGGCATTACCTGCATTACCTTCACAGGGAAAGAAAAGGGCCTAGAAGAGGCTGACCTTTCTTTGGGATTACTGTTGTTGCCCATTGTTCTGCCTTTCCCCCCATAAATTCTGGTCATGCACAGAAGTCTCCACAGAGGTCTGTGTCAAGAGAAAACATTACCGTAACGGTGGCCACACACTTTCACCCAATAGAAGCTTTCCCTGCGTGCAGTTACTAGATGCATGATAGGACCCTGAGGTCCAGCTCACAGGCTGGAGAATTCAGTCTGACTTTGATGACTCCCTTCTGCTCCACGGTAAATCACTGGGACTGCAGTGATGGCTTCTGTGGAAGGCAGAGATAATGAAGTGGAAAAAGCCTGGCCAATAACCTTCTTGTTAGCCTTACAGCAGATGTTTTTCTTTTCAACCTGATATGCATCTCCCTGCCTGTCTGCTAAAGAAGAGTTTTATTATGAAGTAATCTCATTCTACAGTTATACATGAACACAAACGATGACAGAAGAGACGAATGCCTTTATCCCACCTTTGAGTCCTCAATCTGTCACATTCTCCCTCTTCAGGATCCTTCACTGGCCAAATATTGTAAAGTCCTGACATAAGAGCATCTCCAGAGGATCTGCCGTTCACCTGTGGACACTACTTGCCAGATCTGGGGATTTAATAGGCCCAGGTTTCCATTACAAAGTTAAATCCCCTCTCACGATACCAGTATTAGAAGTGGTAGGCAAAACCTCAGAAGGCCAAAACAGGGTTATTCTGCAAGATCTAGACTGACTTGAAGTCAATGGAATTCTTCTACTATACGGCTCTGAATATTTTCAATTACACATAGTATATCATAATAAAAAATTGGAAAAAGAAGAATTTCTATACTTTCCAAGTGAAGATTTCTCCTAGCCAAAGTTCCCAAATGTAGTTGATTAGTGTAAAGTAATTACTGTTATTACCCTTTATATTTCTGCCAGAAGAGGTGAGACCTCTGGTACTTAAAAAAACGCATTAAAGGTCTTATGAAAACCTAATTTGTTGAAGAAATGAGGAAGGAAGGAGCTTAGCTTTTAATCCTGTAATGAGGGACTCACTAATGAAAAAGAAATTCCTTTAGAAGGCTTTCCCAGGAAATACCTCGGTTCGTAAGATTAATTTGTATGATGTCCCCATCTTTTGGATTTAGAAAGCACTTTGAAACTCTGTTTACCTAGTGTGTGAGCGGCTTAAAAAAAAAAAAAAAATAGAGAGAGAATTAAAAGAGAGGAAATAAGGTACAAAACAGCTAGTCTGGCAGAGGAATTCCCTTTGAGAAAGATATCTGGGGCGGGGGGTGGGGTGGGGAAGACATCCCAGTTAAAGGCCCCAAAACAATGCTCTTGAAGTTCAACCTCAGCTCCTACTTGAGCAAAAAAGTTTATGGAATAAAAGTTTTCTTTTCTTTTTCTATTTCTGTTCAGGTTTTTTGTTGTCAAACTGCCTAGACTACCGGTGCCCAGTTCTGTGCCTAGAACCTACAAATTCTTTCACAGTTCACACAAGAAAAGCTACTAAAAGTGACAGATACTTTCCCATATCCTGACACTTGTCCAAGACAGCTACAGCTTCTCAGAGACCTGTTGTAGCACCCACAGCCCAAGAAGCAGAATGCCCAGGTGAAGTCAGGATGTGATTCTGGGGTGCAGCATGTGACACCACACACAGACAGCCAAGCTCAAGTTCCAGAAGCACTGCAATGCCAATAACCTGGACAATTTCCCTTGTTTCTCAAAGGGGCTAAACAATCACTTAGGGAGACACGGCTTTGTGGAACTACTTCACGTGCCCCCCTCCCAGACCAATGTACTCTGAAGACTCAAGCCTATTCCCGCACAGACCTACATGTCTTCCATCCCAAGCTCCTGACCCTGCCAGCCCTCAGGTACCCAAAACACTCTTTGCGTTGCAAGTCACTCCCTGAGAACTAACAGCCTCTCCAGTAATGATGGGGAGCCCTGAACTGGGAAATGCTCAGGCTCTGGCAGAACTCCACCCCACAATGGCGTTACACTGCTTCACTTTGGGTCCAGGTCTGGTGGGTGGGAAATCTCACCAGCCCTCTTTGCTTCTGAGGGCTTAAAGCTGGGACCTTGAGCTGGCAAGAGCACTTAAGCAGGTGGGGAGGTGCCCTCCTCCTGTGAAGCACGTAGATCTCCAGAGAATGGTGTGTGGCACCTGGAGAGACCCAGCGAGGGTTTGTGAGCAGGTGACGTGGGACGATCACTCGGAAGCCAGCGAGGGCTCTGTCTGTGCCCCTCCATCCTGGCTGTTAGCGCACAGTTGCTAGGAGACCCCATCTGGGAAGCCTGAGGCAGCAAGAGACTAACGGGACTGAGCCACAGGGAGAAGAGGACAGAGTGGCGACGCCTGCGCTGGCTCTGCTGGCAGAGACTTCAGGCCAGCCTTCTCCCCGGGGTGCCTCCTTGCCTCCCCTCTCACTCCTATGTGCCCCATTTCTCACCCCAGCCTGAAACACGTCAGCAATCAGTACAGAACTGGAGATCAGCTCAATTCGGAGCACCAAGCAGAGGCTTCCTCTTCAGCTG
Source organism: Phalacrocorax carbo (assembly GCF_963921805.1). Classification (NCBI taxonomy): domain Eukaryota; kingdom Metazoa; phylum Chordata; class Aves; order Suliformes; family Phalacrocoracidae; genus Phalacrocorax; species Phalacrocorax carbo. The sequence continues at coordinate 51,000,363 of NC_087515.1, forward strand.
TGAGGAAACGTTTGCTGAATGGGGACTGTTCATGCAGAATGCCGCAATTGCAGAGCAAAGGAATATGTATTGATTCAGATAAATGGCCAGATAGATTATGTTTCTCCCGCTTCAGCAGTTAGGGGTGGAATCTAGGATAATACACGTTTCTCAATCTAACATATGCTGAGCTGTTTAACTTCACCATTTCCAGTTTCTCATGCTGATTAGCTGCACTGCTACTTTGTAAGGAAGTCAGTGAGGTTACCTTCCTGCACCCAGCTCAGCACCACCATCTAGTTAATTCAGTTAATTCAATGCTTCTCAAGTAGTATGCGGCTGCTCACAGCCCTAGAAAAGCAACCTATATGGAGCATTTCTTCCATAATTCCAGCTTACATCAAAAGACACATTGCTGCTGCTTCAGCTCCAAGCAGAAATGAGATAAAAAGGAAGAAAATTACCTCCAGCGCAATGTTTCTACAGCCAGACCCAACTTCCAACTCCTTATCAGACATTTAACTGTGCCATGAACCATGACACCCACCCACTCCCAGTATGCATTACCCTTTTGGAGGCTACTCCTCTTGTGACTGGACAACCGTAATCAGTATTTCTTTCAGAACCCCCATTTAGTCCTGAGAAATAACTTTCTCTGAAGAGGAGGGGGTAATAAGTTTAAGTTCAAGAGAAAAAGGGAATCACCAATTTCATTAACAGCTCACCTGGAGAAAAAAAAAGATTTCCCTGGTAAGTTTCCTCAGAATAGACAAGGCCACAAGTTCAAGTTTTGCTGTCTGTTTCTTCCCACACACACATTTTAAAGAAAATATAAGCATACCCTGAGGGGTACTTGAGGGTCTGGGTTTTAAATTTACAACCAGCTTCTGAAGAAAATGGCCCTTAACATGTCACTGGAGCCACCTACCTGATCCCAGGCAGATTTAAGTTTTCTCAATGAAAGAAGTGTTCCCCCCATGCAGAATCACACATGCCATGTCTATGTAAATGTAAGGGGGTGCACCGCAGAAATCAGCACTGCATGTGAAGGCATAGAAAAAATTGTGTACTGTGTCTATACCAAGAGTCAAAAATAAAATACCTTTCTAAGCTTGGTAACTTGTGGAAGGATTTAGTCATTCCAGTTTCCCAAAGAGAAGGCAGAATAGCAATGAGGTGGCACACTGGGCTTCCAATGTTTGTTGTAAGCCAATTGCATCTGAAAGGATTGTACGATATGTTCAGAGTGGGATTTAGTTGGGGCTTCAGGGAAGAAGCCAGAGGTGGTTTGGGAGGGATAACTAAGTTTCAGGACCCTAACAACATCAATTACTGTAAAGTGGGGCAAAGGAGGAATAAAATTGGTTCACGTGAATTTTTTTCTTGGATTAAAATTACTTGACTCTGACCTTAAACTGATAGGGAAATTGAATCTCAGAGCTCACCAAAGTCTGTGCATACATGACTTGACTTGTTTTAATGCTAAAATTTTCTTCATAATAAAAGAGAAGACCAATTTGAACAGATGAAAGACCACTAGATGCCTAGAGAGAAAAAAAAAAAAATTGCAAGCTTTATGGCAAAAGCTTTCAGAATCAAGGAAACTAGTTCTAATCAATAAGTGACAGCTTCCCTACATCTGACTGGCTGCAAAGTCTGCCTCCTTCATTTGCAGCGTTACTAAATATGCTCATTTGAGTCACTCCTTGATGAGTACATCAGTCCAGAGCGACCTTTTATCTTCCCATAGTTATAGTCATGGCATATGTTTTGCCATGGCGATGCCCGTGGCAACATTTTCTTTATGAACTGGTTAATTAAAACATTTGCAAGATGCCGTTACGATTTGTCCCTATTTGAGGTGTATTCTCCAAAGCCTCCCCCTGCAAGAAATGCAGCACAAACTGTGCCCTGAAGGAGAGGGATCAGGTATACTGACCCAAGCAAAGCTCCTTTGCCCTACTATTTTCTTCCTTTAAGAATAATGCAAAGACAGAGACTATATTTAATATACTTATGCAGGGAAGGATTTTTGAAGCGGAAGAGTATGTTGGGATCGAAGAGTGCAGCCCTAGCTCTACCTCTGGCTTGTATTTTTCTACTCGTGTGTTTATTTTATTAGGCTAGACAGGCACTTTCTCTTTTCTGCATGCCTGGGTAATGCAATCCCCAGCGGTGTTACGCTGTCAGGAAGTATCACTCCTGAGAATCCAACGGAGTGTAGCTGTTGAGGCAGGACTTCTGAGAGAGACGGTAACTACAGCACAAGCAGGAGTCTAAGCCATTAGTGATCACTACCAGCTCAAATGGAATAGCTAGAAGAGGGGAAATATAGGGCTGTTCCTGGATTAGCATTATACAGGGAGCTGTATCAGTGGTGAAAGCCTGAAATAAAACGGAAAGGCAAATCCCAGAGGGACAGAGGAGAGCTACAAAGGTTTCTGGGAGTTATTAGACTATAAAACTCTAGCTGACCTCAGACTCAAGGGAACCAAAAAAGACTGTCAAGAAGGGAGTGTCTTGAATTACCCGTTCGGGTATGACAACTCTAATCTGAAGCAACAAAAGACTGGAAAAAAACAAGTAGTAGCTCAGTGTAGAAAAGTCTGTATATAGTCCTTATGCTTTATGCTGCAGCTACTGTTGAGATGTGGTTCAGCACATGCTTCAGAAGACCCCTAGAAGTCTTTACGGTGTTTCAATTTTTTAAGCTGCTTCACTTGAAATTTTAGGTCGTCAGTATCATACATCCAAATATGTTGGTCTTGGGTGAAGGAAAATGGTTAACTGAGAAACAGGAGTCTGAAATTCAATCATGGACTAAGAATAAACATCTCGGTCACAGACAGATGGATCACAGCTCAGATGTTCAAAACACAGAAAGAGATGTTTGAGGAAAAATAAGCCAGTGGGAAGTGTGAAGCAGTAAATTGGTAGGATTTCTCTCACTGAGATGAGCATTATCTACAACAATTGTGATATACAGAAGCGTTACCAAATAGTCCATGACCACTGAGCAGCAAGTATTATACATACTAATCAAGACAAAGAAGCACCAATAATAGGGGTGGCAGCATCAGTAAAGAGGTTTGCTTCAAAAGATCCCTTTACCTATTCTTCTAATAGTTAGCAGGGAGATTTCTTTTTCTTTCTAAATACTTATTTCAGTCGCATTAGCTTAGTGGTTGCTTCAGGTTACTTTTAAATAGGGTGTTCTCCCAAGTATTCTTCTCATAGCTGCAGGTCTTTGATTTGTGGCTATTTTGTTTACTGTCTCAAAGCATATTTTTAAAAATCAGAGGGTATTTTTCCTTACTTCTCTTATTAGATGCATCAGGTTTTTGATGCTAAATAATGTACAGCGGACATCTTGTCTTTTTTTTATTTCAGCGAATAGGAGCATCTGAGGTTAAGTCTGCCTCCTAGTTTGCAGAAGTTAATGCCTCCCCTACTACAGTAGCAGCAGAGAAACAAAAAAAACACATTTTTTTCCTTTCTACTTCACAGTGACGGCAGCAAAGATAATATGTTATTGCTAAGGTTCTTCAGAACTAATAATTCTGTGGCATTGTTAGCAGAATAGCCCTGGTACTGCACACTATCTCCTTTAGACGACTTGAAAACCTTATCCCATGGGCTTGCTACAAAGCAAAATAATGTACCCAGGCCTTTCCCCTAGGACTGAACACAAGTTAGATTTCTATGGTGATTCGCTTCAAGGCAAGTCTGTGTGGAGCATATCAAATCTTGCTAATTATCACAGCCATGACATATCCGCTACAGCTTTTAGTGTCTCCATTCCCCCACAGACAATTTTTTAAAAAAAAAAAAAAAAAAGGCAATAAGTCCTGGCCATGGCTTTTAGAAAAAAAGGAAAAAGGATACAAAAAAAAATCTCAGCTTCCCCCTGTGATTTCATTCCCTACACTTCATGAATACCATCTAAAAAGTTTAAAAAGCAACCAGTGAGCAAAGAGTGCTACACAGAGGTGGACAGCTGCTGGTCAGCGGAGCTACCAGATAGGAAGCTGATTTGCTACTGGGCTTTATGTTTTCCTGTTCTCACTAATTTCTTTCTAACAGGGTAAAGAGGATGGTACGTGCATGACTCAGAGGACACTGGTCGGGGCTGCAGGGGAGGGGAAGTACACCACCTAGCAAAAACAGAAGTTGAGATTTTGCACTGCTGACATAAGACGTGTTCATTAGGTGTGCAACAGCAGAATTCTTCCCATTCTCCTTAACCCAACACTCTATTTGAAGATGCACTATTACGATGATTAACTAGCCTTTCCATCAGACACTAAAATAGCTCCCAGTGTTCAGCTGTATCACAAACTGTCTGAAAGGTTAAAAGCAGTCACTGCAACCCACCCTGCACATGTACATAAAACACTTTGGTGATTTACTTCAGTATCAGATAGTGTAAGAAGCAAAAGCAGCACTGCAGGCCTTGTTTATTAGGATCTGCCCTTTTTGCCTGAAAACCTGTAAGCATTTCTCACAAGCAGAACTGTCGTCTCAGTGTTTTCAGAACAACTCAGTTCATTCAGAACATGCGTGCATTTTAAAGGTACCTTGACTAAGCCAAAAATTTCAGAAGTCGTGGCTGGCTGTTTCTGTCCCTTTTTTTTTATTCCCAAAACATTATAGAATTTCTCCTAAAGAAAAGGGCAGCGCAGGAGTGCAACGTTTCTTAACCACCAGAGTAGATTTGTATGGCTAACAAAACTGTTATTTCGCACATGATCATTTCTACAAATAATCGTGTGTAGAGCTGTAACACGCTGCCCGAAGAATCTCAGGAGTGAGATGAGTTCATAGTAGTTCGTAAATATTAATTCATAAAGGGAACTAATATTTATTCCACAGGACAGAGACTGGTCACATAACGAGACGCTGGAAGCGCACTGGTGTACTGCCAGCTATTTAAACAGCAACGATGTGAGCATCACCGGCATCTCTTGCACATACAGACTGACATACCCCTCTATCCATTAAGTACAAAATACAGTGGTTTGCTCAAACGTCTGCATGTAAAGGTACTATGCTCTATCTAACCTGCACCTTGGAGCTGAGCGAGCTTCACAACCCCGAAGTTTAGATGTTGCAAAGGTATAAAAATCCCTTTTTACAGCTGAAATGACTATCTAAAGGAAACCTTTTTAACCTTTCTGTGCTTTAGTTTCCACACTTCCGGCAAATCACACTTCCTACCTTCGATAAAGTAGTTCAGTAACTGGAAGTTGAAAGTCACCAACTATCCTTATTCACCTGGTGGCTTTAGCAGGAAAGCTTTGTGAAGGCATTTATCACAAAACACTGCACTTTCAGTTTGAGAAACACCAGCTTCAGGCTATGTTAAATGTAAAGATATTACTGAAAGACCAAAGGTAGAAAACCGGTCTTTCATCAGCAGTGGTGAATTTCACAGTTGTTCTGAATACTTTAAACAGCAGAATGTAAGAATTCGGTGGGTTTAATGGGCTTTGCTTCAGACAAAAGTGTTGTTACAAATGCTAGTATCATATCTTAGAAATAAGAGAAAGCACAATCTCGTCAATTGCTCTGTACCTACAGTTCAGTTTAAAACGACAAATAGTTCCTTCCTTCTCACAGGCACATTACTGACTGCTAGATTATACTGTCCGCATAATGAATTTAAGTAATCAGCATTATGGTATTCAGGCTATGGCTTAACTGTGATAAACAGTGCCTAAATCCTATTCATCTTGGTATATCACTCATTCTTTGGAGTACACATTACTCTTTAGTCATCATTTTGTTTTGAAAGTGTCAGCAAACTTAGATGACTGAACAGGTTTTTTTTCCTCTCCGAGTTACATAGTGGGTCATTAATTAGTTTTAACTCAGTCTGCAAATTTTTTGTCTGCCTATTTCCTGACTGCAGACATGGTAATTTCTGATGAGATGCTACCGTTATAGCCCCTCCCTTATCTGGAGATACACATCACAATTCACATGGATTTTCCTACCTGCTACTAAGATTTCTTCCCCCAAGCAAACTCAGCTGCTCAGCAGTACCCTAGCTGTACAGTTCAGTAGTATGTGTCATCAAAATTTTATGAGGTTAGTTGTTTTTGAACAGGGAAAATACACAAAACATCAGTAACACTTGTCCACAGCTGTGATCTGCCCAGGGCACCAAACGCTGCCATCTAAACAGATGATTCTCTTAACACTTGATATATTGTTTTGGCCTCTCTTTTCATGTTCCAAACATATCTCCTGAACTTTTGCTCCTGAATGCCTTCTCAAGCTCAAGAACTCCTTCAAGATAGGGCCTCTTCTGCTGAGACCCTCTTCCCCAGCTTGCCCTTTTCTGTTTATGCTGCTCATTGAGAACTAGTTTGCAGCAACACCTTTGACTGCAGCTCCAAACAAACAATATCAGGTAAATTTCTCCACGCCAAGCTTTTTAAAAGTCCAGTTCCTGCACCCCTGCTGCTCTATTTACCATCCCTATGCCTCAGCTAGAGCCTGTTGTTACTAATATTAATGCTTCCCAGGGTCATATGTGCCCTGGTATCTCTGCTCTCACTCTTTGCAGAACGACTTTGTAACTACAAATGGGTAATTACTTGTTTACTTGGGACAGCGCAGTATCTGGCATGTTTCCAAGCGGTGAACTTCATGCAAGAAAGTTTGGGCTTTTATAATGTTCCTGAAGCCACAGTGATACTACTTTGAGTAGGAAAAAAGAAGGCCAGCACCCAGAAAGTGACTTAGTGTCTTTATCTTATCTACCACTTCTCAAACACTGTCCCATTAATAATGCATTTCCTTGCTTGGTAGCGTTCCTCCCCTTGCATGACCAATTACTGTTCTCTCTGAAGTTCATGGCAGCATTCCAGTGGAACATAAGTTAGTGCCTCCGAGGACAGAACTTGTGTCTCTCCCTTGTTTATTTTGTTATCTCCTTGCCAAATACAAGTGAATGCCAGGTTACCTTGCAGCTAATGGAAAAACCTAGGGATTCTGCGTATAAATGTAATTCAGCTTGGCTTTAGCGTGCTATGCATATCAGATCCGGAAAGGAACTGGTCTCAAAACATCTAAAGGGCATTGTCCCTTTTCTTCCGGAAGAGACACCAGTGCATGGTTATGATGGACAGAATTTGCTTCTTGACACTGATCAAGTGCCCGTGAATCAAAAACAAGGATTAAGGCCTTCAATGTTGCAAAACAAATTTGTGCCTCTAGCTGAATGTGCACATCAGCAAGTTTCTACTGTGAAAAAGATCTTCAGAAAGCATGGTATTATCCTGCTGTCCCCATTCAGGAACATCTCAGATGCAGGAAATGTTACAAGACTTCCCTTTCTCTAAGACAGAGGAATTGCAGGCATTAGTTAACACCGAGAAGCGATTTGCACGGCTACAAGAGCCCACACTGCCATTTCAAACAGCACATCTCTTCTCTGATGATATTGGGCCAAACTTTTCCTACTCCTCCATTAACGCTGTTTAGCGTGTAATTCTTCATGCTGCTACCTTCTGATATAAAAGGGCAATTACATTTCACAACTGATTCATGAAATGATTCATTAGAAAAGATTTTCATATATTTATATTCATACTAACGTATACTATCATAGTAAGATCACCTAATTGTGGAAAACAACTAGTATTCTCATAATTACTTAAACCATTCATGAATTTTGACTGGTAAAACCTTTCAATCCATTTCTGCAGCCCTTTTAACAAAAAATGAGGTCGTTCCATCTTTGATCTTCCATTTCAGTAGTTCTTTTTCAATTATGTCAATTTTAATATCAAATGAACTGGGGCAAGCGTAGTTGCTTTAAGTCTGTGCAACCTGGTTTGACTTTGATACAGAAATAATAAGTTCTGACTCTTTAATACTAGAACTTATACCCACTACACAAGGAGCCTTGAAGAAAGAACAATGTTGTATAAACAGAGGTTTTTTAAAAAATTATAGCATACACCAATTTTTGCCTTCATCATCTTTCATTACAGTGTTCCCTTCAAATTAGGGTACTTTCAGCGGGCAGTAGTATGTAGCTATGCATTAATCAGTAAGCTCTCTCGACTAATCCAGTTCATTCTGTCTAGTAAGAGGATTCCAGCAACAAACATGCATACAGTTTTCTAAGAAGAAAGCAAGCCAAGAAAGGCAGCTCCAGAGGACATAAAGAAAATAAAAAGTGACAGATTGGTGTCACATACAAAAGTATGGCAGGAGATCTCATTGTGCTTTCCTCTGTATGAAGGTTCAAGAATGAGTAGATATAGCAGAACTCTCCTGTGCTGCACTACAACATTGTAAGTAAATAGCGTAATACAAGATTACATCATTCCCGATGAGGCAGAATGCTCTCATTCTGTTCACTGCTTAATAGGGAAGAGTTAATTTTTTTTCTTTAATCAAATATAAAAAAACTCATACATTTTTTAAATTGCCTGGCCATTTAGGAGGTAAGCTCCAATTTTAATTAACATGTCTGGTCTTACAGTTTAATGATGTGAACTCTCTTGAATTACAGCAGGACACAAGCCAGGCACAAAATTTTCCTTCAAGAAAGTCAGCATTGACCAGAATTCACAAAAAATCTGGAAATAGCGGGAACAGACTTTCAGAAGTCTCAGCTCTTTTTAGATAGGTGGAACCTGTATCCACTTGCAGCAAGAATGGAGCTGGCCTACACATAATTTGTTCTTGCTGAGTTGCATTTTCAAAAAATAAGTCAAAATAAAATTAAAGGATATCTCCAGTTGTAACTGAGTGATATCAGTACATAGTAGAAAAGTAAAAAGGTGTCAACTTAGTCTTGATGTCTAACTAGCTAAATGTTCATGCCTTTATCTTACCATTGCAATTCCTTGGCTGCTCAAAATCAATGTCGTTATCATTAAATCTAGAGATACTGCTCTGATGTTCTGCACACACTGTATTTTCACAAATGCAATGATCTTGGACCCATGATACTTTAACAGAATCTGAGGATTAAATAAAGTGAGAAGATTAACGCACACAGTGCAAGACAACACTACATTCGTTGCAGTAACAGAGCAGCAAGTGACTTGCAGCATGGAAAAATACTTCCAAGCACCCAAATTCTACAGAGGGCTCAAATCTCCCCAAATGCGAAGGTGTCCTGCCCAGGCTCATCCAATCCCTCCGACAAGCTCTTCATCCAACTTCAGAGCCCCTGACTTCACTAGCACATAGGCCAACCTCACTAGCCTACCCAGGAAGCTGACAGATGGAAGTCACCACTATCTGCTGCGGGGCTGCAGCACCCTGCCTTGATCTGAAGGGTCTTTCCAACAGAGAACAGAAGTTACTTTCAACAGCCTTCAACTGTCTTGGAAAAAGTCATCCAAGTTATAAAAAACAAACTGGTCTCTGTTCACTTATAATAGCTTTTTCAGGAGAGCAACAATGACATACTGTCCCCTAGACTACTTCTTTTCAACATGCTTTTGACAACACCATCTCATGTATGCTACTTACAAACTTCAGTCTATTCCTTCTTGCCATCAGTACAAACCTCCATTTTGTGTGCAGCATAACCCCAAGGAGATGTGGGATTATTTGCTTATTGCTGATGACCACCTGGGCAAGGGTCCTACAAGCTTGTATTTACAGGTGCCACTTTGTGCAAATCAAACCTTTCTCTTTGCATAAAACAACCTACTTCTCAAGCTGGCTATATGCCTCGACAAATACAGGATCCTAACCGTACTGCAGGCATTTGCATGAATAAAACATGGCTATGCAACAACAGTTAAGAACAGATATGATGCATTGAAGTTTGATTTCAATGCAATATAAAGAGAGCCTAAAACATCTGTAAGGAGGTTCCCCATGGCCATGCACCAGGATGCCAGCAGCACCCAGTAAGCCAAGTATTATTTCCTCAGTTTGATAACAGAGGGGCTTTGGCTTCAGAAACCTCTAAATTCACAGGGACATGCATTTTTCATGTTATATATTATTATTATAGTTATCACTGTCTTGGGCCTCCACCTTCAGCTAGAATGAGGAAGCATAACGTAAGAGAGCCCTTGGCCCCTTGGAACTCATTCACTTCAGGAAACTACGTGTGTATGCTCCAGCACACACCTGGCTACCAGACTTTGCACAACTCTGAAGGCATGGACTGTGATATTTATGCCCTCTTCAAACCCTGCCCAGGGTTTCTGGGAAACATCAACACGCTTATTTGCTTATTTGCTCAGCACAATCTTAACTTCTAAGAATGAACAGCATATTATATGCAATTTATTTAGCACTGTTAGAAAGCTGTTAAATACATTATAGCACAACACAACGTGCATGTATTTTAGTCTTGAATGTCAAAAACACTCGGAGCTAAACTCACTAGAGAAGTTGCACATATTTTTTGCCCCTTGCCATATCACTGAGGTGAGGGAAGCAGATGTTGTAAATGTAGAACATCAGTATTGATGACACAAACAAAAAGGAAGGAGGCTCAAAGCAAAAAGGTAGGCCCAAGATGAGCACAGAAGCAGGGGCTGAGTGTTGTCACACAGATTTAGAAAAAAACCCCTTGTGACACAGACCCAGCTAGAGGTCTGGCCTACAGTATATAGGCTGCAGATTACAGGAATATATTTCCTTAATACTATATTAGAAATAACTCTGCTGAAATACTGCTTGGTTAGGAAAAGCATTCTAAAATCCTTGGTGTAGTGCTCATATCAAGATTTTAAATAATTTTTTTGGTTTTCAATATGTGAGGAATTTCCAGATTTCTTCATCTTGCAACTGCCTCAAAGTTGTCTAACTGCACATTTTGTCCCCAGAAAAGCGAGCACTTAAAATGGCTGCTTCCCCCTTCTCACGCCTTACATTTCTAGTGGAGTCGGGGTAAAGTCACTGAGTCCTTATGAGCATCCAGCTCCACCCATGCTAACACACCAAAACAACAATTTCATCTTTGGCTCCTCTTCCCGGGAATCTAATGTCCCATTTGTGTTCTGCCTTCCTCTATCGTTGTTGCTCAAAACAAGCAAAGCAACTTGGCTGGAAATGCCTTTAACTGAGGGACTATCTTCTGCCAGGTAGCTTCAAGGAAAATGTAAACTACTTATGTTCAGCAGGATATAATTTTCAGAGAGGATGTAATGGCTATTGAGCTACCATTACACTTCAACTTTGCCATTTACCATCTGAGTTGAACAAGAGTTATTGACCATGACTTCAACAAAGGATGCTTGTGTATAATCACAGAAGTCAAGTCTGCTTGTAACTATAACAATTTATAAATAACTTCTGCAAATTCTAGAAGATTTTACTTCTTAATACAATACAATAAAGGCCCAGTGAAAATCAATTTAGTAGTCAGTAGAAATACCTTTCTATGCACAGAATAGAGTGTGCAATGCTTAAGTTATGAAATGTCCTTTCCAGCAATTAAAAAAACCCCAGACCACAAATTTGAGGATGTTGCCTAAATTGACACTATCTACCCTTTGATGAGGTACAGAGCAGCCAGTGGAAGTAGCAGGGCTCTGCCTGTACTCAGTGCCAACCCAAGGCCACATGACCACGTCGCTGCAGCGTTATTGCACTTTATGTACTGTACACTTCTCACAGGGACTTACAGCTCAAGCCTCCATCACGGCATGATTGCACCCACCCTGATTAGCCTAGCATACTGCCAGATCATGCAGGTGCCTGCTTGGATATATCAGAGATCTAACCAAAGTCTTCCACAATGCACTAGTCCTGACACAGAAGTACTGAGAAGCGAGGATATAGGTCTGTTCCATCCCTGACAGGCTCATTGGTACCTCCGAAAAGAGCACTATATATGAGAATTAGATACAATGCTGCGAAGGCTTAACCAATATTTATTGCAAGCACATAACTCAGGTTTCTAAGGGCCTTGCATGTACTTGGTATGATCTATATGGCTGCATGAAGTTCAATCAGGTTCCAACATACATTCTTAACTAAGGAGCATATGCACATCAGTAAGGAAAACAACTGAAATCTTCAGTTAGTAAGAATATCAAAAAAGCAAAAAGAGCAAAACTTCCTTTACAGTCAGTACAGATGTAAGCTGTGGGTAGACAAGGGAAAACAGGTGAGAGGCCAAGCATTTCATCGTCTTGTTCCAAGGCTTATCTGCATTGTTATACAGAATTTTAAACCAGAGCTGGTTAGATAATCTTAGGTTGAGGTAACATATGTTTATTTTAAATTACACTCTCACTTAATCAATTATCACAAATAACATGATCTATAATACAGAGCTGTTAGAAGAGATCTCTCAGTGTTCCAGTTCTGTAGGTAAGTGTTTTTGGTGTGATTACAAACAGTAGAACATCAGTTTATTGTTTTGTATCTAAAATACGAATCACAGCATAAAGATTAGATTCTATATGGTTACATATAACAAATCTCATTGTGCACAAATAATCACTGACGCTTGCAACCATTTATCTGGCTTTCAAGATGCAACAAATTATATATTGGCATTTTAGATATTAGATATTGACATTCATGGTATAAAATGTCTAATACAGCAAGTAAGAATTCCTACTTCGTGTGAACAGGGACCATTTATATTCATCTCTAGGACAGAAAGCATCCAAATGCTCTTATGACGTTTTATGGAGGCATGGAAAATATCATGCAGCAGATACGTCGTTTTGTGCTTAGCAATGTTTTCTTCTATTAGTATCTAGTGCTAAATCCTGAGAAGTCAAGCTTGGAAATCTCCTTTTCATTGGAAAAACTTGTTCGATCTATGCGAGAACTTGGGCTTCCAACTTTACTCAGCCACGATTTCCTGCAAGAAAAATGAGAGGGTTAGCATATAAAGAACTGCATGTGTGGGGTTTATCCTCCTGTCATGCCTTCCCCTTTTAAAAGGCATAAGTAGCAGTCTTTCAATGGGGAAACAATGCCAAATGTGTTTAGTTCTTTTCTGTTTTCCCTGCTCCTCTCCTTTAAAAGGAAAACAAACCGTTCAAAAGGTATCAGTATTTCAAAAAGTATTACTCAATATTACATAAAAATACATCTGACAAAAGGCTAAAGCAGATTTACTGTAACTATCCCTTTTAAGGGCATTAAAATAGGTATATATTACTTCTGCAGATTCAATACTATACTTTTAGCAAATACCTAAAAACCATTCATAATTGAAAAATATTGTGAAAAAAAGAACTGTAACTCCCAGTTTACCCATTTTTGGCAACTAAAAGAAACAGAAATTGAAATGAAAATTATTAAGTTGAAAACCAGCAAAAAGACATAAAGCAAACAGGAGTTAAAGTGATGTCACAAAGCAATACTAAATTATAATAGTAAATACTGAATTTTATACATTCTTCATCCATGAGTGGCAATTTTGCAGGTATTTGCATTATGATCCAACCTCTAGTTCTGCTGGTGTTGGCTGCCTCCCAGAGCACACTAGAAAACAGTATTGGACACAAACCACCATAAGGTAATCAAGGCTGGGAGCTGACGGTGCGGTGGCTGCTCCCACACACCCTCCCCCCCCCCACTATATTCCTTATCCCGCAGTAACTTGCTAATTCACAGTAGTGAAACTATCATGCACTAAAAGGAGGTGCACAAACACTTGAAGTGTGACAGATGACTCTATTTACAGAGAAGTGTATTTACAAGAAATACTTTCTCAGTATTTTCTGTTGCACTAAAGTCTCAGAAATACGAAAGAGAAAGTATTTTAGTGTAGCCTATTTAAGGAGAAATATTTCCACACAATTACTTTTTATAACTTTATTGATGCATAAACTGGTATAGACACAGAACTGCAATTAGTATTAAAAAAATCGTTATTCATTTAAATTCCAATTTGAAGACCATAGAAGTTATGTCTTAACAGTTATGTTAATTAATCCATTTTAAAAAACCACACTGAGCATTATAAAATGCAACGTTCTTGCAGTGAGACCTAATTTTGATGTCTTTGTAATAAAAACTGTGCAGAGAGATTGCTTATCTTCAGCCAGTAAACAAAACACACCTGAGGTACAGAAATGTATCCTGTTAAGAGTCCTTATGTGACAAGAAGGGTTTCATTTTTTAGACGATTTCTGACACAACACCACCACAAAACATCTCAAACGCCTTAGCTGGTTATCAGAGATATTGTTTTCTCCAAACTGCATTAGTCCTTCAAAAGATCGGTCTCATCACTAGCACGGACAGTTCCAAACACATGTCTGGGACCTATGCAACTAACCTCATTTTGAAACTCTGCACAGCCTCTTGGTTATGAAAAGACAGACATTCTTAACACTTTATTAAGAAAGCAGGTATGTCCTCCTACTCATGTATTTTGAAATATGACCCTAGGAGTATGCTGGGTGGATTACAGACCTGCCATGCCAAAGAGCTCCATGAGCTCTTTCCTATTTGACTGCCCCAACAGAGGCTCTATATGGAAAAGCTTCCTAGAAAACACAAACCAGACAGAGATATCTCATGTTCAAAGTGTGACAAGCCTTAATTTAGCATAAAGCGATTAAAATTAATACTTCCGTTAGATGTTAAACATCTTCACACCTCTTGCTTTTTGCTTCATGTTGTGAACAACCTCCCTTCTTGTCCATTTTAGATGACGAAGTCTTTCCAGTAAGGAGTATAACACAGAAATAGGAGTATATGGGTGAAACAGGAGAATCCACCCTACACTGAAGCCCTAAAGACAGATCAGATATTTCAACAGAAGGAAATAAGCCTACTAATAGACGAGTCAATTTTGTGCCATATTATGAAAAACTTGAAAAAGCCCCTTGTTTATTTAACAGAAGTGTCCAATATTGTTGGATGTCCTTAAGTAAAAAAGAACATGTATTGGCAATACTAAATTACTTAGAGTTCTGTACTATTTTAGAAGACTACTGTGGTATCTGCGAGTGAAAAGACTTTTTTTCCTTTTTTTCTTCTCATTTTAAATGTGAGCTTGCCCTAAACAAAACCAAAAAGAAATATATTCCATGCCCAGCCTTCAACAACCGTACATAAGACTGAAATTCACCCATGGCTGCTTCCAATTCCGAAGTTCCACTGAATGAAGAAAGTAACTCTGCAAACTTTATTCATTGCCAGCTCCACATACTCTCACATGAATAAGGATAAAGTACAAATTATGAAAATCCAATTAAAACAATCCAACTCCATGGAAATTCTTTATAGGATGCATGTATTTAAATCCATATTTAATGCAGGAGTTCGGAAAGGAAGTGTTACAGAATTGCTCCCTACCTGGGATTTGCATGACTATAGGGGCTCAGTCCTGCATCGAGATGCTAATACTTTGCAAAAGGACTTTCTTCATTGATCTTCCCTCTCGACAGACCATTCACTCAACACTATGTAGCAGCACATTTTTTACAAGCTAAGAAAGCAGAAAATTAGTATTTGCTGAAACTAGTACAGTTACAATTGTTTCCTCATTTATCCACAGAGCAGAAAATGTCATCTCCAATATCTCTGGTAAGGATAGTATTTTTTAAATGGTTTTAACTTTCATTACTGTCCAGATCAATAGACCTGAGTTAATAAAAGGTTCGCTTCCTTCACTCAGCCGTCTTAATTTTCTTTCCATGTGCCATGAATTTCACATCACCCAACACATGCAAGAGATTAGCTACAGTTACTAGCATTTGGAGTTTTAGCTCACCATTTATAGCATCCACTTCAAAAATTCACTGCTGCTACCCACTTCTCAGGAGTGAGAAAGACAGCCTTCACCTCGCTTGTCAGATGGGGTAGGTCTGCATCAAATAAGGACATTCCTGTAAACTAGTCTGTGACAGGACAGTAGGTAGATTACTCTTTAATTTTAAAGGATATATTTCTAAAGCTACGTTGCTTCAGTGATTCTGGAAGAAGAGCTAAACTCTAAGTAGCCATTTCCTACCATGTTTTATTTCTCAAGTACTGCACATCCATGCAACTGCCCTTGGCCATGCTCCAATCTCACCATTCAAAACCAAGCCGTCAGTCTGAGGGCTAGATCAGCCCAGATACACTTTAATCATAGTTTTACGAGTTATACAACCTCCCTGGCCCAGGGGAAAAGCCAGACAGGCCAGCACCCCAGGGGTCTCCCCTCAGGGTGCACAGTGCTCCTGCACCCCTCTCCCGCCACCCACAATGGGACCAAGAGCACCCAGCTGATCGGTTCATTGGGATGGGTGGCACCCGATGATGGGCTGTTGCCAGCATGGGCCATCTGCCTCTTCTGGAAGCTTCTCAGCAGCCTGACAGCCACTAACCACCCCTCACACCAATGTCCCCTGCACCACATCTGGGCAGGGCTGCTCACAGAAACACCTCAAATCAAACCTGAGCAGCATTCCTGAGCACAGCTTGCACCCTAGGTGTTGTTGCTGAAGCCACTCGGAGCACACTGATTTTCCCATCCTTCTGGATTTTACTTCCTCAGCCCAGTCAGGACAGCTTGCCTGAAACAGCTTCCCAGACAAACTTAAACACGCACTTTCTCTATCCCCGTATCCCTGGTGGCTTGCTCCTGGGATCCGTCATCCTTTTCCTTTTATCATTTCATCAACTAAAACCTTGCTAAGTGACTCTGGCTTGTTACCTAGGCAACTGGGCTCTTTCCATTCAATATATTACTGGAAAATGATGTCTAAAGAGCTGGGTTTGCACCGTCCTGGTTTAGGTTTTTGCAGAACCAGCCTGGCTGTGTACAGTGTTCCAAGCAGGCATCTTTCTTGCAAGCAGAGGCACAAGGGCCAACCTGTTAACTCATCAGAACAAAGCCTGGCCAGGTCAAATCTGGAGAATTCTCTGGAAGTGTTACTTAAGGAGCCTTGCTGCTGAACTACAAGATAATACTAGCACAGCCCTAAAAATCACCACACTTTGAATACTACAGGCAGTAGAATAACTTCATCATTTCCCTGAATAATGATTTTTTTAAAATTGAAATCCACGCTATAAAAAAGATTTCTCTAAGATAAATGGCCTCGTTTGCCCTATTCTCTGACCAAAGTAATTTCCTACTTTGATAGGGGAAAAGTAACTCTGATGCAGGAAGAAACAGGCCCTCCTGCACCTTTACGCAGCAGGCACGCCAAACAAGGCTGTAAATGAAAGATGCCTTTTTCCTGTGCTAGGCTCTGTGACAAGCCATCAATACACATAGGATGCTTCTGCAGTAGTTTGTTTATTGTATGCAAAAAGCCAAACTATTGTATCCTGAGATTGGAGCAATTTACATGCTATAGTGTTGTAAATGGACTGAAAATGACCTACGGCATTAATACTTGGTGAGCTAGGCCAAGTTTAGGAATATGCTTGTTTCTCTTCACCTTAACCACACTATCACTTTCAGTGGGACAAGAGAAATGTGTGCTTTTATGTAGAGGGAGAAAAAAAAATAAAGCCACTGTGCTTGTTTACATTTTATTTCCCTTTGTTTGGGATAAAATATTGGCAAGAATGTTGCCTTTTGAAGATTGTATTTACATCTGTGACAGTGCATGGTCTAGGATTGCAAATATTTATAAAATACCTTCAAAATATTGTTGTACTCTGAAACAGTACTGTCAAGCTTTCATAAATCCTGATATTTAAATGTTTGCAGAAGAAATGTGGAATTCTTCCTCATTGCTGTCTGGCTTATGAGCTTTTGGGAAGAAATTCAGCTGTGGTTTTCAACCACTCTACAGTCATAAGGGCTAGGAACATTCTACTTAAAATCTCTGTTTTTATAAACCTGAAATTCACATCTAGGTAAAGCCTCTAGTGGCCTGTATAGTAAAGACATCTCACAGTCTAATCTAGAGCCATTCCTCTGTCCTTACACCTCTGCTCCTGCCGCAGGAGCCTAATAGTGAAATAGGAATCTGGAACTAAGATTTATAGAGTTCAGTGCTGCTGTGAAAAAAACAGGCAGGAAGGATAAAAACCCTGGCAACAAAAGCATTTGAAAATAGTTTTGTTTGACATTATTTGAATCATAGTGTGGCCTGAAAAAAACCAACACATTTAACATTTTAACTTTAGCAAAAATAATCAACGCCTTAGTAAGGTGGAGAAAACAGGTCCCGAGGGAAATACATGAGGGATCCTGGGGAGAATCCTGGGAAGAATTACTAATATTTTGTTGCAGGATAAGGTCAAGAGTACTCAAGAAATATGTACAGCCAAATTTCTCCCACTAACCTTTATCCTCTGCTCTTAGTAGGTTTTTCAGTTCTCAAAACCAGGGTCTAGCTTGGGGTAAAAACCTGAAGCCACCTAACCCAAAAGGCAGCTGCCTCTAGAGCTCTGCGCAAGGGGCCTCTGCACGCCACAGAAACTGCTGCACCTTGTATGTGCATCACACTGTGGATGTTTTATTGGCAAGAATTTAATGCAAATATGATCATGACTAGCTTGCATTAGCACAGATTTTACTCCATGTACCTCAAATTTACTTTGTTGTTCATATCTGATTTATGTTAAAATGCCTTCATCTCATATTGAAGAGGAGCAATTATCGCACAATGAATGAAACCAAGTCTAAAGGTGTTTTTTCTTGTCTGCAATGCAAAGATTTGTTGTGGATTTTCCTGTTAATAATTTTGGTAAACTTCAAGTAGAATTTAATGATTCAACTTAAACATGCAATCAGACAAAGTATATTTTTATTTAAAGAGTTACCAGAATACCTCTTTAACCCATGTTAGGCAAGACACATTTGGCTTCTTTCATAGCTCTTATCAGAAAAAGCTAAGCAATGTTGTTGAAATTTGTTCCAACAGAGAGGAATAAAGACATAAATGAAAAGACAAACCAAAATTCAGCCATTTCAGTAACTCAAACCATCTTTTATGCCCACAGTGACCTACAGAGAGTACAAGACAAAAGAGAGTTTCCTCTTAAGCTCATGTCTTATCTTCCCAAAGCAGCGAACGTTCCAGAGAGCCAGAAGCAGCAAAAAGGCCTATTGTGTTTTCCCCTTGTAACATGTCTGCCTCTGCAGGGTACAATTTGGCTCGCAAGGCAGATCAGGAATTTTGGCCAACCCCACTCCCACTGCACAGGATGGAATTGCAAGTTATTTCTCATTCCAAATCTATGAAATCAAAGGCCTCAGGAAGCTTAAAAGGAGGAGGAACTGTTGCTGTTAGTGTACCAGTTCCAGCTCCTGCAAAAGAAAAATTAGTTCTAGTAGTTAGAAACTGATTAGCACCCATCACCCACATAAACTGTACTTTAAATAAACAGCTGTATAACAGAGGATAAAGTACTATTGCCTGTGACCACCAATTTTACACCTGTGTTATTTAAACCCTTACCTTGGCCATTCCAAAGCAACCCTATTGCAAGTCCAGAATGAATCATCACACTGACCAATTCTGGTTTCCTTAAACTCCAGTTCATTATACAGCCCAGTAAAAACAAAGACAGCCACTATAGTCAAGTGAGCCTGGTTACAGCCATTCAATTGGATAATTCGTATCAGACCAACATGCATCCACAACCCAGGAAAGCATTCAAATAAGACAGAAAAACTGCAGTTGACAAATACAATCAAGAATTTGAAAGACTACACTTCTCCAGTAATGAGGTTCAGCAAAGGATGCAGACATAAAAGCAGTATGAGGACCAACCCCACATTACCATGCTCACTGTATCCTCTGTAATTCTCAGAAGACAGATTTGTAAAAAAAAAATACAAATTAATTTATTATGCAGGAACTAAAACTAATGCCAGACCAAAACACAGTGAATTCCTTCAAGCACCATGGGGATTCTTGCTATTTTCCTCAAAAGTCTCCCTTACTTTACAAGTACTTCAGATAGCTAAGACCGAAATCCAAAAAGACTCACTGAGAAGCTGCGAACTGGCCCCTTCCAAATTAAAAAAAAATTGAGATCTTTGAAGGGAAGCATCACAATTTTTAAAGCATTATGTTATAAAGCACTGAGCAAGCCTGAGTGAGAATATTTAATGTTTCTGGTGTTGCAGTGACTGCACACAAGTTCACCTTTCCCTAGAATACCTGTGTTTGAATACTTCAGGAGCTAACAGATTTGCTCACTTCAGAACATGCAAGACCAACCATTTCTACCAAAGTACCTTAAATAAGCACCCACACATGGGCACAGACTAGGCAGTTGGTGGTCCAGCTGTTCCTCATGATGAGGCACATATACCATTGCTTTCGTATGTACAAAATGTTTGCCAGCCCATTTTTACAGTAAACTCAGAACCCACCCCTCAGATTGTCACAAAAATATCAGCCAAAACAATTTCCAGCTGAAATACTTATTTTGAATATTTTGATATTTCACATATATTTTCTTCTATTAAGCCAACTGACTAATGTATGTTGGGACCTACAAGTTACCTTTAAAGAAAAGATAACTGCAACACATAGGGTGCCTAGCCCCTATAGAAGTGGATGTTTTAACAGAAAAATGTGTAACTACTGAGAATTTTACTTCTCTATTTATCTACAGTTTGCAAAAGTGTTTTGAAATGTTCTTATTAAGCAGTCACAGCTAGCTCACCTCCATTTTTTCCACCGACTTTACACTACATGAGCTAATTTGGTAATTTCATTTGCACACTGTCAAAGGAAGCAGTTACACCTGCCTTTTTAGCCTGCGATCTCAAGGAGCTTTTTAAAAAAGTAATATAAAATAGTAGACATTTTAGTCTATTAATTAAAACAGGAAAAATGTTTCAATAATGTTACATTAGAGAACACAGCTGTTCAGAAAAACACCAAGGAGATTATACTAGTTAATAGCCTGCTTAAATTTTACACGCTGAGAACATTTGGGCTTTGTCAACACTTACTTCTGTAATGCTCTTTTTTTGTTTTTTGCATCACAAATATAGCTACAATAAGGAGGAAGCAAAAGATTAACGTAAGGATATGTTACAGTTATTATGTTCTTTATTCAACAAGAGTTATTTGTTGTTTCCAGAACATGCTCTTGAGGTGAACCCAGCACGGTACATTTACAAGGAAGGTACCATTGTACACAAGAGGTGTACATAATATTCCCTGGAAATAAAAACCCATTTGTGATTGATTAGATTTGGTACCAAGAATAGGATTTGTTGATATGTATTTTCCTGCTTCCAGAAATAACAGAAATAAATCTTTTATTTAAAAACAGCCATATACTTCCCAAAGACTAGCCCGTCTCCTCTGCGTTGAGGTAGATCTCCAGACAAACAGTCTAAGGCTGCAGAGGAGACAACAAGGAGATGTGCCAAGCCTCTGGCATGCATTTCCTTATGGCAGGACAGACAGACTTTATGGAAGTGACTACACCTTTCCACATCGTCACATCCCAAAGAACTGTATTTAATTTACAGTAATAAGATTGTTTTCATTCTTTAACATATTATTCTTTATGATGTTTTTCTTATTACTTCACATACATCAAAACACATTCTTGAAAGACTGTTTCTCTCTACTGGCTTTTAAAGTTCCATAAATTTATCATTTTACTTGTGGGCACTTTGGGTTTAAGTCTGTAAGATGACAGACTATCTTCACAGGTAGGTATGAAATACATAACCTAAAGAAGCTTTTCGAGTCACAGTCCCAAACTACTCCAATAGGAGGCAACTTGGATATACCAGCTGAGATCTCGAGTAAGAGATAACAGAAGTCAGTCTCAGCTGTAAGCTACCTGATTTCCTACATATATCTACATTATTCAAATCTGCTTTGTAACATCTCTAACTGTTAGGCTTTACAATTTCTATTAACACCATGAGACAGTCAATAGAAGAAAAAAAAAAAAGACCTGTTCATGTGGGCAGCAACAGCGCTGTTAGCACACCTATGGCAAAGCCCATTCCTGTGGTCTATAAACTGTCATTATGAATATACTCACTTAGCAGAAATAAACACACTTAAAGCTCCCAGCTATTTAAGGAAGCTATCAAAGCATGAACACGTTTTGGTTCAATGGTTCCCCCTGTAAAAACAAAATTATTTGAAACACAGCTTTTAATATTTATTGAAATAAGATCTGATACATATTCTTTGCTATTCATGCAGTCCCTGTGCTGTACTACATATTTTTATTATACCTGGTTTTTTAAGACTTTTTCTCTAAAAAATATTTTCCTGTTTATTTGCTACAGTGATAAAATGAATAGAGAGATTTCTTTTCTAAAAAAATTTCTTGTTTCTGACAAAAATAAACCCAGACTGGAACCCTAAACTATCACCTTCTCAAGGCAGCTATCCTACATGCTACTTCAGTTACCAATTACAGAAAGCAAACCAGCAGATTTAATGATTTTTTAAATATTATTATTATGAGGATAACGAGCTTCATCTTTCCTCCTAAACGTTCCATTAGTTTTGGACATCTTCCTGCTGACTCATTAGAATCTGCCCTTTAGCAGCACTTTTTTGGTGTTGAGAGCTTCAGACTTCAAGAACTAGAATAAAAGCAGAACTCTGAAAACAGCATCTTATTTATACTAAAGTCAACAGTAACACTTCTAATGAGGACAGTGAGATAGACTTGACCTCTGATTTTACAAAATTTAAACAAATATCTATGACTACTTACAAGATATATACATCTAAAAAAGCGCAAACCAAGGAAACCATCTTTGGAAGACAATTGCTCCATACTATTGTCAAGTATTCTCAAATAGATATTGTTAATTCCTATTAGTCCCTTATGCTTCATGTGATATAAGCTGCCAGAGCAGAAACATGCACCAGGAGGCAAGCTGGAAAAAAAAAGATGTTTAAGTTAACATGCTAACATACCCAGGAAATGCTTCTCCAACTCATGAGGAGTGCAGTGAGCTGGGAAATGTTCACTGCAAAGAACTTCCATTTCAGAAAGCACACTGATCCTTTTTTAGAATAACTGCATATTCCTTCAACATGGGTATCAAGTAGCTAAATCTGAGTTTCTCTAATATTTTCTAGTCCAAATAACTTGTTTGGCTTCCCTTCAACTGTTTAAAGACACATTTTCAGAAGAACTATGGGCAATGAACTAAGAATGCATGCTTTAATAATAAAACACTAAGACTTTTTTTTTAAAGAAGCAGTGTTAGGTACAAATCAGCTCTCTGCTTTTTATGTATATAATTAAGCATATCAAGTATTAGTTTTTCAAGAGCATTGCCCAAGCAATTCACCTTGCCACCTAACAACTGTCTCTCACAAAGGTAGTTTATAACAGCAGAGTAAGAGTAATATGTTGTAATTTCTTAATACACAACAGGTTTTGATATTTTGTAAAATGCTTGGTAAGAAGAGGATTACTGGCAAAGTACAGATATGTTCTTGAACTCGTAAATCTTCCCATTTTTTTCCTCTTTCCCTCAAGCTTCAGGGGCTGTCAAAAACTATTAAACATCTCATTTGTTTTCTGTAATTTATGCCATTCTCTTTCTCTCCCTTCCCCCTTTTTTGAAATTTCCTTCTGCCCAGACAGTTAAAGCAGGCAGATCTGTTTCTGATCACTTTCACACTATAGACTGCTGCAGGGGCTCAGAGGTGAATTGAGAACTAAAAAAAAAATAAATCCTAGAAAGCCAGTAATTTCAGCAGCAGCTAATTTTACTGACATTTATTATGTACAACTACCTCATTAATATTATGCTTGACAAAACCTAGGTTTTGTGGCTAATTGCCAGTGCCTCATTAACACACAGAAGGATGAGCAGTGAATGCTAGCAGGCTAGTCATGACTCACCATTTTGAAACCAGTTTTGTTTTCCATTGCAAAGCTTACATGCACCCAGCAGAAAGGGCTTTCCAACAGAATCCACAGAACTGGGATAATTCACCGGTATAGTCACAGATGCTCAGCTGCATTATTCCTTTCCTGACTCAGGATGTTTCCTGTGATGGTGATCACCTGTGTGCAGGTTTTGGCCCTTTCCTTGTTAACTAAAACATTCCTGACTTTCAGCAGTGCTTACATGCACACTAAGAAAGGATTCAGGATCTCAGTCTGAAGTTACTACTTTCTTAACAAGGTGACAAAAACAACTTAAGTATTTAAAATAGCTCATTTCAAGTAACTCATTTCAAAATAAACTTTGAGTTACTTGGTGCTTCCAGTGACAAAGATTTTTCAAAGGCAGAGAGTTGAAATGCTGGCACTAAAGATTGGCAGGTTTCCTAGAATAAAACCTCTCAAAAGGTGCCACTCACACTCTTTCAACTTGCTCACGAAGGCCTGTTTGGCCATTTATAGGTGCATAGAGAATAACAGATTAAAAGATGCTTTCCTTTTTAGCAACACCAAGACCTTAGAAGCAAAACAACAAAACTAATAATTTAGGAGGAAGAGTCAGACAAGCTTACAAATATTAGCAGTATGGGGGGGGGGGGGACACCTGTTCTAAAAAAATAATTTTGCAGAATTCATGTCAGAACAGTTCACATCATCATGCACTTCGGAAAAACAAGAGTATGTTCCAGCATCCTTGCTGTCCAGAAAAAATAGTCCAAACACTTTATATAAATCGTATCAGTTAAATGCAAGCTTTACATTGCAACAGCTGCAATGAAATTCAGGATATAGTGTACATCAGATGGAAAGGGTGTTAGACCACAGATTTGGCTTCAGGTAAAGACACTAAAAGTCTTCAGGAAATAGAATGCCTATTCTGAGATAAGCGAGGCCTGATTTTTAAAAATACTTATGATTAGATGACAAATTTCACCTAACAGATGTAACTGAGATGAAGGAGGAGGTCAGTGCACATCCCTTCTGCAAGTCACATTCCAAAGTCTCAGATGGGGTACCAGTAAAAGGAGAAAGACAGATCACATATGCAAAGACTAGTCTAAATTACTTGACTGGCACCATGGTGGAAATCTACAGCAAAAGTAGAGAAATCCCCACTTTTCAGAGCAGGGTTCAATGGTCCTAGCTGATCACCTTCTTTTCTACATGTCTTATTAACTGTTATGACTGCTAAAAGCAGAAGGTATGACCGGAAGCTACAAATCCTTTTACTGTACAAAACCTGCTATCTCCTCTGAAAAACAAGCTTTCCCTGGAAACTGAAAAATACAGTGGTTCTGTAAAAAAATGTGATTTGTAATGGTGTAACTGTCCCTGGCTGGACAGGCACAATTCAGTAGAATGAACTGCAGTTGAGTAAGTCTTAGATAAACAGTTAATTCTACCATTTCTCCCAACCCTACAGGCTGCATCCCCACCGTGCCAATACCCACCCCGCCTTCCCTCAGCACATAACTTGGGAATAACTTCACCTCTGTGAAAGTCCTCTGCTACTCCACCTATACTAGATAAGATAATGCACTCTTATTTGTCTTCTTATTACTTGCCACTCCTTTCAGGAGCAATGCTGCTTTCAGTGAAGACAGCTGTGCCAGAGCACTCTCTGTAGGAAGAGCCCAATTGTGTGAAATTCTCACCCTGCAGAAATCAGTGGAAGTCTTTCCAATGGCACAGAATCAGGATTTCATCCTTTATAGCCCCAACAAGCAGAAGTGACTGGCATTTCATCCAACATATCATAGCAATACAAGAAGTGCAAAATAATAGTTTCATTTCTGACATCATACTCATTATCCTGTATTCAGAGGAATCAGTAGCTTAGTATTCCCTGAAAATTTAAGAGAACACACACATGCAAAGGTGTCTGAAGAAACACAACTGATAGCATTGGGTCAACAGATGGAAAGATACATCCTGCATGGGACAACACCTGCATTATACATAGTGTAGACAAGAATATATAAAGAGCTAGATCCTTACTGTGACACTTCCAGGTAGAACATATTCTCAAATATATCTAGGTTTCCAGTTCAGAAGACCTGCATTTTTAAAGATCAGGGTCAGACAAAACATACCTTGAACTCTTGAATACCAATGCTATCTTTATCACCAGAGCACATTTCCTGTCGGGAACACATACCAAACCACATGCTAAGTTATCTAGGAACACCACACTCCTCCACGAGACTGGAAACCCTGGTACTCGGAAGTCAATAGATGTCAAAAACCAGTCACCAAGGACTTCTGCTAGCAATTCATTAGACAGTGAATACTTGTAATGCTGATGCTAAGAATTAAATACCTCTAGTGCCATTAAAAATCCAGTACACAGTTGTTGAATCAGTTTTCATTGCAATGCAGGGAATTTAGCCCCAGACTTTGATTAAAACTAAAGTGAAACATATGTTGAACTCTCCTGCAGGTCTATGAAATTCTCCATGTATGTTGTGTAGCATCAATAAAGCAACAATACTGTATTGCAAGCTAAAAGTTCCCACATTTAACTTGGTTCTCCTTTTCCTTCATTACATGACAAAAACACAGCATTTCAAGTGTAAGAACTGTAAGAGTTATTATGAAGGTGCCTGCAAGTAAAAAATGTATCTCAACTTTAATAAGAGAAAAACCTTTTCCTCTTATAATAAAGCAGCAAAAGGATTTTTATGTAATTAAAGCAGTACATACATTTTGGCTTTAAACTTAATACAGGATGTTACAGTCTTGCCTGCTTTTTTTTTGTTGTTGTTTAAACAATGGAAACAAGATTTCATAACTCAAGTATTGACAGATCTTTGACTACTGTGGTAACAAAGCGTTGTGTTCTTTCATTCCCCTTTGCTTTAGTGATACAAACAACCTTTAGTCCTTGTCATGGCTTAACCCCAGCTGGCAACCAAGCCCCACAGAGTCACTCGCTCACTCCCCCAGGTGGGATGGGGGAGGCAGTTGGAAGGGTAAAAGAGAAACAACCTATGGGTTTGAGATAAAGACAGTTTAATAGGCAAAGCACAAGCAAAGCAAAACCAGGAATTCCTTCACTCCTTCCCATGGGCAGGCAGGTGTGCAGCCATCCCCAGGAAAGCCAGGGCTCTGTCACACCTAACAGTGACTTGGGAAGACAAATGCCATCACTCTGAACATATCCCCTTCCTGCTTCTTCCCCCAGCTCTAGCTGCTGAGCATGACGCCATGTGGTGTGGGACATCCCTGGGGTCAGTTGGGGTCAGCTGTCCCAGCCGTCTCCCCTCCCAGTTCCTTGTGCCCCCCAGCCCCTCTCTGGTGGGCTGGGGTGAGGAGCAGAAAGGGCCTTGACTCTGGGTAAACATGGCTCAGCAGGAATGAAAACGTCCCTGGGTTAATCAACACTGTTTCCAGCACAAATCCAAACTGCAGCCCCATACTAGCTACTGTGAAGAAAATTACCTCTACCCCAGCCCAAACCAGCACATTCCTTTATGCAATTTTGCTTATTTATCCATATATTCTGATACAGTATGTAGAAAAACATTACCACCTTTTCTTAACTTTTTATCCCCAAAACCCTGCATTTCAGCTTTAAAATAATTACTTCCACCCCATTTTTGTTTTATTTGCTGGACATTTTTCATGACTTAACCTTCTAAGTTGGGAAGACAAAGCCCCAAAATTCATAAACAGCAAAGGGTCCATTTCTTATTTCAGCTGTAACAGTGCTTCATCCTCCAGGTATGTTAAGAATCAGTTCAGTGAAGGCCTATGAGAGCTAACCACCCACTTAAATAGTTTCCTAATCAGGATATTAATCTATAAAAACTTTTAACCCAAGAGCCTGATCAAATATACCCAAATATACCCATACAACTGGTCAGCATATCAGTGTAACTCACTCAAGGATTAAGTATATCATTTTATGAAACCTGGATTTAGCTTCTTTGACAAAGAAATCCAGTATGAACTTGAAGAGGCAACACCCTTTATAATTCAGACAAAAAGCAGTGTGATTACAGTTGAGATTCAGAATATTTAATTAAATATTAATATCTACTGCTTTGACTTGCTTTTACAGCAGCGGTAAAACAATAAAAAAAACAACAAAGCCAAAACCCTTGCCCAACTAATCACGTTGTAATTGATGGTTGAGAAAAAACCTTCAGAGTCCGCTCCACACATTCAGGGTTGAGTGACAGTGCTGGGCCTACCTACTTCTCCTTCACTGTGTCCAGAGACAGAGAATGATCACTCCAAAGTGCTAGAGCAGATTCTCTCCAAAAACCACAGCACTCATGGATCCAAAAGGTCAGATGGCATCCCAGAATTGCATAAAAGGGATGAGAGTTTCTTACCTTTCACAAAATGCAGAACATATTTTTCCTAATAAAATCAGAGTCATACATTTTTCCCAAATATACAGTTGATACCCCACTGATATGACCAGCAAATACCAACTAGGAAACCGACAAACCCCTGAAGCAACAGGGCACTTGGAAGATAATAAAAATTTCTTTATACCTAAACATGTACATAACCTCTACTTAGAAGATGCAGAAAAGATGCAATGAAAAAAAATCTAACAGGGAGAACCCTAAGAAGAACAAGTTACCGGAACAGAAAACTATGCATAAACAGATCAGGCCTGGATCTCTACATATAGTTTTAATACAATTTACTGTGAGCACATGGGATGAAAATGGTTAAATGGCCACAGTTTTAACATAAACCAGCCACACAATTCTCATAGAAACCTGGCTAGACACCAGACCCAAACACAGACACAGATGCTAAGGGGCATGCAAAAAGCACTTAATTCAGAATAACGGGTAGCTTTCCAATTCATCTATATGTAGAAAAATCTTCTTGTCCCTCCAGTTTTACCTCCATCTCTGTTACTGTTACTCCCACAAATCAAGGCTACCTTGCCACATACACGCTCTATTGCACAATTTGGGCACTGTGAACACAGGTCAAATTTACATTGCTTGCTATTAGCAAGCTCTGACAGTCAAAAATCACAGGTCCTGGCTAGTGCATCAAGGATGCAGCTGGCACAATGCTTCTTCCTTAAGAACTATTAGTACTTAAGACAAAAGAGAACTACTCATCAGCAAAAAGGACAGAGGGAAAACAAGAAGTTGTTTCAAGCAGAGTTAAATGCGGTAAAGATAGAGCAAGAAGCAAGTATGAACAGTAATAGTGTGCCTAAATACGCACAGTTAAAGACAGAACAACTTACTACAGCAGCACTCTGCCACACGTCAGCATTCACATCCTCTGGTTTTCACCATTATGCTCAAAACCACCACAGTCTGCATGAACATTGGCAGAAAAGTCTGTGGTTAAGGAAGACACTACCTTAAACCTCCCGATGAGGTTACTTTGTTGCTGGGTAGCTTGTAGATGGCAGGAATAAAACATGCACAGTGAAGTCTCACACCAAGGGTAAAACCAAAGACAGAACAGCTCTGTTGTATGATGGAAGATCAAGTGACAGGTGAAGATGAGCAAGCCTTCATTTTGATCCATACACTTAAATGTGGAAGCAAGAGAAACAAAGAACTATGTACGCTTTCAAATGAGGATGTACAGGAAAAGAATCACTCATGTGCATCTACAGAAATCACTTTGTAGGTTACTACAGAGTAAAATGCTCTTAAACTGGGGATTTTTGTATCACACCTGATAAGGCACACCTAAATCTCTATGATGTTACTATGTAACATTCAAATTGCACCCTTTCCTGACACGTTTTTAAAATAAATTCAGTTTTAAAGAAAAGTCCAAGTCCCAAGCAATTACTTATTATTTACTGTTCTTCAGGGCACCTCAGTGAATTCTGGAAGAAACTATGTTTGCTAAGGAATGCAAAACACTTCCTTTATGGCAAAATTCTTTCAGATAATGAAACTGCATGATGGACGCTGGCTGGAAGATACAAATCATTCCAGCTGATCAAAAGAATTTTTTTTAAAGCAAATAATTTTTCATTAATTATTACTTTATGTACATTCACCACTTAATAGGTATTTGAGACAAATTTACATTAAAATAATACACATTCAATAGCTATTTTTAACACCAGTATCCAAAGCATATGGCCCGAGTGACTCTACACTCACCCCATGGGTTAGAAAGAGCTCTCAGCACAGCAGCAGTTAGCAAAGTTTAATGGGGTTCATATCAGTCGGCAACAAAGTATGGCCCTATTCAGTTAATTCCCCTGGGAATGGCAACTCAGTGTGTAAAATTCTCTTTTCAACTGATATTAAGCCCTATGAAATAACACACACACACAAAAATGAAATACAACTACAAAGCCACATTCTACTATACACCTTCCAGGAATCTCTAAACAATACATCAGGTCTCCAAATTACTAGCAATGCTGGCCAGCCCTGGTTCTTCAGTGATGTGTGGAATTTTTAACCTCTTCAATTTTTAAAGACGTATAAAAATCCTGAAAAATAATTATATTAATGATAAAGTACCGATATTTACTCCAAAAAATATTTAAAAATCATAGGGTATTTCATTTTGCCCCAAGCAAAGCACTGTAAGCTTTGAAGAATTCGGTAGTTAATGCAATTGCTTAGGATGAAGTTATAAAGCATATTACATTTACAAGTATGTGAAGTTCCATTCATTTATTCAGACATAGAAAAATAATAACTCTGATCCAAACAAGTAGGGACATGCAAAAAACAATGTAATGCTTCTTGAAGAAGAATTTTACCTACATTGGTATACCCCACTACTAGTACATCCAAATTATAAGAAGACTCCTGCATGATATTAAGGGCAGAACTACTGTTGTTCGAATGCTTTAATCTGACAGCATTAGAGTATAACCCAAGACATCTCCAAGTTGGAAGTAATTTCTTTGAATATTTCTAACTATGGCCAAGTTCATCTTACACAGACACTAATTAAAATGTGTTTAAACCAGTGCTTGACTGAGGGGGGGGGGGAGCTTTCTAAGTCTGGGGTTCAAGCTGGGACATGCTGCAATCTGTCAGGCAGTTCAGGTGGAGGGCGGCAGTATTCAGTACCTCGGAGATGCCACACAGTGCTCCAACCCACCAGACAGGCCCTCTGGCCCAGGGAAAACCTCCACAGCCATTTACACGAGGCAACTCTAGTTTTGGAAACCAGCCAGGATCAGGATGGTGGAGATGACAAAGCATATTAGCAACAGTATTATACTGAACCACATTTACCTTTGTCAAAAAAATTACGCAAGTTGTTAGACCAATTAGCTATTTTAGTGGTATCTAAAAATGGACCAGGCTATTTTCAGAAGAGGCAGAGAAGGCCTGCTACAAAACTGGAGCTGTAAGACAATGAAAGACGTTAACAATTTAACTCCCTTCCTCATTATGTTACAACTACTATTACTTGCCCTGCAACTAGAAACTTCAGCATAACTCACTGAATTCTGCCAGTAGCCTTCATAGCAGCAGTTAGTTCCATTCACTTCTAACAGTTACTCAGAGTAAGATACTACTTAAGGTACGGAGAAAAAACAGTGGGAGTCAGAGGCTTCTACCTGTGCTGCTGCCAGCCTCAAACATTTCCCAGTCCTCTTAATGTCTCTGCAATGTCAAGATGGGAAATGCTTTTGTAAATGGTATTCGGTACTAAAACAAACAGGCTAACTAGAAACAGTGTGGTTACATCTACATTAGCCAGGAGCACAGACCAGAAACAGCAGATTTGCAGAGTACAATGGTTGGTGCTGACGCCCTGACTTCCACACTGTATTAAATACTTCAGACAGCTTCTTGCCTGCCCCCTCCGCCCCACCCCCTGCAAGATTTCTTGAATTAGAACAGGAAAAAAGAGGAGATATAGGTTTTGAAGATATAGAGATATAGATTTTTGAAGGGTTTCTGTTCTTCCTAATCCTCCTACCTCTTCAGAAATAGTACTTAATCACTGAAAAAATTCAGGATTCCTGTGGAATTAAGTACCTCCATCAGCCACAGACACCTCCAGAACATTCACCCTTAACTAAGTGCAGATGTGAGCTAAGACTCGCATCTCTCGACTTGTAGGTGAATACTATGTTAAAATGGACTTCAGATGCCTCTTGTCATGTCTGCTACAAAAAGCCTAAAATTGTATTGTGTTTTGCAAGCACACCACAATATATCACACTGTTCCACCTTAATTCAAAGATCTCATTTTAATAAGACCTTGCAAGAACAGTTTTTGAAAACAGGGAAAAGGATTAAGAAATAAGGACTGAAACAAGTTTCTCCACATTTTTATGAATTATACTTTTTTTTTCTATACAAGACAGTAGACAAAATTGTATGTATGTTTATAATCAATGTTTTCAGACTTCCAAATGTTTCACACTCAAGTTTCCCTCTCATACTCGGTGTTATGATGGCAGTGTTCCTACTAAGTTTAAATTGGCTCATCTTATATCCCTCACACTGCCTGCTACAGGAATAGAATAAGCAGAGCAGAGGTGGGTGACATAAGCACCCACCTATAATTCCCTCTAGCTTAGCATTCATATTTCTGCAGCCTCTGTCTTCTGGGAACTTAAAACTTCTGTTTGCAAGAAGAAATTCTACATGGCTAACGAGAGACTAGTCATACAAATATTCAGCATTTTACTAAACTCAGTACCGCAAATGTTCACATAGCAAGGAACAGACATTAGCAACAAATATTAATAGGTATATTAAAGTGCTGTTCAGCAACTGGAAAAATATTTCTACCTAAGTCTTTCCAACTTCTGCTTCCATGTTGTTGAAGTTTCATTTTCAATTAAAGCTGTCAACCAGTTTTATTGAAATCAAAGATTTTAATTATACTTGGCAATTCCCAAACTGCTCTTTTACTTGGAAAAAGTGTTTTTCAATACTAACCACCAGAAGAAAATTGATATTTAAATTCACCCCTTCTCACGCTATTGATTTCCCTGCAAAGTAGGTGGAAAACAGGATTCTACTAGCGCAGTTGATGGAAGAAGTATCTAGAAGGCAAAAACAGACAGCAACTTCTACATACGCAAGTAGATTGACACCTAGTGTGAAAACACTGAACTACAAAGCCTATACTCATATCAATGAATATTAATTTAAAATAAGTTAAAAATACATATATTTAAGTAAGAGAAGCAAGTCCTCCAAATGCAGGCACCTTTAAATCTTCTTTTTTTAAATAGCTACACAAAGACTTGTACTAGTTAGTGACCGAGGAAGTGTAACTTCTAAAAGAGAAAAAACGATATGTTAGTAGTGAATCTTGAAAGCGAGTGATAGGATTGAGAAAGAAACTCAGGCAGGAAGGCTCAGAAGGAGAGCAGCACAGGCTAGCTGCTCAAGCAAAAGTTCTTTTTCTAGCCTTCGATAAGGTGAAGTAGAAAAGTTAGAGACAAAGGCAGAATGATTGCATGAGTTGTTTTAGAATTTGAAAGAGATCTTTAATACCTTCATTTCTGTGATTCAGGCCCAAAGAACGATGAGGAGTGGTCTAAGTAGTCTCTAGACAGCTCTGTTCTTTAGCACAATGCACATAGCCATGAAAGACAAAGTGTATGTTTTGTAGAACAGATAGATAAAAAGCCTTTCATAGTCATCCTGCTAACGATTAAACCCTAGTTTAGTATCAACATCATTATCCTAAAATTTAGCTTATTAAATATCTTTCGTCAAAGATGCTTTCATTCCTGCAATCTCAATGTTTGTCACTTTTATTCTCACCAGTATCACATCTAAGTTCATGGTAGCGTTGGCAGAGATTTTCGACCTAAACACATTTTCCTGGCAGTTTCAGTCATTTCAGGCCTATTTGCACCTTCTTGTCTGTAGTAATTCTGTAAAAGCAGTACCCAAAAACCAGTATCTTAAAAAGTCAACGGAAGTGCATTTGCACTACAACTCCCAACCCACTTATGATTCATTTATTATAACAATATTAGAATAGCTCTTCTGGTCCCTGCCAAAATCTCCTCAAGCCTATTCGTTTAATACCCCTATGTTTAGACATCAGATGCTTTCCAGAAACTAATAGTATCAACCTATTGCTAATATTTGTGTGATGGCCCTTGTCTGTGCAGTCCCCCCTTTAGCGTCAGTGTTAGAAACAGCTTTTAAACAGAAGACACTTTCAGTCAAAAACAGTTTACAAGCCTCCTACTAAATAAGAGTGGAATTACACAGCAGCAGCTGGAGCCGTTTGAGATGTCATCCACATCTATGTTCTCACTCCAGGTATTTAGAGGCAACACTCACAGCCTGTCCACCCCCATCCTTATGCTCAGTGTATGAATACACTAGATGGATCACAAATGTTGCTATCTCATTTCCCCCTCACTCACAGAATTCTGGAACTGAAAAGCCTTTGAAGAGGCCTTGAAGGAGAAGGGCAGGAACATGGAAATTATGCACAGGGACAATGCAACCTAAACATATTGATAAGAAATTTCATTTTACATATTTGAGTAACTGTCCACATCTACACAATGAAGTCTTCAGGCCACACACAATATTGTCTATTTGCATTTAGCATCACCTAATATTACCAAACCGATATGAAGGAGCAGTCAACAGCAGAGATGTGGTACATACAGGCACCTAAAAATAAAAGTTCTATTAGTTTCTGTATTTCCCACTATTGCCCCTCAACTCTCAAATCGCTTCTATTGATTGTCTCAAATCCAAAAGCACTGATGCTATGTTGTGTTCTGATAACCTACTGCCCTGAGTCACAGTTAATTGCCAAAATTAATCCTTTTTTATGAATAAATTATTCCTTAGCTTGACATTGACTCAATACGTTAATCATTAAACAACTGACAGTTTCTAATGTTGTAGATGTAACCAAAGGCCTGATTTTACTCAGGAAAACTTAGGACTCAAGGGAACCTCTGCGCGATGAGTCACAAATGAGTGGTAGACTTCAGGATAAGCTCTGGAAATGCTAAATGCATCTGGAAAACAAATAGCTGCTGCTCACTGTGCCATTTTTTGCAAGGGCACAGAGCAGAAAACTGTAAGCCTACAGACTGAAGTAAAACTTTCCTGACAGTAACTATACTGTACACATCAAGTCAACCAGAAAATAGTTTCTTGGCACCGTTTAAGCCCTACAGAGTTCTAAAGAGAAAGCTAAAAAGATTTTGCTCAATACCAAAGACCTTGCCCATCTGGAATATATCCAGTTTTGCTCCCCAAGCTTAGGATTTTCAGAAACTGCAAACAAGCAGACCCTGCAGAAAAAAAAAAAAATCCATACCTTGTCAATTTTTGTTTTGCACTAGCAACCCAACAATACAAAACTAACTGGAGAGATGCCCAATAAAGATCCATGCCTGCACCCAAGACAACTACTCTGGAAACATACTGAACAAAAAGAAAATTACAAATTTTTGGAACAAACATGTTAAGTTTTATTTTCCTTGAGTATCTGACAGAACTAAGGAGTACATTTCTTTATATTTACTTGACTCCATTCACCATATCTCACACATCAGACATGTAATTTATAGTTCATCATGTTACTTCTAAAGCTGATTCCTACCAAAAGCAGCGTGTGTCATCTCCTCCTCACACACCAACTCTGACACTCAAAGCAGCCCTACTCTGTACACATGTATTTTGTCACTGGACACAGGCAGTTTAAAGACCACCATAATTCAAATGTGATATATATGAGATATTTTGTTGGCAATACAGGAAGAGAAACACAACACAAACCAATCACAACTTAACTATACCTCCCTACATCCTAAGGTACAAAGACTCCACAGTTCAAAGAGACTGCAGGAGATGAAGAAAGGAATACTAAATGGGTGAAGGAAGCAAACCCATCCAGAAGCAACGCATGAGATTCTCACTGTGGAGAATCTCTAATTATTAAGCAGCTGATATTTCATACCATACTTTATTGGTTCATGAGATACACATGCCACACTATATTTTAACTTTGTTGTAAGGCTGAGAAATTTACGGCCCCTCCCTAGATTCAGATATAGCTCTGGCTGAACATCTCCCAGAAAAACAATTCAGAACTCCATTGAACCAACTATCAAACAGGTACTCAGGATCTGCTTTTTCTTACTTGTCATTACTGTTACACTGGGTCTGACTAAAAAAAAAAAAAAGAGACTTAAACATATCTTGGCATTTCTTGAACATAATGATTTTATTTTTGCCATCCTTTTTTCTTTATTAGGAGAACTAGACATCAGAACAACAAGATGTGTAATGAACCGGAGCAGATACAGCACAGAACAAGAAATACTTGGAAACTATTCGTAATACTCTTAGTATTCCTTTTCACTGAAGATTATTACTAATCCCACACATTCAGATGTGCTAATCAAGTGCCAGAAAACCATGTGACCAGCTGAAAGCTTAGATCTTTAAAATACATTTCAGGGGTTTTACTTGCCTTTGGGTTTTAGCTGTATCTTAATAGTGCCAACTTTTTCTTTGTAATACACAAGGCCAGAAATCTTTCTTTAAAGTGTAACTTCAATTCCTACAGAACAGGTTTGCACCAAGCACTAGAACTTTTAAAACACTAAGTATTGTCACAAAAATCTTTAGTTACCAATGCAGTCAATCAAGATGAGATCACTGAGTCATTAGTGAATTAAATATTATCAGTGTGCCTGAAGACAGGCTTCACAAAACAGGCTGTTGCTGTTCTGTAGCGTTAATTAACTAAAAACTAACCTCCCTTTCTAGTAATTTTATTTTATTCACCAACTAAAATACACCAGAAGTTATCTGCTAGAGCAATAGCCCTCTTTGCATAATTTCTTAAGTTACAGCCCTTTCTCCCAAAGGATTTTAGTTTTTCACCTTTCTTGAAAATAAATTCTTTCCATCAAGATCCATAGGCTTTGAAAAAACCCTTTATGAGGGTGGCTTGCTTTATTTTTAATATATCAGTAGATTGCTTAAATTTCATCAAGGCAGAGTTTCTTTGCATCCAGTCACTTTGTCCCACTATAGTGGTGTTAAAGTAGCCAGAACTCCCACTTAAATTATCACAAGGGGAACTTGTTTGCTGTCAAGCTGTAGTAGAGCCAGAACAACAGGGAGGGCAGAAGTGTGCATGGATTTTGATGTCCGCTGGCCTTGAGACAGCTGCTCTTCTTTCTATTAGAGAGGGACAGAATTAAGGACAAAAAAAAAAAAAAATCCTTCAGAAGTACTTGATTCCCCTGCCCATCTTACTCTTTCCTCTTTGAGCTGGTTACAGCACGAGAACTAACATTTTCTTTTATGTCAGCATTTAGAGTACTTCATCTTATGCCTTCCTGTTAAGTGAACTCCATCTCATTGCCCCCGCCAACTCCAAAGCTAAGACAAAGGTCTTTTTGCTTACTGTATCAGCAATCCCGTACCCTTAGCACGGGGTGGGCTCACAAGGTCTCACTTGAAATACTGTCCACAATGGTAATAATGCACAATGTAAATGTGGCAAATACATAACAACTCTTAAAATGCTACAGTCACTGCAGACCAAGGTAACTGGATAGTAACAATACACAGTACATATTATGCTTGCCTACAGCAGGCTGGGGGAAAACATGTAGCCCATTTTGTACTCCTGTATTTAATGTGACCTCGAGTCTAATTCCAAAAGCCACTGGCATGTTACACTGATCCACTTTAAGAGCAGGGAGGCTATCTGAGAGAAGAGGGTTACCAACCACAATGCTCTAAACAAGAAGCATCAAGATTAACTCAACCCGGACTGTGCGTTCCACCCTCAGCAAGCCTGTGTCACCTCTCTTCATGTTCATTTCACTACTGCTAACTTTCACTTGCAGATTTGCCTCATCTTGTGACCAGCTGAACATGACAGTTCTGGATTGCATTTTAGGAGGTGTGGATCAGAGAACTTATTTCTACCTAAAGACAGCTGTTTAAAATTAACACTTGCTACATACCAGATATACTTTGACATCAACGCATTATTGAAGCTACTATAAATTCTCTGTCCTTTCCCACTTCGTCCTTTGAGTTTTTTCTAACAGCAACAATAAGCTACTGCCTAGCAAGGAAACCACCACTGCAAACAAACACTTTGCTATCCTGGAACACTGACTCACATTAACCAAAAGGACTACGTATTTACTGCTTTTGGTGCTCTGGCATTTCTGTTCCTTTCATCATTAAAAATATTGGGTTAGACAGCACATATCACCTGGCAAAGAATAAGGAAATATGCTATTTCTGTGAATTCCCCCATATCTCAAAGCACATGCTGTGATTTCGAGCAGGCAATGAAGCAAAGTAAGGCAAATGTTTCCCAGAACAAGTGCCATGATGCAGTTGGGGAGGTATGCACAGACAGACCTTTGTACCAATGAGTCCCACTGAAGACACCTGGGTTCCATATTCATACAGAAGCTACCAATTTCAAGATGAGTTTCATAACTTTTGATAGCCACATTAGCTGGAAAAAACATTTGGAGCACTTTAATAAGTTCTACTTTCAAACCACGTGGTAACATAGACCTCATTCATGCCTTTCTACAGGGAGTCACATTCCCAGTGACACGATCCCCTTGGGAGAAGACAAATTTCCATGCAAGACTCCAACTAAAGCCATTAACTTCATTTTTTAACCTCCATTTGGGAGGACAGTTAAAGCACAGGCAGGAAGAGGAGAGCCAATAGCACAGCACAGCTTCCTTAAGGGAGCTGTTGTCAGGGTAAAGGCATCAGGCAGGTCCCTAGTGGGGAGGATTCTTCAGTCATCCCTGCACAGGTCACAGCGTTGTCCCACAAGCTCCAGCACCCCCTCCCACATTAATCCCACACAGCAACATGGCATTTAACTCACAGGGCCAGGCAAACACTGGCACCTATCCCACCAACACGCTGCTTCAGGCCCACGTCCCATACATGCTCCATACCTTGCCATTTGTCTCCAGCAGGCATACATGCCTGACAACTAGAAAACTTTAGATGATTTTAGGTTTGTTAGATAACTCCCAACACAATGAAGCAAAATATTTAGCATTTCTCACAATGTGTGGGGCTCAGTATTTAGTTATCAGCCTTTTACATGCTTCTGGTTAAAACAACAGGAACATCTCTTAATATTAGCTAAAACAGTAAACCAGACACTAGGTTGAATAGATTTTCGTTTGCCTAAATTCACTGAATACTTGTGAATAAACTCAGGCAAAAGAACAGCTTTCAGAAGATGAGAATAACATACAGTTTTAATAAAAGACTACAGGTCTGGATTTTTTTAAATGCTTATCTATGGTCTGCAAGTCCCGAGAAATCTGCTGGATGTACTCAAACAGCATGGCAGAGAAATCCTGCCTGCTGTCCTGGTCCTACACCAAAACCCTTTAAAAGGATAATGAAGACAGCATCACATTTCATAAGAGATTTCCTCAATGCCTGCTGAGCTGAGCTTGTTTACAAGCACTCACTGAAACGATTAATTGCTCATACGTTCCACTCCACACTGCTATGGCTCAGAATTTTCTGCCTATACTATCCATGTGGATGTGAGCCAGAAAGAAAATTTCTATGTAATTATCCAATTAATTCTTATTAATGCTAGCATTTAACAAAAAAATGCCAGCTGGCATACATAACAATCACTTCACTTCTATTGTGGAAGAACTACAAAAGGCATTTGTTTTCTTATTAATAGCTATAAAAAGAGACAAAGTTGAACAGTTTGCTTTGCTTTAAGCTACAGAAGATCAGAAGGGCAAAGAGAATAGAGGGGTGAAGGACTGGACCAGGAGTCAGGAAACAACTTGAATTCAGAGTCTGCAACACAATTCCTGTGCGATTGGGCCAATCAGTCCATCTCTGTGCTACAGGATTCCATTTGTAAATTAATGCTTTCTCATTCTTTGGCTTTGTTGCTTAATTTTACTATCTGTTCTTTGGTAGTAGGAATCTCTTATAACACATTAATAAGCAGAATGGGGTCCTTGTTGACTAAAGCCTGTATTTTTTTTCTTTGCATTGTTTAACATCAGGGGAATTTTGAGTTAGAAAGATGATTTCTTCTGAACCTTGCAGAAACCAGCTGCTCCAGCTGGCCCAGAGAAATCAACTGATGCAATAAGCCAAACAACATAGTTTGAAACAGTCCCAGTGCAGTTACTGGAAACTAGATAAAGGCATGTTATACCCTGAAATTTAGAGCAAGGTGTTATTCTTC
Source organism: Phalacrocorax carbo (assembly GCF_963921805.1). NCBI lineage: Eukaryota > Metazoa > Chordata > Aves > Suliformes > Phalacrocoracidae > Phalacrocorax > Phalacrocorax carbo. The sequence continues at coordinate 51,040,272 of NC_087515.1, forward strand.
AGCACTTAATTGATGTTAGGTAACCAATGCACAGAACCCCAACAACTTAAAGGAAGAAACTTCATTGCAATGATTAGCACAGGACTGGAAATCAACAGTCCCACACCTCCCTCTCAACTCCACCACAGACTTGCTGTACGAGACTCTACTGATGCTGCTCTGTGCCCCACTTCCTGTGTAAAGCATGGGAATAATCCACATGTAGCTGCTCAGCAGAACTATTTCAAATTAATCTACCTTTGTGCTGTGACACAGACAAGCGTTCACCAACATTTGCCTCAGCACTCATTCCAATTACACAGTACCTACACAACTATCAATTTCAGCACCATTACAATAGTATAAATATAAACTCTGTCTTTCTTTGAAGTCACTATAGTGCTACTGAAGTATTTATGATGTAATTAGCCAGAGTAATAGCATCAAACAGTCCCTAGGCTGGGTAACAGAAGGTCCTGACAGCTGAACTTCACACAAAACCATTGATGTGTTGTGTGACCTGGACAATAGAGATCCATTAGACCTTGATCTGCAGGGGATCCCAATACATATCCTGACACCCTGGCCCACTTAGCATACTTCCATCTCCAAACCAAGTTGAGACTGTACCTCATTTTACTCATGCTAATATTCAGCACTTTTCCCCTAATTGAGAGGGTGTAGCAGCTAGAGGAAAGCTGAAAACACATAAAACTGCATTAGCAGGGTTCATCACTAGGACAGCCAGCATTCAATCAGCTTTGCTCTCCCTAGCAGGTCTCACACAACACACTGTGGGGATTACTGCCGAGTGTTCGTGAGGGCAGCAGGATAATATAATATAGCAATTCATGCTCTAACAAAAAGATCTGGAAAAGCAGCCAAATGGACAGCAGTCATTTTGCAAGGCATCACGGGAGCCCTGTTTGCCTCAACTGTTGTAAAGCTGACCACATCCTAGCTTTTTTCAAAACATAAGTAGACATCACGAGTGATGTTTGTGATGAACAGCAGGGAACAGCAAATGTGTTTTCCTGTTGCTGAAGCTGAGTAATACTGCTCAAGCACGGTTTCCCAGCCAAGTAGGGCACAGCACATGCAACAGTAAATTGCAACAGCACAAATAATGCTGTGTATATACACCCAACCACAGATAGGTTACAGGTGTGATTCACTAGAAAACAGGCAGCTGACCTAAGAGTTTGCACAGATTCATTTCCAAAAGGAACTGAATTTGCACTCCAAAAAAGTTTTCTTCATGAGAGTATGCTGCCAGTTTGTCTATGAGGAGCCCGAGTTTCAAAGGTCACAGCCCCAAGGCAGTTGCGCTACGCAGACTTGCTCAAGACCCATCTTTCCAACACTGCTGGCTCAGCAACAGCCTCTGCAGAGCTCCCTTAGGGCCAGAGTCCTTACAGCCCCCTGACTGACAAGGAACATCTCAGTTTCCAGGCTCCAGCTCCTGGATGCACAGTCTGCAAAAGCAGGTCAGGTCAGGGAGATCTCAGACTGGCAGCAGCCAGCTGCTCTTCTCCACCCCTCCTAGAATACAGAGCCAAACCACATATTTTCCTAAACTCTTAAAAATCTCCTCTGCGAAACACTGAGCCATCTAAATTTAAAGAACATTTTAAATCTACGCAGACTGACAGTGGGGTATAGCTGTGCTGTCTGAAAAACTTCTAGTATTCACCTTGAAATCTCATTTCAGGGAATGGCTTATATTATACAATGAATAAGGCCAGAGGCTCAGGATTAACATTTGTACAGCATAACAGGATTTCAGGTGAGTTCCTATATGGTAGATCAAACCTGCTTAGATCCAAACATATGACTGAAATCTCGTTAAATGATTGCTAGGAGATGTGTGAGCTGGAAAGACTGGGTTTGTTCCTCCAGATGGTTTCTTTTCTAGTATATATTAAAATTCTATGGCTTAGAGAGTCAAAACAGGGAAAGAAAACTATTTGTCCAGGACCCTCTCCCATAAGAATGGTCACTGGGAGTTCAAGGAATCTTTTTTCCAATCATAGCATCAGCTGCCCATTTTAAAACCTGCTTTTCTTTCACCAAGTTTTGAATACTTTCCAGACTTTTTCCAGACTGATTTTCTTTGTTCCTTTAGCAGCAGGGAAACAAGCAGGAAGAGCCCACAGCATCACAACTCAGAGCACAAGTCTGAACACCAGTGGAAAGTACTTAAGGTACACAAGCAGAGTATTCACTATAGATTAAAACAGCCAGCTGTTTTACCCCAGCTTCAAAAAAATGAAGGAATCCCAGCTTTGAAAAGAAAGCTTCTAACCCAGTAACAGAGAATACAGTAAATCAACCAAAGCAAACCCAGTGTCTTCTCCAAGTTTATATAAATGATTCCCTGCAAAGAGACTTTAGTATCCCCTTCAGAGGGGCCACATAAAACAGGCAAAGATTTAAAAAGTAATGTTAACTCTGCAGGTCAGCTGATAACATCCAGCAGAGTTCAAGGGAAAAATCTCAGGGCGCCACATTAAGCTAATTAACACAGTATTTCCCTGGAGTATAAGCCAAGGGAGTGGAGGGAAGAGTTGGAAAAAAAAGAATAAGGTAAAATTGAGTTATATAATTGAGTTAGCCAGCAATACATTTTCTAGTGCTGCAGTGCACTAGCAGTGGCAGAGAAAAGAGCAGCATCAGAAGCTACTTTGATTTTTTCCCCCCTTTTGGCAAAGGGCGTACCTTAAAAACATGAGTGTGAAACATACTCATCTTCTATAAAAATATGGTAAATAAACTGAGCACAGCTTGCTCATGAATCAAATCAGTACTACAGTGATTTGTGGAATAAAACAAACAGGTATCTCAGCAACATAAAAAAAAGCTTCAGAATTCTCGCCCCACAAAACAAGCTCCAACTAGCTTCCTCTTCCTTTCTGGCTATCTGCACAGCATGGCATAAGTAATAAAGATTTTACTTGAAGTCCTAGATTCACCTAGCTAATTAAGTGCTTAAATCCTAGAGAGATGATGCTTTTCCAGGACAGCATTTTTACTACCAGAACGTTGGTAAGATCAGTAGTAGCAAGATTGGTAGGATATGTGCATAATTACACTAGTAAATTCGGAACTAAATCAAACCCACCCACTCAACACAGGATTCATGGTTAACTACCTGCCCCCTCCTTTGCATGCTGTCAGTTTGGACTACAAAATCTTTGCGCTCCCGTGGGAGAGCTCTTGCGTCTGGTACTATACACGTGATGTAATGCATCTGAAAAAAATACATCCTCCCAACTTCTCACCAGAAGCAAGGGCTCCTACTAGCTTGATCCTGAAGCTATTTGCCTAGTTCATAACCCTTGTTTTGGGGACAGCAGCAGCATCCCTGTGAAGGTCTTTTCATCTTATATTATGCAACCTTAATATTAGTTTAATGTTGCTTTCTCCTGTGGATGATAAACACAAATCTCTAGACCCAGAATAGTACCCTTCATCCCTCTTAAGATAGAGAAGTGGTCATAACAGGCTTGTTCCCTACTTACTGGACTAAATCTTCAAATATAATCAGTACACACAAAAGGAAAACAAACCCCTTCAGCCATCAAGTGGGAAGATCACAGAACAAAACAAACAGTGCACTGTAGTACAACTCATTTCTAGTCTAGCCTGACTTTTGAATGCTTGGCTTTACAAATTCAGCAATAATCTTTTAACATTGCTCTGCACATTTAATCTCCATTTTTAGACCAGTTAGCTGAATTCTTTGCCTTCTCAGCAACCTTCTGTATATTAGAACATCAAGTGGACACCCTTATCACATTGTAAGTTTGTATAAACAGTGTTAGTTACTCTTTCAGCATACAGAATATTTGTTAATTATTATGCCTTGGCACTTTGCAGAAGGCAAAGATCCACTATGATATCCAGCTGCAGTGTAGGTATCCCTGGCCACTTCTTGGTTCATGCTGTCAATTAGTATCTACGTACGGAGAAACATCAGAATTCACATGGAACCAAAACAGATTTTTGTATTAGAATTTATATCGTGATTTTGGTGTGTCTTTCTGGACAACATTGAAAGAAGTCAAACCCATACTACCCAATCTTTGTGCCTGATCTGCCAAAATATATTAGCCTTAAGTAATGCAGTTTAAAAAACATTTTTAAATGCCCCAATTTATTTCAGAAGAAAAAACACTTCAAATTTAAGGTTGAATAAAATATGTTTGAATAAAAAAGTGGCAAAACAAAAAATTACATTTCTGAAGTTGGTCTTTAAGAACCACATCAGTTGGTTTTGATTTTCAGAACTCATTTGAAACATCACATGCAAGCTGTGGCCAAGATGCTTTTATACAAACTCACTGGAGTTTATATAAAATTGCATGTGCATAATCCATGCACGTGAACAGATTCAGCCTCACCAGCTTCTGAGTCTTTTTCACATAGGAAGTGAACAAGTTTCTCAATTTCCTTCCCACTACATTTATGCAATTTGATATGGGCAAACATGAGCATGCTCCACCACCTGCTAAGATGACTGGAAGCTACAGAGTATCACTGGTGAAGTACTACCCTCAAACTAGAAAGCCCTGCTGAGAAGCCATTAGGGCAGCTTAGGTTCGCTGCCCTGAGGAGAGAGTCCTGCAGCTCTTGGCTGTTTCAACGGGGGCAAAAGCAGGCTGCACCTCAATGCAACACAGAGGTCGTCTCAGCAATCTTGACAGAGTAAGCCATATCTGATAGGACAAACATTTAGAACCTTACATCACTCAAGCACTTGTTTTGTTTCATACTGCAAAAATGCAGATAGCTTTGTCAAATACAGCATCTATAATAGCTTTCAAATAAGCCTACACTTTCCAAGTACATGCTTTTACTGATAATAACCATTTTGTTGCCAAAGATCTATTTTTAACTCTGTGTACACAGTTATTCCCCTTGATAAGCTGAAGTACAAAAACCTCTCACAAATACTACTTTAAACTGGGCTTTTAGTCATTAGTGTTTCTGTAAATCTTGAGTTGGAGTACTACAGACATCTGGAACACTTCAGCACAAAAAGCCAGAAAAATGGTATTGAACTGTTCTACATCCTACTGTATCAGTGATGAGAGAATATTTTCACTTTGAAACTATCAAAGCATTACACATGGTCCCAGTAATATCAACTATAAAGAATGCATAAATGCTTAAAATGCTCAAATAAATAAAGCTTCCCATAGAAATCACACATCTTACTGGCATTTGTATTTTGAAAACAGTCTCCTAGAAAGCTCAACCAATACTGCACAGAGGTGCTCTAGAACAGTGACTGTGGTTTAATTAAGATTAATTTAGAGTAAAAATAAATTTCTATTTTTTTTTCCAGTGTGATTGTAAGAAAGGCATATCACTCTTCTTAAATATGCAAGAAAATCCCCAAATTGAGTGCTGAGACAGCAGTTCCACTTGCCCGTGTTTATAGTTCAATCCAGTGCAACCTTGCAATCCTTCTTGCTTCCAACTGCAACAGAGATTTGAGAATTGAATGTTATCACAGGTAGACATCAGCTAAGCAAACGAAAGTCTGGAATTCTGTAGCAAATTAGGACTTCATGTATTAGCACTGCTAAAGGACTTTGAAGCATTAATGCAACATGCCTATGGAACCATCATTTCGAAAGAGACAAGCTACCAGAGATATACAGTTAAAAAGAAGTTGAGCACCTTGTCCAGGATCACAAACTGAGTTTTCCAAGAAACCGTACAGACTAATGCTTCTTATTCCAAAGGCACAATTCGAGAACATTTGGTCCTGTTTAAATGCAGGAATCACATCTGGTAGGTACTCTATAAACATAAAAGGAAAGCAGCTTTGCATCTTCCCTGTATCTAACATTTAAACAAATATTAATATGCTCACTAGTAATAAGAACAGGAGACCAGCTACACATGAGAGGCCTGCAGCAATTTTTTTTCCATACAGAGACCTACAAACATGCAAAGTGTGGAACACCTTGAAATTTTAACGGACAAAAAGAGTCACATGGCTCCTAAAACAAATGGACATTCCTGGCAGCTTCAGAGGGAGCTGGAAGAGAGAAACATTCTTCACTGAATCAATTCAAGCATCAAATACCATAAGCTGTTGAGAGGTGGCTCCCTCCCCCCAGTAAATGAAAATACCTCAGTAGACTTGTGTCAGTGGTATGAACTTAAACTATAGCATATATGTTAGAATAATAGCTGTAAGAATTAAGCACTGCCCTAACTTAGTAACCTTAAGTGTCAATGAGAACATGTGATCTTCAACAGGAACTTTTGTTTTATTCTAAAAAGCAACTAAACCGCTAAATTGTACTCCTCAAAAAATCTGATACTCAAAAGATGAAGAAAACATGAGAATTAACTTCTACTAAGACAGTATTCAGTAAATCCTACTTAACTATTTGTACTATAAGCCTAGATTTAGCGCAATTCATTAAACTACATTTTTATCAAAATTAATTACTATGAACACCTCAGTGATCAGAAATGGAAGCAGACACTTTATAAAGAATGCCAGTTCCACTGAGCTACTGCAAATTCACAGCAACTGTAAAAATGAATAGATTAAGAAAAATCTACAAGGTTATACCATACAGCTACCTTTATACCCCAGCCCAAGAAATGGGTGGGTGGAAAACATTCTTCCACTACTCCATATCCAGAAAGACATAACCGCTGTTAAAAGCTTTAGCGGTTTATGGCATTTCAAAGAACAGTGACAATCCAGCACAGTCCAAAGGACAGGACCTGTGCCAGGAGTCCACTTCTATTTCTGGCTCTATCACTGGTGGGCTGTGTGACCTTCAGCGGGGAGCTACATCTCCCTTCCTTCAACTACTCCTACCCACAGGGAGAGAATTGCCTGTTGCTATGCCCCTAAGTGACTAACAAAAGGGGACTTCACTGCAGGGCAGTCGGCACTACTGTAAAATACAAAATGGCAAGGGCAGAACAAGGGTGAGCCATTAGACCTCCAGTTTTGAGTTGCAAGCATGCAGCTCTCTCCTTCAGCTAAGTAACATTAATATCTTATTGGTTTCACTCTCAGAAACCAGTAGCAAAGAACTACCATCTTCGACTTACCTGACACACTCCTTGTCTTTGCAAGCAGAATACAGCTGTTACGATAAACTCTAATTAGTTCTTCGTTTATCTGGTTTGAACTGCTAAAACCCTAAAGAACAAGGTTTAATTTCATTCTTCCCCAGGTCATCAGCAACATTTAGCAAATTTAATTTACAGGACCAAGCTCTGAGCCTGCATAACTTAAATAGTTCACAATTTAGCCTGTCAATTTTAAGCAATAAACAAATCATCATAGATAAGAAATTAATACCTCAAACATTCAGTATGAAGAGAGCTGATCACATTTATCATTATACTAGCCACCAAGATTACAGTTTAACACAACTTATTTTTCCAGTATAGGCTAATTTTCACCTTTAAATAAATAAAAGCAAAACTAAATGAAAAAAACTGAGCTTGTTATACTTGGACCCATACTGAACTATAAAATCCCCACCATATTTCTTGTCTTCTGACTGCTATTGAGACACCAAAATACTGTAAATCACTCTCAGTGATTAATATAAAAACTCTTTCATTCCAACCATAAATGAGAACACATCCTAACCCCTTTTCCCTATTTCATATTTTAGCAAAGTAAAACCAGAAAGCTTAAAGAATGCACTTCTAACTTCCCTCTCTCTTTTCCTTCAAATTATATCACTGTCAGCTTCCCAAGAACAGCACATCCAGGAAATATTCCATCCATACTATCACAGCACATCACTGCCTCATTGACAAGACACAAGGTAAACATTAAGTGCTCTGCATCAGAGCAGATGTATTCTTCTAGAAAATAAGCATGGCAAAAAGCCCTCACAATTTTGTAAATGCTTTCTGTAACACTGAACCGTATGACGACCAGTGTGCTTTGCACGACCAACCTCAAATCTAGCAGCTGCAATTTTGTGTGTATATGCTTTTCTAGACCTGTGGGATGCTGATGTTCACCTTGGCCTACACATTCCTTGATCAGATGAAAGATATAACGGAATTTCAACCAATGTGCTCATTAAACACAGCTAATAATTAAATCATTCCAGTAATAAATTTTTACAACCTTTTAATAAACACAACCCTCAAAATGTATACCTACGAATTTGGAGCCTATTTTGACAACCACATTCATCTTGGACTAATGGTAAGAGTTTCCCATAGCCTACTTAATTTGATTTAGAAGTACTTGTAATAAGATGGTCTAATGACCTCTTTCTTGCTAAATCCTCTCTACCACATTTGACCATAAACTTGGCTTCAACCCCACCTTGGTATTTCACCTCCACCCCCATTAGCTCATCTCTCTGACATTCTCCTCTCCCACACTACCAGATTTCAGAGTTTTCCTTCTATCTCTAGGACCAATCTCCACAAATATTTTTTTTTCTATTACAGCACACCTTGGTTAATGTATCACGCTGCCTCTCTGCCCCCTAGACACAGAAGTACCTTTGGAAGTTTTGTACCTTTTCTGCTAGTCTGATGTTATTCACCACTTCTTGAATCTACCAATTCCCAGTCCACAATCACATTATTTTACAGATCAGCAGTTGCCAAACCGAAATTTACTTCCATATTCTCTCCCTAATCCATCAGTATTTCCAAACTCTCTGAACTTTTCATTCAACTGCCTTCATCTTCTTTTCAACAGCAGGCTTCTGGGTATATCACAGATGTCTCAAATGTATCTAAAACCCTAAACCACTTCCTTGTCCGCACAAGTGTCCCCTGCAGATTCGTTTCTACCACTATGCCCAGATTCACGCACAAAGAAGTGTTACAGTTTCTTCTCCTTAATATTTAGATTGAGCTGAAAGTTTTAAAAAATATCCTTTTAAAATGGAGAAAAATCTCAAAATACAGACTAAAATCTGTTCTTTTATATCTCAACATAAATTGGGTATTAAGATCTAGAATTTTGCTCAAGAAACCCAACCATGGTCTAAATATGGAGGGGTTTTTTTTACTAACATTTAGTTCCATTTCATGCCATCTGGGCTATTCTCTGCACACAATTAAAAAATTATATTGAGGAAAAAAGTCTTTATTCAATTGCAGTTGGTACAGAGAGGACTCTTGGATACACCTGACTAATGAAACAGAGAAAGGAGGACAGTTGCAATATTAACTAATACAGAGTTCACTTGTCCACTTTCACATGGTAAAAATCTAGATTTTTCTATGCAGATACACACTGAAGACATTTTCAAGTCTTGTGCCACATATTTAATATTAATTCTTCTTAACTGACACTGATATTAAAAATCAAAGCATTCAAATTAAATCAGCATTATTTTACTAATTAAAAAACATTTCCAAGACAATCAATACATATTTAATATTAGGCCTTTCTACAAAGACAGGAAGAACACTTACTATGCTGTTACATATTACTTGTGTCTAAAAATCGTCCTAAGATGTTACATTTTGAAGCGTCAGCCTGATTTGAAATCCTTGATTTTTGGAATAAATTTTTAACTGGAAATAAGAGCCTTACCTTCCTTTTTTAATGGGTAACTAAGTAATATGTCATCATTCAAAGTTAAAAAAATTCTCATAGGAAAGTGATTTCTAGCCTGCCAATGCAAGTTGCTATGGCAACAACTGCAATGCCTACAAAGGCTCTACCCTTATTCAATGAATAAAACGGAAAAAATATCACAAGATACTATAATGAAAAATCCTGTTCTGTAAGTCCTCCTGAAAAAAAGGACACCAAAGGACTACCTTCTCTACCCCATTTAACAATATCTGGGCTGGCAAAAAAGATTGCAGTTTACCGTAAAACCTTATGTCATGTTTTATAAATGCTGCAACTCTGCTTTTCTTGTGAATTTAGTATTCTTTGGCTCACAGGCAGGTAAAAGACTGAAAACAAGCTTTTAGTATCTAAGGATAATGAGTGTTATCTACATGAAGCAGTAGCAGCAGGCAGAACAAGAATATAAAATACAGCAGGGAAAAAGGTAGTGAAGAAAAAAGATGGATTCTACCATAACAGTCTAAAAATAGATTCACTTCAGATGAAGCACGTAGAGTTGAAAGTATCTACAGAACAAACAGCTCCATCTAGAGGTTAAAAAGCGAGGGTTATTACAGGAAACTTACAGGTGAAAGGTTCTCAAGACTTCTTAAAAATACCCTCTAAAATGGTCTGCAAGATCTCCCATTTAAAATAAAAAATTGGCTTCAAAATACATTATGTAAAAGCCACCTGATCTTTGAGAATCTGTAAGTTTTTAAATTAAAAGCTGAAGACAAATCTTGAAATGAAAATATCTAAAAATCAAAAACTGTCCATTCATACCTCAAGCTTCTTGTATTCAGTGCAACTCACACTGAAATCCTGGCCACTGGGAAGTCAGCAAATTTTGCCAGTTTTCAGTGTGATCAAGATTTCACCACTACAGAATATAAATCAAAGAAGTTGGCCTCCCAGAACCACTTCAACAAAAATTTATACTCACGTTCAACACCAAGTGAATGGTCCAATAAGGAATACAACTTCCTGCATGTGCAACACTTCTCAGGCCCCAACCCTTCATACTTACATTTTCCACTTATTTCTGCAAGAGTCAGAATGCCCCTGCTAAATTGTTACATGCTCCAGGAGCAAGCTCTATTTTGCACGTCATCTTTCAAAGTAATTCATCATAATCGTATTTTGTGTCTGCAGGGAAACAATTACTTCCACGTTTTAGAACAAAATCCAGGCCCCAGCAGGCAGCTTAAGAAACTACACCAGGCTCAGGCAAATGAGGCCAGTTCTTTTCCCTGGCAGGATGGGAATGAACCAACCCGCAGTCCACTGCCTGGATTAGCAGACACTCATCTGTGCTGCATCTGCAGCAGCAGATACGTAGCCTCTGGCTGCCTTCCTGCACCTAATCCCTCGGTTCTAACACAGTAAAGTTGTATTTGACTACCCATGACTCTCCAAAGATCATCGGTTACCTGGCCAACTGAATTTCAAAATATACCTCCTCTAACATGCTCTCACTTCACTGGAGAGCTTTAAGTATGGGTGGATACTCATACCTCCAACTCTCCTGCTTTAAATCTTAGTTTCTCTACTTTATACTGCTTCTGGTAAGCAGTAAAGTAACTTTATACTTAGTTCTCCATCTAAACTCCATGCATGCATTACAATAATGCTTAAAATATATCACCAGGACCATCCCCAGAATTCCTCACAGATTATATTTTACCTTGCAGCCTGCATTAAAAAAAGTCTTAAGAGGCATTGTTTCTTGAGCCTGTACTGGATGCTTCCTAGCTGTGCCTCACAATACAAGTAGTGATACAAAATAGAACAAAAAAGGGTCAGGAAATCAGGAGCAAAGGATGGCTACTGGAAAACCGTTGGGTTAGAAGTCTGCCGCATTACTGCTCCGGAACAAAGGCATGCTTTGTTATTCACTCCATGCTTCTGGTAACATTGAATTGCCTCATGGTGTTTTTTCCACATATTTTATACTTTCCCTGTCTTTATCCTCCTCTCAAACCCTTAGCCCTCTTTTTCTCCCTCCCATACTGCTTATTCTACTTACCTGTTCTAGAACTGTTCTTTCTACTCTCTTTTTAGTCTACATTCTTGATTCTATTTAGCACCATGAGAAGATAAACGTTGTTTATTATAGACCAAAATACCTCTTCCACCTCCCCCTAAAAAATACTAACATTAACAAGCCAGAACCAGTAAAACAACTGAAAAATCATTTTAATACCATTAATACCTAATTTGTAGAAGTCCAAGTGCTGCACCTCTGAAAAATCAGGCTATTTTGTGCCGACAGTTTAATTTGGTAACTTATGCAAGTGTAAAGATACCTGTCCAAAAGACACTGCGCAAACTACTCTTGAAATATTTCTATAAGACATTGTTCCAGATTTTGAAACAGCACTCACCAGGAACCTTTCTCAAAATATCCTACCATACTGATTAATGTACTGTATTTCTCTGATAAGCATTTAATTTCTTTGAACAAACAAGATCTCAGAATTTTTAAGACACGTCATACCCATACAATCTCTTCTAAAGTTCTGGATATCTAACAAATAGAAACCAGAGCTTGCATAGGAAGTTGATGCCAGAATTTCCTCCAGATTATTTATCACAGTTTGAATACAAATGTATGTTTATGATTACTGGTTTTATATTCATTTGTCATAGTAGAAGCAAGCCTCATTTTGTTATTTAATATAGCATTTTTAATAACCCTTGAATCTAGAACACAGTATTATGACTTCCTAGGAGCCATGACGGAGGATTAAAAAAAAAATGCTGTAAGCTCTGGAAAAGACTTCAGAAACTCAAACCTATTTTGATCTTCTATTAACATGTACTAGCAGAGAGAAATAAGGGTCTTTCAAAAGTAGCTGTTCATATACAATAGCTCCTTTTTCATGTGCAAGTTCACCAATTTAATGCCAAAAATAAATTCACTACCTTTCCAGTATATCAGAGTGCACACAGGGAGCAAGAAAGAGTGATCTGTTTCTCCCTCAGCATTCTACTCTACGATCTCCAATTTAAAAATCTGTATCTCAATGCATAGTTCAAAATGGTGCTTCAGCACTGCAACACAATTCCCACATCAGAGGAAAACACTGATTTCCAGCATGAAATGAAGTGACAACTCATAACAATTTTTTATTTGTTCTGAATAGCAAACACAATATACATCAAAAGCTTTACCCTTTTTTTTTTTGGTCACAATCCAGCTTACTGACCCTACTTAAAAACGTATAACAATGAAAAATAAAACGTTTCATTTCCTTTTGGAATAGTCTGTATGCTGAGACATCTTTGAGAACAAGCCTCATGTTGTTAGTCTAATTTTGCGGCTCTACTGCGAGATCCCCTACTACACACACACTTTCTGGTGTTGGGGTAAGCAGAGTTTCCTTTAAATCCCATCAACACAGATAACAGGAAATGGAAGAGGATGGACGAAAACCCTACATTCTGCAGCAATCCTAGTTCATGCAAATACAAGAAATATCAGGAGCTAAGATGTGCTTTCACTTACACCTGCTTAATGAGAATAAATCAACCAACTAGAAAATTTTAAATTAAAACTTATTCCAAAAAATAGAAATCATATCCTGGTTCCTTACATGTTAATTTCCAGTGTTCTAAATTAACTAGAGAGGGCACCAAAACACTAAACATACAAAATATTTATATCAGGCGATTAACAAAGGTCTTCCAGAAAGTAGGTATAAACTTGACCTAGGAAACAAACAACTGCCATTTCTCTGGCTTTGTAAGTGTTTTGCAGCCCAAGATAAGCAACCTAATGTTAAGCCTAAAAACAAAGAAAATTACTACAAATACTTCTGTCACATTAGATAATCACATATAAATCTCCTTACAAGAAAGTATTATACTATTTTCTCTGCCAAAAGCCAACTTCACTTCATCTTAAGATCAGTTTTTAAGCAAATCCTGTATTGCAAAATGCTGGCAGGATCTGCATTAATAATTGTCCATCCACAATAAAGCTTACAAAGGAAAGTTTTACCATCACTCATTCTTTGTTGGGAGAACAAACCACCAAAGGATTTTTTAAAACTCCCAACAATCTCCCTATATACATCTGCAAAAAATGATAGTTGGAAGCAACTGAATCAGGCTTTGTGTTTTTCCAGGCATCATTTCCTCAGAGTGATAGCTGTAAGCATTTGGAAATTGGCAATTTAATAATCATACCCATTCTTTTAAATACACCAAAATATTTCAAAATTTGTTTCCAGATGGTAGACTACAGGCTTTTGCTGAAATATGTAGTAATGTATTACGTTTTTTTAAATCAGGAAAAAAAATAATCATACTTAAACCCAGTTTCCTTTGAATTGATTTAAGCACAGCCTGAGCAAGCATTTCAAGAAGTTCTTCAGTCTGTTTCCTTAGAGAGATGTTCTGAAGAATTAAAAACCAGATCTGTGCTCACATGTATGAATAAAGGCTTTTTCTTTATTTCACAATAAAAATATATTTTTGGGAAATACACTGACAAACTGTGCAATGTTAGAAATAAGACTAGCTGATACCACACACTATTTTTAAAGCTTGAAGACTTTTCTACAGCTTAAAATAATATACCTCCTCAACACCAAAACTGATTATTGAAAGTACTGTTACATTACTGACATATGAATCTACTTGTCACTTTGGATTAAAAATGTTTCTGTAAATGACTTTAGTAAGACTGAAAAAAACACACCAAAAATACTTACATTGCATTTACTTTATCTTCTGGGCCCTGGACTTGGCCCGTTACAGTTCCTTGACTGGTATTTTTAACCCAGCCAACCACTCCCAATTTCCTAGCTTCCTCTTCTGTGTACTGGTTTGAAAAATAATGAAAGAGAAGAATCAGTATCAGCACAGACCCCACATGTATACCACTTAAAATCCCACTTTCATTTTCATAGCTTTAAGACCTACACTTAAGAAATAAAATGTGTAGATGATGCTTGTACTCAGACACTAAGATATTCCTGTCAGCTCTGAAGCAGCCAACTTTTGAATGAGATTTTACATTATGCATAATAAATGCATGAGTTAATTCCCACTTCGATTTTCACAGCTTTTAATACTTTTCTTCAATAATACCTACACATATGATGGCTCCCACCAAGACATTACACTGCTCCTAATAAAAGTCATCTTTACTTTATCATATGTACATGCATAGAAAACTTCTGAAGGCGTGAAGTTTTTTTTCATTCACAGGGAAGCCAAAGACTTGCTCCCCTTATTTCAGGAACTTTTAACACTATTTTGACCACAAAGGACTCTACTAATACTACACCACTCCCTTGTGCCTACTCTATTCTTTTCTATAGCTATCACTGCTCATTTGCCTCTTCAACAGTCTCTAAACTCATTAAATTTCTTCACATACAAACTTCATAGTTCCTGTTCTCCAGTTTCATTTTAAATCCTTTCCACCTGACTTTCACCCCCTAAATTCTAACCCCAGCTGCTGCATTACTGTGAACAAATAGCAGCAAAGGTCATAAGCTAATTATGCTTTTTAAAATATTTTTGCAATACCACAACAATTTATGGTTCCCCAGCTAACTATTTCTTGTGATGAAATGAGGAACTTCCTACTACCCTGGTATTTGAGGGTGGGGTTTTTTTTTAAAACTTTCTCATTTTCTTTCACGTACCTATGAGATATATGCATGGTTTTAATAATTTGTCTCTGAACACTGAAAAGGTATGGAACATGAAGCCTGTTTTGCAGAAATCCATTAAATTTTTTGTCCATGTAGGACAATAAAACCACTGTTAGTCAATACACAGTACTTCATTTAATTAGTAGCAAATTTATTCATATTAAAGGTACCTCCTCTGCTTTGCTTCTTGCATGTTTATTAAAGAGGTATAAGACTCCATATCCCATGTTTTTATCTTGTATTACAGAAGATAAACAGACTGATGGCTCTAACAATAAGATCTGACTGTTTTTAATACATTTTGATGAGAAACAGCCACCGAACATTTCAGAGTATGTGCAATACACAGATACTACAGGTGCATGCTGTACTACCAGCCCCTTTAGACACTTACTCTAATGCCAACAGCCAAACTTCAGGTCAATATGACTACATTCCGAAAGACAAAACATATTTTGAGGTAAACTAGGCAATGAAAAGGTGTTGCTAACTATGAAGAATATTTTTCAAGTTGATTATGAGCAGCTTCTCCATGCAGACGTGTCCAAAACCACGGGAGTGCAGCTGACAACCTGTTTCTCAATACTGTTTATTAGCTCAGGACTGGCACTGCGCTGTATGTTCACATGGCTCCAGGTCAGCTCAAAACAAGGCAGCACCTGCCCATCATATACTGTGTGGACATACACTTTCCACTTCATAAGATAAATACTTTATTGTAATCCTCTAAGCATTTCAATTTTGCTTTATTTCACAATACATATAAATTATGTATAAAAACTTTTAAGTCTAACATTTTCAGACAAAAAACTTATTTGAAAAGTGTCTCATTTCTTGGGTTTCTGTGAAATGCAAAACCTCCTGCTGCATGTTCAGAGCTGGCGGAGACATTTGGCTGGGATATGAGCCATAGGCCGCATGTTTTGTAGCACATTGTTACAAGGAAACACAATAAGCTTCTTTAAATACTGCTACTATAATTGCATTTAAAAAATGAAACTGGAACACATTGTTTCAGAAGCTAATATCAAGATCTTCAGATTTAACCTTTCTAAAGGTTAAGGGGTTATAACGCTCTTGTGGCTGTTTCACCACGAGTAATCCAAACACAATCTTTAGTTACTATACAAACAAGCAACACATTAGTAAGCTTTTAAAAATCAATTTTAATGTAACAGTAATATAAAACAAGGGGTTTTTTTCCTTTTAAATCCTCTTGCAATACTTAACTGTCTAACCTAGAACTCTAAACAGCAGTCGGATATGTTTACACTATACAGACCTGCCATATTTTTAGCACTGGAAATACTATACTGTAAAATAGAACTGGTAAATCAGACACTGCCTTACCATCCTGAAACAAACACCTAGAAAAGAAAGAAAAAGACGTGAAAATAAGTTGAAAGAATACCACTGTTAGGAATTTCACTTATAGTAAACTACGTACAAATCATCTGTGGTCTTTTCTTACAGAAGTCTGAGAGAGCAGTTATGAAATTTTTAACACTGGGCAAACTCTACAAAATTTGCAAACAAGCTGGCCTTGAACCTTCCCTTTGCCAAACGATTATTTTCATTAACGCACAGTTTTCTCTAATGAAGATGTTGCAGTAGGGGAATTGCCTTTCACGTAATTTTCACTTTGAAGTTTTGCTGCCAGCCCGGGGGGATGGGGGGGGGAATTCCCACATAACCGCCCCGACACAAGACGCGAGCATAATCACGGATAACGGAAGGTCTTGCTGACAGAACAGCCCGTGCTCCCCAGTGAGCCCGGCCACCGTGACAGTGCGGGCTTATCTACAGCCTTTTTTCCCTCCCACCCTTTCCCGTTAGAGGGGGAGAGGTGGTCGGCCATACCCGCCCCACCGCTTCAGCCCCTTCCCGCCTCACTTGCCCCGCGCGCATGCGCGGCCCGCCACAACCCCGCGCCCTTGGCGCCGCCATCGCTCTCCCCCTCACTGCGGAGGGTCTCTTTACCTTGCACTCGCCCGAACACTTCATAATCCACCGACTTGAGAGCGCCGGAGGCTTTCGCCAGGGCGGACATGGCGACCGCGTCGGTGAAAGGAGAACGGCTGTAGCGTCGTGCGCTGCTGAGGGCCGCGGCGAGCGGGGCCGCCGCCGCCTTCTCCCCCGGCGAGCGGCGCCCGAACGGCAGCGCGCGAGGCTCAAGCTTACCGCGTAAGCGGCCGCCTCACGGAAAGGCGCTCCGTGGAAGGGTGGGGGGGACACGACACCCCAAACCGAGCCCTGACGGGAGGACGGGAGGGCGGGAGGAAGGCCCACTCGGGGAACACCTCTCCGTCCGTCAGGGACGCGGCTCCTCAGCTCTGAGGGCCGCCTCGGGAATACCGGCGCTCCGCGGCAGCTGCAGCCAACGGCGTGTCGTGAGGTACTTACTGAGCCTTCGTGAAGGCGTTATTCCCTTTTTTAATTTGAGGATAGTAATACATTGAGAGAACAAAGGCCTGAAGGAGACTCCTGTTTACGAGTTGGTGCAGTGAGTGGGTGTATATGCCCAACTGGGATTCCCACCTCGAGCATCCCATGACAGGCAACTAGCTTTAGCCTTTTTCAGGGATTTACAAGAATTACTGAAACAAAAAGAAGTAGTTGTCATACATGGCTGAACTGAGGTAACCGGGGTTAGGTGGAAAATTAAGTAGTTGAGAGCTAAAACATACCCCCAAAAAACCCCCAAGTTTATCTTGGGCATCCATTTGTGGTGAGGCTGTATGATTGACTTCTCACATCTCCACATTACTTCAGCTTTCACCCAAAGTTTTAAAAGCTCATTTCTCTGTTCAACCACTGTGCCAAGACAAATTAAGCCAGGAAGGGGCTGGGCTCCTCAGCAGCAGGCTTTGGAGTTAGAAAACTCACATCGTACAAACGATTCACTAAACCTTCAGTGGTATTGATTAGTGCTCACGTTCCCCTTAGCAAACCTTTCCAGAAGTGTTTGCATGTAATTTCTTTTATGTAGATGCTACATATGCAAAAACAAGCCAAAAACCACTTGCTTAATAGGCTGAGTCTCCAACCAAACACCAAAGATTTTTCTCTGGAGTGTTCTGAGTCTGCTCACAGTTTTAACTCCACCCCTACCCCACCCCCACCCCCCAAATTTGCTTTTCCTAAAAAAATCTACTTGTCTTCAGGCCGAATTCTACATAGAAACAACATTTAACCAACCTCAGAAGATGATCACAGCTTTCTTTTATTCACCAAGAGGTAAAGGCAGGTTAACTGTGACTTTTCCATTTACAAAAAAAAAAAAAAATTTGCTTTCTCCATTAGGCAGTTCCCTCCCACGAAGCACTTCATGTCCTAGCAGTAATGCAACATAACCCGAGTTGTTCACATGTTTGGATCTCAAGACTAGAGGGAAGTTAAAAATAATACCTAGAAAAAAAAAATTGCTTTTCAGAGATGTAACAAGTAACTAGAGAAACAACCGTTCAACTCAGCACAGAACAAAAATATTCACATTGATTCAGAAAACTTCCAGTATAGCAGGGAGTAGGAACACAATGGACAAAGTTTTATCATTTGCTTCAGCTATATAGCACGTTAAATCAAACCCTTGCCTTTCATAGGGGTCATGCATTTTGCTAATGTGGAATCAGCACCATTTTGTTTTTCAGAAAGGAACTTTGTTCCAGAAAGGAACAGAATGCAATATAGACTGAACATCTTTTGTCACTTGCTGCCATCTATCAGCAGTGAAGAGCAAGACAGGTAAAAAATAATTTTACAATATCAGCCTATTTACAGTACAAAGCACGGTAATACAAGCCTTGAAACTAGAGCTTATTCTGGTACTGATTACACTTAACTATCTGCACATTTCAGTGCTGGTAATGGCAGCCTTTGTTTTGTCAAGAGGATCTTTGACTTTTCAACTGATTTTTCTTGATGTCACTCAGGTCTCCTGTCTGCACTGGCTCGTTCTTAGGACGGGAATCCAGTCCTTTCACTGTCCTTGAGAGCTTCCTAGCTCAGAGATTCTGTCATCCTACAGCTATTGTCCCTTCTCAGAAAAGTCATTTTAAGTTTTTTTTTTTTATTTGTTGTGAGAACATCCTGCCACTCTTCCCCTAGGCAAGCCTGAGTTTCTCATTATTTCATGAGAAGTAGCAGAGATACCATGCAGAGCCTGAAGAACTCCAGAAGATCATACCACAAAACACCTAATTCTTTACAGTCCAAATAATCAATGTCAGTAAACAAACATTATTTAAATAATTAGCAAGAGAGCTTTAGCTTACATTATCAAGAAATCTAGACAGTCTGTAGGAAGTCAATGAAGTCCTGAATTTCCCCCCACACTTTCAGCTGTTTACTTTAGGGGGGTGATGAATCAGCTAAGAAGAATCTAAGCTAAGAACCTAAGAAGACTCAGCTGGTTGCACTTCTTAAAGCTACAGCCAATTGAAAAAAGTGCTCCACACCTACATCAATTAATGCATAAGATATATTCTTGGATTATACTGCAGAGGAATGCAAATGCTTATGAACATTTCCTGCAATAAACATTGTTGCACCTTTAGGATGAACAGAAAAATGCAACACCGTAACATCTGGAGATAAAATGCAGTGTCTTTTGTGCTGCTGCCTGCTTAGCTGTTACCACATGTTGGATTCTGTTTGCTACTCAGTAAATAAGGGTGACGCTTTTTATTGCTAAAGCAAAGCAGCAACAGTTACTGAGTGAGAAATTCCAGACTGCAGTGAATTCCAGTGATGACCATTTTGGTGCCAGTTTACCCAGGCCTTTGCTATGCTCCTAGCAGTTGCTTTAAGTTTCATCTCCTATTTCACCATATAAATTTCACTTTTCTGATTACTACATATCTTTGTTAATTCAAGTATGTGCTAACCATCTTTTATTCCTCTTTCAGAGGACATTGGTTTATGTTCTCACTTTTGATACACAGATTAACTTTCACACCCAGCACTGTATCATCTAGGAACAACTATTACTACAACTTAAGCTTGTATAGAAGGGCTTCTTTTTTCTGAAAGGTGCTTTACACAGCAAGCTTTTTGTAATTGGTGAAAAGTCTGTAGGTCTAGTTTTGCCACTAGGTCATCTGCCCCTACTCTGAGCATTAAGCTTTTAAAAATTCCTCCTAGTATGCACTTTAAATGCAGTAGAATTTTCCTACTATCCTGTTTTTAATCATAGTATAAAGAAAGGATATGTTAAATAATATCATTGTTGGAAAACACCAAATACTTGCAGCAGCACCATTACAGCCACACATCAGAGAATAGCACAAACCTGGTTATGCCAGTAGCTGAGGGTGACCCTAGCACTTATGCAGTGCAGTCCCCACTACCAAAGCAGGGTTGCTAGAGCCAAGGAGGTGGTAGCAAGGCTTGTCTAGGAGCAGTAGAAGACTAGAAACACAACTACAATGCAGAGGCAAGGTACAGCCAAGACACAAGACTGAAAACTAGTCTGCCTGTGACTTATGGGAAATAGATAGGCTCAGCCCTGAGCTTAAATGTAGCTCCTGGGCCAAGGAGCAGAGGGGTATGTTTGGGTCCCAGGTGTGGCTGGTCAGGACAATTAGACCTTTTGGTGCCCTTGACACTGACTGCTACCAATAAAAAGTTTTTGATAGAAGAATCTCTTATTTATTAAGCTTTTATTTTGGTTGTTAAAGTGATTCTGAAAGTTGTAACTTCGTTATTTATGCTGTTTGTTCATCTCTAGCACAGAATAGTTGGAAAACCATTAAACCCTTTTTTTCTTTCAATATCCACTACTCCTGCTTTCTCTCTACATGGCTGTCATCTCACACGACCATATCTAATTGATGTTTCCACTCCTAAAATGACTATATTTGGCATTCACACAGATGTCCCATTAGGCACATAACCTCCTGCCTTGCTGTTGTAATTCGTCCTTCACCTTGTAACTATGCTGCTATTTTTCTGCACTATTTTAATTTAACACGGCTCCTCCTCAGACCTGCCCATGATTGCATTTCTGCTCTCCTCCTACCTTTTTGTAGAGTTGCTTGCACAGTCTACAAACAACTAACATTCCTGACTTTTCTTTAGAGTTCACCCCTCTGAGCTATCGGTTTGCTAGCTGATATCTTTAGCTATGCATTTTCTTTCGAATTTTTAATATTTGTGCAACTCTGTTTCATCATTCTCTTTATCTAAACCAACCTCTAAACCTGACTTACTTGCAAATGGTCCCCAGCTGATTTTGATGAGTGGTTTCCCAAAGGATACCAAATCCTCTAGATAAAAGAAGTTACTGTTCTTGTTACCTAGTTATTGCTGTTCCTGAGGGAGCACTGAATACCCAGCAAGAAGATTAGATGCTATTTAAGTTTAATTTGTTCTATTTAGTATCTTTTTTTAATTTTTTTGTCAATTACAATATATATCAGTCTCTCTTTAATCTTTAAAATAATGCTCTGCTTTTCCTTTGTGTTTATTTTTTCAAGTAAAATGATAAACTTCCTCCCTTATTTAGGGGCCTTCCTCTTTTCCACATTTGTTTATCCCATTTTCTTCTCTTAAATTGCATTTGTTTTTGCCACTTCATTTCTAAATAAAAATGAATAGTGTTTTCAGCTTTACAGACTTTACTTCAAAGTTGTACAAGCTTTTTCAGGGTATTTATTTTGCAGTTCTTATTTACATTGTATCTAAATATACCAAAAACTATTTGAAGGCTTAATCTTGACCAACCATGAAATAAGAGATGGCCTCATTTCCTCCCATTTTTCCCTCTTTCTCCAGATCACTGGCTATCAGTATCAGTCGTCTTCTCTTAAGCACTAAAGGTTAGATTAGGAAGCCAGAAAGACAAGGCAGGCACACAGGGGATTCTTCAAGAGCCTTAGTCTGCTTTCTTCTGTAGAAGATATAAAACAATGGCTTGTTGCAGAACTACTCAACAGAAATGTTGCAATTTTGCAGAAAAAAAAAAACCACAAACCAACTTTTATTCAATAAGCTTTAGGACAAGACAATTAAGTGTTCCTAACTTGGACAGGTTTTGCTAATACCGTACCAATAGCCATGAGTCAGCTTATTTAGAGATAACTGAAAATCAAGTGGAATGGATATTAAAGTGTCAACTGAAGAAAGGATTTAGGCTTCATATACCTTTCATGTGGTATACTCCTATATCAGAGAGAGTCTAAGCACTTTGTAGAGAAGTGTAGTAAAAGGATCTGTTCAGAGGATCTGGATATAAACTAACAAGCCAAAGAACAGAGTAGTGTTTGGCAAAAACGAAGTCTCATATTGCAATAGAACAATGTAGGAGGGGACTGTTTTCTTCAGCTGCCTCATAAAACAAAAAATTACTTTGTACTGTAAAACTGCAAAACTTGAAATTCAAGAAAATAAATGTCATAAAACCTCTGAGGGTGATCTACCTGAATACTTCATTGCAATTATTACTGCGTAACCTAGAGAAAAACTTTAACAGAATAGTTGAAGGAAGTACTGCGTTCAGTTTTGAAAAAGGATTTGATCACCCTTCTGGAAAAATAAAAATGCAAGATTGTTGAGGTAATAATGTATGGACAAAGATAATAATTGCTAAAATATTTGCTTGGTGGTTGACGGATTAAATATGCTGTAGACTCATCTACAGTATACCCACAGCACAGGCAGGTGACCTGGTTACAACATTTGTCTCCTGATCCATTTATAATGCAAGATCCAAATCCAGCAATCTGATCTGTGTGGGAGGACCCACACACCTGTGCAGAGGCCCACTCAGGGTTATACCTACACAGATCAGATTACAGGACTGCAGCCAAACTTTGTGTGGATGGGACCTAAATTTGGCCCTCTCATGCTCTAAAATCATGGACTGCTTACATAAAGTAGCACAGGTTATATGGTGACAGATAATTGTGAACCCATTATTCTACTGTGGCTAGACTATATTGTGGAGATTTTGTGTTACTTTGTGCGTTTACAGTTGTTTGAGAGACTACATGTAGAACAACCGTGTTCTTGTACAGCAAATTGCATGGAAGACTTCTTTGTTTTATTAAAGCCCTAATTCTCTACATCCTGATTCTGTCTGGGGCATGAAGACCTATCAACTGTATTTTTGTCTGAAATGAGTTTTTATTTTTTAAGTTAAAGCAGTACTCCCCAAAGTTCTTTTGCTGGTGATCCCATTCACAGCTTGATAATTTTGTTTCACATCATGTATAGATATGAATATTTAATGAAATTAAACTTCTGTCCACTCTTCAACATTTTTTATCATTACCATGTTGAAGTCCTTAGTTTGCTTAACACTCCTTCGCACAAAGATCTAAGACAATAAACCACTAAACCTCCACTAAGAAAAGCACGTGAAAATAAAGTTCAGATTTTTTTCTGTCTCAATTAATCTTTTAAAAGTATTTTCACTGATATATAAAAAGAATCAATGTTCAGGTAAATCAGATCTGGTTAGTAGTGGTAAAAACATTAATATAAAAGCATAATAAGGAACTAAGCCTCTAAAAATAAATGCTTAATATGAGGAAATCAGCTCTGAAGGCTTACATAATAATTCCAAAGTTCTCTTAAATCATGAAGTGTTGGTAAATAAAACATGAGAACATGAACTGATGTATCTTGTAGCAAAAAAAAAAAATCACCTCAGACAAAAATGTTTACTGATAAGAGTTATACTACTGAGTTCTAAAGCATAAGAATCAGAGGGTGCAACCTGGAGTTAAATCTGTCAGTCCTATGCTGGCATGAAGGATCGGGTAAGTCTTGGCTTGATGATTAAATCTAAACACAAACCCACCTACTATAATGACTGCAAGGATTTAAATTCACTGGGTATAATTTCATTACGGAAGATGAGTATAGCTTTGACTTTAAGCCGTTTATGAAAAAAGGAACAATTTAACCATAATAATAATTTTGTGAATTCAGGACCGAGGAGCTTTATGCAAATTAGATTAGTTCCTAAACTAACAATCTTGTAAAGGCAAAGTTAATTCAGGAAAAAATTTATTCTGCATGCAAAGATATAGTTAAAATTCTTCAACTTAGCAAGCTGCTCTTTTGGCCTTGTTTTTGTGATCTCTGTTTTACCTGGATTATTTAATGAAGTGTTGTGCTTCCTGAGGTTTTACTGGAGGCATCAGTGAGCTCCAAAGGGAAAGAGAAAAAGTGAAAAAGGGTTCAGGCTTGGTGAAGAAGGGGAGCCCAGGCCATCCTCTTATGTTTAGAGGGAGCACATTAGAAGTCTTAGTCACGTGGTTTGGTATGAAAGCAGAAAGAGTTATAGCTGATGTTTGCTTTGTGAAATATCCATTCACAGGAAACACATTACAATTTGGGGAAAACATTGACTTATCTTTTCTCTTCTTACGCAACATGAGGAGGAGGTTGAGGAGATGTGGTCGTTTAAGGCAGTTAATTCTTTATCCCCATTGAAATGTGGGAAATTTAAGCATCACCCTTCCCACAGCCACTAGAACAATGATGTCAGATTTTGTGGAGGATTTAGGGCTCTATAATAAAGATCTAAGGAAGCACAAAAGAGTGTGGGTTGCTAAAGGAATGGTTTATAATGGAGGTGGGTTGACAGCTATTACATTTTGCAATTCTTTGGAACTATTTGATTCATTCTCATTAAGTGCATTAGCCCACTATTCTTAAAAGTAACAAAGAGAAACCCTAATTAGTGTTTCGGAATCTTGAAATGTGTTAGTGCAGCCTGTGTCATCAGGTATTTCAGTCAAGTCTCGCTGAATCGATTACCACTTCAATTCTTGGAACTGGAGAACTTCAGAAGCTTAAGTTACTATTTGTGTTGAAATAGATAAAATGAGCTCTCTGCTGTTGTTACAGGGGTATTTGAGAACCCCTGATGGCCAAGCAACTGGTATTGCTGGAGTGGGGGGTTGGTCGGAATAGCTTCTTAGATTTAGCAATAAATATTGTCATATTGTCATTTTAATTCAGATATTCTCTGGGAAAGTGAATAGTCTGTTCCAAATATTTACAATATTGCCTCCTTAAATTGGTACATTGTGTTATTATTTCTGCTAGAATAATAGGTGGTAAATTAGTAATAACAAAAACATGTGTTGATATGCTCATCTTGCTAAGATAAAAAGAAAGCATGCAAGGCAGTAAGTCCATAGAAACTGTCTACATTGTAACAGATGAAAACTCTCAAATGGTCCTTCTATTCATAGCTCCATGATAGAGGACCTTGTACTGGTAAGAAGCAGCTGATAAGAATAACAATTCTTGCCTGAATAAGTGATATTTATGCACTCATTGTGTCCATCTGCCTGTCAACCTCCCGTATCTTTCTCCAAGTTCGAATCGCTGGCCAGCTCCAGTCAAATGAGGGGAGTATGTTTCAAAGACACTAACTTGTGATAAATTTGGTGAAAATCAGCATTGGGATGAAGGAAGAGGCTCTTTTGCCTCTCAAAGATGGGATGAAGCTCTAGAAACACGTATCATGTTATCTTGATGCAGCAGGCAATACCTAGTGCCTGCCAAAGGTGATGAAACAGACCTCGACATCAGGGCCTTGTGTGCTCTTTCTTTTGTCCTGACTGGAGAGTGTTTATGCACAGATAAAAAGGTTGCTGCTGTTGGACCCAAACTTCCATCTGTTCTTGTACTACCTTGATGCCATCTTCCCCATCCAACCTAGTAAAAACATTAGTAGCTCTGATAAAATGGGAGGAATCGGCATAATTTTTGTAGCAAGAATTCATGTGTTGAATTGACTTGAATATTTTTGAGAAATTGGTGATTACATGGAAAAGGCTGATCTGGTTGGTAGAGTATTTCTAGATTTTTACAAAGCTTTTGACAAAGCCCTATATTTAGATTACTCTGAGCAATAAAAGCAAGCGCCGCTGCAAAGAACTACAGAAGTATCTCATGACATTAAATGGCTGGGCATTGAAAAGTCAGACTAAATTCACTGTTGTTAAACACTATGCACAGAGCAGAAGCACACCAAACTAAGCAAATGCAGCAGTGGTTTCTGAACGAGCCATTTATCACCTGAGAGAGATTCTGGAGTTCCTGTGAACAGTTTTAGGAGCAGGTCTGTTTAGTGCTCAGTGGCTGTCAAGAAAAGCCCTCAGGGAAAGAATATTAACTGAGGGCAAAACAGAAAATAACCTGAGGTCATTGTGCAAACCCTGGCTTTACCAAATACCCTGTTCTAGCCGTTCCTTGCCTCAAAAACAAGAGAAAAGGCAACAGACAAGATGGATAAGGATGATCTGAAGCCTGGAACAGCTTCCTATAAAGAAAGACTAAAAAGACTAATAGTCTCCTGTGTCTTCTTGAGACAGAAGAGTATTAGTCTGTCCAGGGGGATACCACATTGGTCTGTGTAATCATAAATGGTGAATAGGCCTCATTATTATGAGATCTCTTGGGCATCAAACAAAATTACTGGGTAGTGAATTTATGACAAACAAAAGGGAACAACTTTTCACACTGCATGAATCAGAAATTGCATCTGCAGAACATTGATGCCAAAACAGTGAGCTTAACAAGCAGATGAATGAGGGGATGGAAAAAACAATTTAGCACTATTAAACACAATGAAATAACCTGTGACTCAGGATGTATGCCTGTGAACTGAAGAAAAAGGAGAGTATACAGAGGGGAAGTAAAATTGTATGCACACCCAGTTCTTGGTCTTTCGTTCTTAGTTTTAGCCTGGTCACAGGAAATTGTTCTTGCATGTTTCCGCAGCAAAGACTGACTGAGCAAAGACTGAGGTCAGCCTTAAAGAAACTGAAAGCATTCCTGAAAAAAATAAATGTTTGTGTGGGCTGGGGAGAGAAAAAGGCACAGAGCCCTGGAATCCAATGAGAAAAAGGTGAGTATCTGAGTTTAAAAAAATCAAAATGAGGGAACCAGGAGACACTGAACAAAGCAAAGCAACCCTGATGGAACCAACTGCTGCCTGAAAAGCCCTGTGAGAGCTGAGGGATGCTATCTGTGGTTTTGAGCAGAGGTATGATAGCATTAGGCACACAGGCTGATGGTCTTGGCTGGTGCGGCCATTCTCGTAGCCTACGGTGTAAGCATTGCAGCTGGTGTGACGCAGAGGTGGCATTCTTGGCAGCTAAATCACATCAAGCCATTGTATGCTCTTTTGGGATCTGAAAGCAATCCCTACTTGGTAACACCTCTGGTAGCCCTGACACCACCGCAAATTTGCTTTCCTCCCAACTTCCCATTGCAAAACACTCTGTTTTTCAGAGGTGCTTGTTTGCTGGGGATAACCAGAGTGACTCTGACCCAGTTTCTTCTCATTTCAGAGCCTGCCAGGCCTCCTGCTCATACCATTCCAGATGCTGATGGCCCATCTTTCCCAGCCACAGAGGACCGGAATCTCCACGGACAACCATTTTTTCAAACCATGTCTCATCAGACAGATTAATTCATAGTGTGGCTATAGGATTTGAGCATGCTTTTGGCAAAGCCAAGAAATCGTGAATAAGAATCTGTATTCGTACATTGCAATGTTACTGAGAAAGAAAACACACGGGGGTTGTAGGTAGTGGTATCACTATCTGTCTGAGGAAGTAACAGTTAACGCCTACTGTATTGTCCTGCAGAGCTCTCTTTTGAAATTACAAGCTATCTTTTCTGCTCTTTTTGTTCAAGACAGAGTCTCTTTCTCACTAGAGGGTTTAAGCTTCCTTAGTTCTTTCACCCAACTCTTGATACTTTGCCCAGCAGAAGGGCAGCTTCTGGGTTTATGCTAAATATGCCTCAGTTTTCCACTGGGCTTAGCCTTTAAGTTACAATACACAAATATGGCAAAAGCAACTTTTCCCTCTCCCTGGGGTTTCTCTGAATTTACAGCCCTATTGTGTTCCTTAATTAGAACATTCCTTCTATCCTAAATGGCCTTTTTGACAGTTACATTTCCAAGGTTGTTATGAAGTGTTAATTTACAGTCATTGTTTCACCTTGAACTCTTCTTAACCAGACAGCCCAGGCAATAATAAACCCCACCAATTCCTTGAATCCCAGTTTTAGTCAGTGGGACCTGCATTGCCGTAATTGTGCCCCTGACACAATTATTATCCTCATGTTACTAGGACATAAGCATAAACAACTTGCCACGTTAGACCAAATGAATGCTAGACAGCTCTGAGCTTGTTTCACATGATCCTCTCACAGGTTTGTTAATCTACTGGATGTCTCCATAATACCCTGTGAGAGAAGCTGCTGCTTTAGAAATGTGCCAAAAAGTCTACCATGCAGATTCAGTACATAAAACCACACAGCCAGAAGCAAAGTATATATCATTCTTCAGCAGGAGAGAAAGGATTGGTTGCTTAAGGGCATATTTAAGTGAGTTTGCCTCTCTTCCAGAATTCATAAATATTTAAATATTTCTGATCCACGCGTCGGAACAGCAAACATACAATCCACCCAAAGAGTTAAAGCTTGAGCTGTGGCTGTGATAAACACAATAATTTCTGTTGAATGCTGCTTGAAACAAGATTAAACCTGGACAAAGATTTTTGGCTGTTATTTGATTTATCTTGGTTTGGGAAAACAGACCTTATACTTTTTTCCAGATAGACGTTGCCAGTTTCTTCTCCTAACTGGAACAGCATGGAAGACCTTACATTTTCAGCTAATGCTTAACTCAAAAGTAGAGACACTGCAGGTATTTTAGGATGAAGAGTGCCTGTTCACAGGTTCCATCCATCAGTGATAACCAAATGGACTTTGAATGCTTTTCTAAAAGAAAATATTTATAATCTTGTAATGGGAAGAAGTATACTGCTGTGTGTGATACCCCACTAAGGTCAATGGGACTATTTGTGAAGTAGGATACTATCAAACAAGTTGGTATTTCACAATTTGTTCTTCTTTCGAAAGATAAATCCAGCCCAGAGAAGTTATATATAGTTGCTATTTTGCTAACCTAAAAATTGGAAGGAGTCTGGAACAAGAGAAGTGAGTAGACAAGCCAGGGAACTGAGACCTGCAGAGGAAGATGCAACAGATGCATTTACCACTGAGAAAAAAATACCATCAGCTACTCAAGCACTTGCAGCAAAGGTCTGCCACAATTCAGCTTTGGCAAATGCAGAGCAGCTGTATGAAACGGCAAAGTCTGTAATGAGCAGTTTCTATGCAAGTGACTGCCGGCTGCCAAGGGACTGTGTTTCCTTGATTTCCTAGAACAGCAGAATCCCTAGAACTGACCTTTGCGTGTTCACTGTCATCACATGCTCCTCTGCAGCTGGTTTCTGTTTGGAAGACAGTGAGACAGAAGAATCCATTCCAGTGCCTCAAGAGGGAAATGAACAAAAAATATAATGTCTCTTTCACCAATGGTGGCTGCATGTATTTCATACACAAGGAATTATTTATTTCAAATAGCTACAAGTGATTTGGAAAGAAATCCGCACTAAGCTCCTATAGTGAGGCTCAAGTCCATTACTTTTTCTCCCTGCAGGCACAATAGTTTCCAGGGATATCTTCAGGAGTTTCAGGTACTTAGAGGAAATGGACTCTCAAGGCCAGATTCTCTTCTGTGGATTTGAGGCAATTTTGCTTTCCAAATCTTAGGCAATAAGAGACTGAAAGACAAGAAATCCAGGGAGTGGAGAGGAAAAACCAATTTTGCTATAAATTAATTTATTTCACCAGGGAAGATTTTGTATAAAAAGCGACTGTCCATCCTTGTGAGAACAGTAACCTGCTAACTTTAGCTGGGAAAGAGGAGGCCAAATAGTATCTTGGGAATTGATATGGTTGAGGATGGACTTAACTGCCTGAACTCTCAGAAGCAGAACCACAAGGAACATAAAGTGAAGGATAGCAATGTTGCACGTATTCGGTCAGCCTTGTCTATGTAGTAAAGTTTTACAAATTATACAGGTGCCCACATTAACAATTCAACCCCTTCACAAGTGCCTTTTGTTTCTGTTCCTTTCCCAAACAATACAGGCTAAACTGAGAAAAGTTCCACTTATATTAGAACATGTGTATCAAAAGAGACTTACAGAAACCAACTGGTATCAGTGTTCAGTGTATGTGCTTTACTTGATGCTGAACCTGCCTCCCCATCCAAGCTGAAACACAGAATAGAGTATTTAGACAGCCTCACTTTAGGGACCTAAAATTAGTTACTCTGAATCACGCTTTTGAAGAACCTATTTTTGTCCCATACTATACAGGAAGCTTAAGTTCCCCGGCACCTCATTCAGAGGCTGCAGTCACTCGTGCCCCCATTCTCCAAACAAAATTCTCTGTAAAACAGAAGTTGATGCAATAGGTGTGTTTCTAAGCTGTAGTCTTCTGGCTCATGAAACTTCTATCTATATATAGGTAGAACAGTGTCTCTCATTTTTTTTTTAAATGAGGCAAAGGAGGTCATGTGTCTCCATGTGAGATTTTCTAGCTACAAACTAGCATAGATTTTGTTTTTAACATCACTGTTTCTGTTGCTGTGACTTAAACCTAGTGATTTAAATCTCATTCACATGATTCAGAAAATTGGTTAGGCTGACTAATCCTACTGCCATCTTGCTCATTGTTTCTCAGGAAAGTAATAACGGCATTTGAGTTCCTAGGGGCAGGAGCAGAAAGGAGCACCTGTAATTACTGCTCTTCAGAGTTTATACCAGGCAAGGAACTACTACTACCCAAAATCTTTAGAGCAACTCAGTTTCCTAGGGGCAGGGGAGTAAACACTTTCACAGCAGGCTGTAATTACAGGCTCTTCCTCATGTCCCCATCCCTAAGGGACGAAGCAGCTCCTTGCAGTGAAAATGCCCTTGTTAGTCTAACGACTTACAGCCACTAATCCCAGGTACTTCTTGGAGAAAGTAAGTTACCACCATCTTGTCTGGAAGCTGGTGAGTGGGATGGCAGTAGCTTTGTGAGTCTCTTGGGCATTTTTCAGTGCCTGCTTCGGATGACTGACCAGTTTAGAAACACAGGGATGAGAGAAAGTCTGAGGATCCTCATCACTGTCAACATCAAAAAGCAAGCTATCTTTGAGATATGGGGGTCACAAACCAGGACAGGTATGGTACAGGCAATGTGAAGCTCCTGTTGGATTGAGTGTTCTTTTCCAAACTGTAAAATATGTAGAAGTCTGTCACTCAAAAAATTATTCAGCTTTTAATTTAGGTTGGAAAGGACAGATGGGTCACTAAGCTAAACATCTATATAGGAAAAGTAGTTGCTTGAGAGCTGAGATAGTAGGAACCATGGTTAAGGTTGAGAGACAAGTTTCCTAAATGCCAGTGACAGTGACAGTGGTAGTGTTGGCAAGCCGTCCAGCAAGGGAATACGTGAACACCGCACAACTTGACTTAAGCCGCTGTTAACAGTCAAAATTTATCATGAATGGAAACACTGTATTTTTTTTTCACGACTACAACACTTGGATTCATCAATTCTCAAGACATAATGCCAAAAACAACAGGTGGCAACCATATTTGGGTTGCTCTCAATTCATATTCCTCCTACTTAATAAGAGAGGAAAAAGCTGTTGATGCAAGTAGCACAGACTGGTTCCTTGTTATGAAAGCTAGTCCTTCATCATATGACTTGGGAACCAAATGTGCTTCTACACACTGCTGCAGCCAAAACATATTGCAAACTTGAAGAACAAATTTATTTTTGACTCACTTGGCAAAATGTATCAATTTTTTTCCCTTTTGAATAGCAGAATGCCAGCATACTGGCGGGGGGGCGGGGGGGGGAAGGAAAGGATTAGTTTTTAAATAATTAGTAAATGAAATTAGTAAGTTAATCAATGTGCAGAAAATACTTTGAAAATGCAAGTGCTATATATATATGCTTGCTCTTGTAATTGTGAATGGACTCTGAATGTCCTTTTTCCTCCTTTCAGAGTCTGAAAACCGGAATCGTGTTTCTGAGAACGAGGACATGCTGATGGCATACTTTGCACGGTTTTCTCTGACAGGTAGGTGTTTAATTCTGGTGGCAGGCACTTGTGCGTCTGAGGCACAAGGGTCACAGAGGAGGAGGCTTGCTGGTCCAGATAAAACAGGCTCCCTGAGGTCAGGCACGCTTATTCGCATTGCAAAATACTTAGAAATGTGTGAAAAATGAAGCTTCAGTTTTAACTCGTGTTAGAAAGGAGAGAAACTGCAGGAGTATTTTTTCATGATAACGTAGCCACGAAGCAACAGAATGCAGCTTTGAAGTTCCTTATGTATCTGCCAACTTAGGTTTCAGAAAGTTGGACTATAATTTAGATTTATTTTTTCTTCAAGTCCAAAGAAACTCTGCGTGCTTCAAATTTAATAAACACTTCCGCACATTGGAAATGGCTGTTTGGACAAACCACTGTTGCAATTAAGTAGAAGAATTGCCTGTAAAAGACAGAAAATCAGTAATTTTAGACTTTTCAGTTTCAAGGCACACATATTTTCACTAATCCTTAAACACAGATCTTGGTTTTTTTATTACAGCTTCTGGGCCAGTTATCCAATGTATTCTTGTCTGATTTAATGATAAAAATATTCATTTCATAGTGTTTAGCCACACCTTTTGCATATCCCTGTTTTCACTAAAACAAGATGTAGTTTATCCCCACAGAAATTTGACCATAATTGAGTTTCATTTTTAATTCAGGCCAGAAAGGAAATAAAATAAGGTATAAATTGTTTTGCAGAATGTAGATATGAGGCAATAGAATATAATGGCAAAGCCACTGTGAAAGATGTCACCAAATACCCCCCAAATCACAATAAGAATTATAGCGAAGTCCAACTATATACAGAATCTACAACACCACGTGATACAAAATCTTCTATGAATGGAAAGGTATTTCAGAAGTATTGAACGCTAAACAAAATGGTTGGACTTCCTTTATTAAGCATGCATGTCTAGGAAGGTGAGAAAAGGCAGAACTAACTTTGGTTCTTGGATACCTGCTTGAAGAGGCTTGGCCCTTGTAGCACTTCAGTAAAGGGAAATGAGCAAAGTATTTTATCCTCCCTTCATCCCATAACTCAGAGTAATTACTTTCCCTGAAGCTTTGGGAAGAGGAGTTATTTGGTACGCTTAAAGTGATTATAGACTTTTGCTTTCCCAAGTTGTTAGAAGAAAATACTTGTTGGGAGAGCAATGAAGTAGCATCGAGCCTCCTTTGGGCACCTGGGAGATCCTCATTTATGTAACGCTGGTTTGTGAGTACTCTTTGTCAGAAGAAACCTACAGCACTGGCAGGGATTACTGTTTTGGTGACTGTAAAATCAGGCAGGTGTATGTGAATATAACGCGCAGGATCGTTTCCTGTTGAGCCTGACTGGAGATAAAAATAACAGCTGATAACAAGATGGTATAAAGGCACTCTTCAGGATAATGCCATACAACATCTGAGCATTATGGCCTCTGCTTATCACGCTTAGATATTCTGTGGCAATTCTCCTCTTCGTAATGTGTTTCAGCATTTAGTTAGCCATCTTTTTTTTTTTTTTTTTTTAAATTTTTAAGCAGAGCTAGTTTGAGCATAAAGATCAGAAAACAGGATTTGCCCTCGTTGGTAGCTTTAAATCTGATCAGTTTGCAGCTGTTGTATGGTCACAATGTAATTCTCGAGGTGAAATTCAATTAAAAATTATATTTAGGAGAGCAGCTGGAGGTAACTGCTCGTGGTACCATTAGCGCTATAGTTCTGACATACCCATCGCATGCTTTCTCCTGCACCCCCGGGCCAGCAGCAGAACCAGGCAGCACCGAGCTCCACTTTACTGACTAGCGTTATTATTGCGAATAAGCCTCTTAGCCAGCCACGCAACCTGCCGCCAAACTCTGTGGCTAATTCTCTCCATCACAAATTCCCTCCATGCTTCACGGCGAAATTTTTGGCGAAGACCAACTTTCAACTCTCCTCCAAAGTTCCGCTCTTGCAAACAGCTGGAAGGTGAATGTTTTTATTCTGAATTACGTGTTCGGATGGTGGACGCTTTATGAAAAAGGTTGGGGTTTTTTTTGTTTTTTAATAAACCACAAAGCCAACGCTCAGCTCGAGCAGAAGTTACGGCCTTTCCGCCACACCGCTCCCCTCACCTCGGTGCCCCAAGGGGCAGCCCCGGGGCTCCCCGAGCCCGCCCATCCCCACAACTCGCGGGCCGAGGGAGCCAGCCCCCCACTCGGTTCCTCCTCGGGAGAACCCCGGACTGAGGGAGCTCCCCCGTGAGGGACGGGGTGGGGGTGGGGGTACCCGGTACCCCGGGCCACGGCGGAGCGGGAGCTGCCGCCGCCGCGCCCTGCCCTTAGCCCCCGCCTTCCGCCGCGCCGGAAGTGAGGGAAGCGGGGCGGGCGTTTGCTCAGCGGCCGTTCCCCGGTGTGTCGTCACGGGGCGCCGTCACGGGGCGCCGCCGGGGGCCGGGCGCGGAGCGGGGCTGGGGCGGCGGTGGGGCGCGGAGCAGCGCAGCGCCGGTCATGGCGCCGCCGGCGCAGAAGGAGATTGTCTACAACAAGCTGCTGCCCTACGGGGAGCGCCTGGAGGCCGAGGCCGCCCGCTTTCTCACGCAGATCAAAGACAATCTGGCCCGGGCCGTGCAGTTGCAGGAGCTCTGGCCCGGCGGGCTCTTCTGGACCAGGAAGCTCTCAACGTGAGTGCCCGGAACAGGCCTTCCCCCTTCCGCGGGGCTGCCGAGGATCCGACCCCGCCGGGCCGGGGCGGCGGTGTCGCGCCCGGGGCTTCAGGCGCCTCGGAGCGGGGCCTGCGGGCTCGGAGGGTGGGAAGCCGGGGCGCCGGGCTCAGCCCTCTCCCGTGGGGCCGGCGGAGAGCGCGGCGGAAGGCAGGCTCCTTCCCGGCGGCTTCTTACCGCGCCGCTTACAGCCGAGCGGGTACCGGCCGCCCCCGGTTCGGCGGGGAGCGGGGGCCGAGCCCCAGGGCTCCCGGGTAGCCAGGCGTCACCCCCGTCTTGCACAAGGCCCGCCAGTACTTCCACATAGGAAACGGGGACAAAGGTGCCTTCGTTTCCAAGAGCTCGCCTGTCCTCTCTGAAACTCCGAATCTTACCAACCAACCTCTATTTCACTTCTTTTTTTTAAAAAAAATACATTAGCCACCTGTTTCACCTCCTCCCTTTTTAAGCAAGTTGTGTGAGGTACCATCTCCATGTAACTTCTGCTGTAGCAACATGAAGGCTTTCTCAAGGCAGGCTGTTTGTTTGTTCGGTGCTAGCGGGATTAAATTCTGGATTAATGCTGTGTAAATGCCGTCAGTGCCCTTGATATCTCGCCTGTGCTAGGGGCATGGTGGAGTTCATGCTGATGTTGGTTCACGTGTGTTCTGGCAAGGTGTTTTTAATGCAGACAAAACTCCATTTGTTTCGTAGGTAGCGCTGGCTAGAACGTAGGTTTCTCTTAGGAGCTTTTACAAAGCACACTTAACCCTTTGTTTCTTAATAGCCGATGTTTTGGATGCTGGCATTTCCTGAAAGTGGCATCATACGACAATGACTCCTGTAGCTTCAATCAGTAAACCGTATTTCTGTGGATGCTTATATTTTTTTCTTGAATGCTCTGTGGGCCTTTATAAATGGTATTTCCTACGTGCTAGAAGTGATGAAATATGTGCGGTTTGTACAACTTTGAGATCCTCACTTACAATTTTCCTCCTTTCATAAGTAATTTTTTAATATTAATTGTGAATTTAATATTAACATCGGTTTGGCAATCAACTCTGTCTGATAATGTATTTATGTATTTATTGTATTTATTGAAATGCAAGTGTCTTTATATTTGCCAAGAGGCATTCTTAGATAGAATTACATTGATGGTTGCGAAATGACTCACATGTTTGTGTTATGTGACAGTTTGAACCTGCTTGGAACCAGTTCAATACTGTTTCCCTTCCCCATCCCAGCCATCTGCTAGCTCATGCTGGTTTCAGTGATACCTGTTGCCTTTGTACCTCTGGTAGAACTTCATATACTAATCAAGTTGAAATAAACTGTAGCAGTTTTTAATCATGGGAAAGATCGGCATTAGTTAAATAGGCTAAATGTGGCACAAATGTCCTTTGAAAATGTGCAGGGTTGTATTAGAATCACGCTATTACTCACTCTGTAAATTGCAGTTACCAGTTTAGGCTTCAGGGCAGTGATTTTAGCCTATTGTGAACTGCTGCTGTGCAACTTGATGAATCACAGAAAGGTCAGGAGGCTCTAATTTGTGGTTTTCCACCTGCTCTTTGAAGTTTGAATTTACTGTGTGTGTTTGCAACTTGTCTGATGCTTGTTATCCCCAAGATTTCTTTGTGACATGTTATACGCAATAAGACTCTGAGCGTGTTTGGATGTAGGCAGGGAAGGAAACAGTGGGCTTGGTTTAAAAATAAGCTGGTGTCCTTAACATGAGAGGTGTTTTGCTTCTTAGTTTAACTTGACAAAGTACTTCTACAGGATGAAATAAGTTAATAAAAGTTTAGGCATAGATGAAACCCAGCCATGTGCTGTTCCGATGTCATACCTAAGTCAAATCATGGGATAGTGACAATAAAATCCAAGGTTTGCTGTCTGTTGATAGTTGATGATTCATCTCCAAATCAACAGTAAGTTGATTGAACGGTAAGAAAAAGGTAGTAAACCTTTTTCCCTGATGGCCTGCTACAATAAATAGCACGTTAGTTTGAGTGAAAAAAAAAAAAATAATCCCAGAATCTTTATAATGGTATGATCCCTGCCTAGCTTTGTTGCAAAGGTCTGAATTAAAAAAGCCAGTATTGTCACAGTATTCTGTGAAATAATTTGTAATTCAAAACTGTGGCTGACATTTATTGCTTGTACAGATACAAATGTTAATACAAATGTTCTCATATTTACATACATGTAAGTGAGTAAAGGGAAAAAATTGCATGCAGATTTTATACTTGTGTAGTTATACCTCCTCAGGTACTCGCAACTTTATACAACCTGTATACAACCTGCTTTACTTCCAAAATTATTTTTTTTCCCCAGTAACCCCATTTGTAATTTCTTTTTTTATCCTGAAGAACCACCATTTATATGGCGAACATGCATCTGTGTGATTAGCCCCTGGGTACCCTTCAGGGTTCATGAAGTTCTGCCTATATTCTTCTATTTAGTAATGGCGATATTTCATCCGTTGTGAGAGGATATTTTGAAAATGTTGCAGTTCCCTTCTGTTACATTTTGCTCATTTTATCTTGAGGAAAAAGCAATTAGCCCCTTTCTAGAAGTAAATATTTTCTGTCATTGTCTTAATGCACAGCTGGATTAAGACAAATAACTGACGGTTTTAGAATCTGCCCCCCCCCCCCCCCCCCCCCCAGTAAAGAAGCTGTAAATATGGCAGCAATTTGGTGTCTAGTTCTGCTTCTTGGGCATAGTGACACTTTTGATTCAGTATGTTTCTGTGTACTTTACTCCTCCTTTTTCTTAATTAAGTAGTGTTTTGTATAATAGAACTGCTGTTAGCAAATGTCAAGGAAGGTAACCAGCCAAATGTTTTATTTTTTGTTATATATAGCAAGGCTGACAGATTAATTGGATTTCTTATGTAGTGTTCCTTTGTAGTTAAAACTTATTTCTCAGGCTTCTGCAGTTTCGCTTTTTTTAATAAGACATGAAGAAATGAAACCAGAATTCTTTGTTACTTCATGCCAAGTATTAGGAGAGTGGAGATGTTGATGCAAGTGCATATGGCTGAAGGATAATGAATTGGAAGTTACTAAAGGTTATGCTTTATTTCAGAACCCTCTGTCCCACAGTGAAATGAGCCTTTGGTGTTGCTGCTTTCCTTTCCAGATGTGCACTGTCATGAAAAGTACAAACACTCTTGTAGGCAAACTCCTGTGAAGTTTGGTCATTGCATCAAACACTGTCTTACCCTTCTATTAAACAGTAGGTGAAGACTATGGGAAATGAGTAAGTGGGAGTGATAGGACTGTGTGGCTGCTCATCTCGTGGTCATACAAAATGCTTCAGTTTGCCTGTTAAGTCCAGCAGACTGTTCTCAAGGCATGTGCTTTTTTCCTTCGAGAGTCTGGGAATGGCTCATATGTCTGCTTAAAAAATTCATGTTGTCCCGATTATTATTCCATTTACCTTGAAAAAGCTCCCAGACTTCCATGTTGGGTTCTTCCCATACAGCGTATGAGCAATGTATGCTTTTAGAAGGTAAAATATTGCAATTAAATTAAGTACGATTAGGTTCTATACTTCTGTTAGCCCTCACAAAATCAAGAGTCAGCCACTTTTTTTCCTGAGGATTCTTTTTGTGTGTCCATTTTATGCATATGAAAAAAGTGGGTGTTCAGCTGTTGATGGTGTAATTCTATAGGTAGTGTTTCTGGCCAATCCAGATAATTTAGGTTCTTGTGGTCGAAGAGTGGATTATCCCATATTTTGTTTGTTTCCTTCTGTATTTCAAAAAGTAAAACACACTGAAATGACCACTAGTGAACATACTGCCTGCCAAATGTAAAAATCCCCCCTTGAAATCAGTGGGAAAATGGAAGTGGAAAGAAGTGGCCCAGAGTTGTTGGTGGGATTTTTTTGTTTTGTTCTGTTTTTTTTTTTTTTTTTTTTTTTTTTTCCCAAAAACTGTTGATTATGTGTTTGCCAGAGCCCTGTAGCCGTTCTGTGTCTTAAAGGGAAACGGAAAAAACGAACCCTGAAACTTGAAAAAAAAATCATGCGAGGAAAGAGCAAGGGTACTTGGTATATGTATCTTTCAGGAAACTTAACTCTTTTTGGTAGCTGTGGGTGATCCTGAAAGTTCAGAGATAATTTTGCTTTAAGTTGAGGAACGGGGGTATGGAGAAGTAGAAAAAAAGTTGCTGATCAGTTGAGTCCAAATCACGTGTGCTCTTCTGTCACTGTGTGAAGTGCGCTTCGTGTAAGTGCATTTTATTAGGGGATCTGAATTTTGGTTCTCAAGTGGTCAGTTCTTCAACTGGCAATTCTGTGGGGAATAGAAGTTTATGGAGGAGCACGAAGCATTTGAAACTAAACCAGATACAATATTAAACTTAATGTCACAGGAGTCAATTTCAGAAACCAAGGTCAGGGATCAAAACTGTTTGTTTTTGTTGTTATGTCAGTAACTGCTAAGGTTTGCCCCTTTAAAATTGCTTAGCCTCTCTTACTTTCAAGTAAGAGTCCTTCAGAGATGTTTCCTTCCTAATCTTTTCACGTGGTGGTTCCAGTATAGGATTCCGCAATGTGCGCTGCCCTGCCTACCAAATAAGCAGTGTGAGATCTGGCATTCTTCACATTACCAGAACAAGCCTTGATGCTCCGCTGGTGTATATTTAGTAACAAATCAATCCAACCTCTACTAGATCTTAAAGAACAACAGTGAACAGGCTTCTCAAAAAATTGTTTTATAGGGGTTTGTATCTTGTATGCTTTGTCTAAACTGCTACTTGGAACATAGCGTATTAGTAAGGTTTCTTATGAATCTTTAAGAATAGTTGGAGCAGTAATAAAAAGGAAAGTGGGCTTCCCAGGTGGGCAGTAACTTAAAGTTGTGTGACAACTAAGATGCTGCACTAGAAGCTTGTGTAGGTTTTGCTGGTGCAGTGTCTTTCAAGACCATAAATGTATTTTTTTCAGTCTCCACTCGAAAACAGCAAGCACTTCTTCCAGAGTTAGACCTAATGAATCTACACTTTCTTAAGAGAGTAAATGTAATGGATAGCAGTGGAACACACTACTAGCAGCATGCAGTGTCTAAATCAATTGTTCCGCCTTGCTAGAAGCTATCAGATTCAGACTTTA
This sequence comes from Phalacrocorax carbo, assembly GCF_963921805.1. Taxonomy (NCBI): domain Eukaryota; kingdom Metazoa; phylum Chordata; class Aves; order Suliformes; family Phalacrocoracidae; genus Phalacrocorax; species Phalacrocorax carbo. Next base: position 51,080,285 of record NC_087515.1, read on the forward strand.
CTTGATACTTACTTTTTAATTATCTTCTGGACTGTGGCTTGTCTCTTTCTTAAGGTGCCCCAGCTAAGAAGGGTAGAGTATAAGGCAGCTGCTTGTGAGAGCAGTTGTGTGTTTTATTGTGGTTTGGGTTTTTTTGAGAGAGATAAATACATGGGGATATGGAAATACTAATTTTAACGGCTAGTGCATTTTGAGCTGAGGTGAAAGAACATAATCCTTGGTCTTGTGGTATCTGGTGTGAGCGTGAAGTTGCAGTATTTGTAGACTCTTAGACAATTGTAAACTTCATTTGGTCATTCTTTTTCTTTCTGTAGTTAGTTTCAGTTGTCAGTCTTCCTTTGCTATATATCTTCAGGTTCTTATTTCTTGGACTTGTGAACCAGGTTTTAGTTTTGTTCCATTAGACAGCAAGTTAGATTGTTTGGCTCAGGTCTTCAATAAAATGGAAATGTTTAAAAATGTTGTTGACTTGTCTTGTGCTTTGTTTGTAGATACATCCGATTATATGGGAGAAAATTCAGCAGAGAAGATCATGTGCTTTTTATCAAATTGTTGTATGAGTTGGTAACAATTCCAAAACTGGAGATCAGCATGATGCAAGGATTTGCACGCCTGTTGATAAACCTGTTAAAGTAAGTATAGATTTCTGCTGACTACTGAAACTTTTGTCTCTTAGGTAGCTTAATGTTGTTGTATACTTCAGTGTAATAGTATGTTCTGTTCCAGGTTATTTCACTTTATCTCCCCTGCACAGATGATGTTGGTTAAAAAGTGTACTCGTGTGAACACCTTGCCCCTTTCAAAGCTTTAAGAGTGGTATTGAAAGTGAAAGAATGTCAGGGTTTTTTTCCCCCATTAGGAAAAGAAAGCATCTCAGAGAGCCAAGTATTAAGGTTGAATCTCAAATGGGAGAGGATGAAGACTGTCTCACAACTTGTTAGTGTTTATTTCACTGAGTCAGATGACTTCTGAAGATCTTGACAGCTTCCGTTTGTGCAGAAATGCTGCAAGTGGCCAGCGCGTTTTCTTGCCTGACCTTCCTGCAGTTTGTGCCAAATGCTGAGGATAAGCATAAGCAGAGCAGTGATCTGGGGTATTCTGGCGAGCAGTGTGTCAATGTAAATGTTTAATCCTAAAATGCTCATTGGTTTGGTTTTTATTCCCTGCCCCCCCATCCCTTAGGAAAAAAGAACTGCTTTCCAGGGATGACTTAGAGTTGCCATGGAGACCACTTTATGAAATGTTGGAACGGATATTATACTCCAAAACAGAACATCTTGGATTAAATTGGTTTCCCAAGTAAGTTTGCATTTTAAAACATTTGATAGGCTGTAAGTACCTGTAATGCTTGAAAGTACATTGGCATTTGCCTTTAATATCTTGAATTTGCTGCTGAGTAAATATTTTGCTTGGATTTTAATGACTTACATTTCAGTAATTGCATGGAAGACTCTACTAAATCATATATATCCTCTGTCAATGACTTGTTTGTTACGATGTTCCTCTCTTTATGAATGTGATTGAATTAATTTCTAAATATGCTGGAACAGGGGTCTTTGTCAACTTATTTTAGGATGATAACCCAGGGTTTAACAGATTTAATGTTAAATTTTAAATGATATTCAGGTTTAATGTCTGCTGTTCAGTTGTGTGACGCGATAAGGGTTTGGGAAAATAAAAATGGTACTGTTCTTAAATATATGTACTGTAAGCATTCCCAGTGCCTGTAATGTAGGTGTAGATCAGTATGCAAACAAAGAAAAGTGATGTACCTTCTATAGGAAATACATATATGTGTGTATGTATTTTCAAAGTGATCATATGATATGGACAAATCAATCTTTTTCCCTGTTATGAATTTTAGAGATGTTCTACTGATTTTAAAAATGAAAACTTGTTTTTTTGCTTCCTTCATGCTGCCAATCTCTGTCAAATTTCCAAAATTACAGTTTTTGTAATAATTCCAACTAGAGAAGGTCCTGCTCTGTAAGTTACAGATCACAAATTACATTACATAGGCAACTCATTATGATTTTTTGAATTGAAACTTCATGTAAAGAAGTGCAGGTGAAAAAACTTAATCAGCTAAAAAAAAAAAAAGGTTTCTCTATAGAGATACTGATGTACTACCACTGCTTCCTTCTCCTGAGTGGAAGATCCTGTTGCTGCTAAGTGACATGAACAGAAAATATATGTAGTCTTGAAACTCGTTATGGAGCATTTCACGCTGAATTTCTTACGTGGCTGTGGACCTGGGAAAACAATTTTGTGAATTGTGCTGTTGTACCAAAATAATGCAATTTAGCAATTGTAGATATTACGTGGCATGTGAAAATCCAAAAGAGCAGAGCCTTTTTTAGTTGTTTTATTGATATGCTAGCACCTATTGAAACTGCGTACTTTGCTTTGTGTGGATGTTGACTAGTCACGTTTCATTTACTATGTCAGAAAAGAGCATAGGGGGAGGAGACTTTTCCAAGAGTGAAAAGAAGGTTAGGCTGGGAGGAGGATATCTGTTGTGATGGTCTGTCTGAAACTTTTAGATTTTTAAAACTGTATTAGGTATCAGACACTCCCTCTTAATATGCAGTGCGATTTGTTCTCATACGGTGTGTTTTCTTTTTTTAACATCAATTTTGAGGGGTATCTTTTTGGTGGAAGTCAAAATATTTTTAAAAGCTGAGTTGATTTGATTTATAGATGTTAATTTAACTACTGTTTTAATATTATTTTTTTTTTTATATTCAGTTCATATCGACCAGGCTTGTCTTCACCTAAAACATTTGTGCTTAATGTATTACATAGGTGGTAAGAATGACTTTTTGTTTTGTTCAGCTCTGGCCGATGTGTAATCTTCTGCATGTCCTGTTAGATTGTAACACTTGTCACACAGGTGTAATTTTCTGCGTAAATAATTGTATTGAAAAACCAATGTTAACATTACACCACTGTTTATGAGAATGTCGCACTGTATGTAAACCTTTCTAATTGGGGAACAAGATAGCGTGTGTGAAGTGGCTGATAAAGTGGCTATATGCTAACTAATTTAACCAACATTTGTATTTCAAGGGTCAAATGAAAGATAAATTTTACATTGGAATAATTATTCTGTCTGAATATGGACAAAATCAGTATTGGTGTAGGAGTGCATGTCACCGAGTAAGTGTACCTTACTATTAAAAACGATGAAATCATGGAAAGTGCTTTAGCAGTGAGGTAATAGGTTCTGGAAAATAAACCCAGCAACAACCTTGTAGCTGTGAAGTGTGAAGCAAAGTTTCTGTATCAGGAGAGTTTACTGTGAATTTTTGCAGTGAAAACCATATCAGGCGTTTTAGTGTATATATAAATTCAGAAAACTGGTATCAGTACTAGTGGAATTGCAGTGGGCTTTGATTTGTTTGGGGTTTTCTAGGGAGAAATCTTTAGTTGTACTAATCCAATGAGAGACCGATGTTTGGCTCACTGTAGTTAGAAATTCACTGAAATAATCAGTGAAACTGTAGCTGGTTGCTCTTTTCATGGTTGTAATTTAAGCTTTTGGAGTGTCCAGTGCAGGGCTAGAATTTAATTTAAGGCCTGAATCTGTCCTGAAAAACTGAATATTTTGCTTTTACTGCTTTTTGATAATGTAAGAGTCAACAGTGTCAGTTTGTATGTTAATGGTTTTAACTGAAACATGTTTCCCTTTGAAAATGCAGGGGTGAAAACCCCCAGATTTAAAAATTAATGTGGTCATGTCCTTTCCAAAATAAGAAAATCACACAGAATCACAGAATGGGAGGGGTTGGAAGGGACCTCTGGAGATCATCTGGTCCAACCCCCCTGCTTGAGCAGGGACACCTACCGCAGGGGGCACAGGACCACGTCCAGGCGAGTTTTGGATGTCTCCAGTGAAGGAGACTCACACCCTCCCTGGGCAGCCTGTGCCACTGCTCTGGCACCCTCACAGGAAAGAAGTTTCTTCTCATGTTTAGCTGGAACTTCCTGTGTTCCAACTCGTGCCCATTGCCCCTTGTCCTGCCATTGGGCACTACTGAAGAGAGTTTAGTCCCAGAATAATCATGTATTGCCAAAATGATGACCAGTGATAGGGATTAATAGTATTGTAGGGTATTTTTTAATATATCCATGTGGCAAGGTGTAATAATAGTAATAATAAGCTAATAATACTTCCAGTAATAAGGAGGAACTAAAAGCAAAGAAAACTGAATGGGATGAGAAATTTTCCTTTATCTCACTAAATACACTGCTGTTTCAGTAGCTAATAGGAGATACCTTCCAGTGTAAGTGGCTTCATTATCCCTTGAATCAAAGGTTTTAATAGCTACCCAAATGGTCAGCATTAAATACCCCAGCAAGGACAAGAGTGCTAACTACCATAGGCTGATCCAATCCAGTGTGGTTTATCTATGTAGCTGTTTGCTGTTGTTCTCTATTAATCCATGGCTAGTTTTAGTGGTAGAGTAGTATACAAAAATCTGGGACTGCAGTAACTGCATATATTTTTTTAGCAATTCTGCAGTAATGGGTATGCAGAAAGTCTAACCAAAAGTGGAACAAACAGAAACCACTGCTAAAAAGCTTGAGAGAGTTTGTTCAAAGTGATAATGAAAACAGTAACCAGCAGTCTGTTGTTCTCCCCAGCTATATTGTCCTGTCTTTTTCTAACTAGCAGTCATCAAGCGCAAATGTTGCAAGATGTCTTCTGTAGTTTAACTGTGTCGTAGCTGGAAGTTTCCTTATGTACAAAATTGTCTGCTGCTGGTTCTCTCTAGCTTCCATTCTAAATTTGTAATCAGAAGGCCAGAGGGACATCCCTTCCAATCTTTCTCCTTTGTTCTCTTCCACTAACAAATGCTGAGATCTGACTGAAGACTTGTGAATTTGAAAGACTTGTTGGTCTCTGGCATCAGTGTCTTAAAATTCCTCTGCCCTTCAGGTTCTTCTTAGTAATAGTTTACTTCAGTGCAGTGTGATACTATGGGGTAGCTTTTTTGTTTGTTTTGTCACAAAATATTTTTCAGTTAATGTTTATGTAATACTCTTAAGGAATGTTGCTGGTTCATGCTTTATTTATCTACTCTTGGAACAACTATTACCTATTTCCTAGCTCTATCAAGAACAGTATTCACTTCAACCCAGAATCTTTATGAGCTTCTCACAGAGTTTGACCTTATTTTTGCTTAATGAATGGTTGGCCATTCCTCTTCACACTTTAGAAGCTGTCAGTCAACTCAAAATTTTCATTCTGGGAGAGGTCATGGATTTACTTTGTCACTGTTGCATAAAATGTACAGAATTCTGCATCTTCTAGAGCGCTGCTTGAACTGAAGTAGTGTTATGAGGGCTGGGTGGGCTTTTGCTGGCTTGCAGTGAATGTTGAGGTGTTTGAAGGGAAATAGTGGTTTAGCTGTTTTATGTTTCTCCTGGCTTGTATGGGATCAGTTTAGTTTGTGTAGGACTAGAGAGTGAATATGTGCATGCTCAGTAGTTGTGTGTCTCAAAATTAATTGACCTAAACTGATCTTTGGTAAAACTCTAAAGATGATACATTTGCATCATCTTTTTCTGATCAAAACAGAATTTCTGTATGTTAGTTCTTGATGAGCTAAAGCACGCCATTTTTCTATTAAGAGTATACAGAAAGCACATCTAAAAAATGTAGGAAGCTCTTCTGCCAGATTTTTTTTTCATACAGGGAATGTTTTTTTGATAAAAGTGCAATTTAGTCTTGAGCTTGTCTTGTAATAAACAGAAGATTTGAAGAACATGACCATTTACTACCTTTATGGTTCCATTGATAGATTGATGTCTCTCTTCCCCCTCCCTTGATTCTTTGAGTTTATTCTGAGGTTTAGTCCTTTTAAGTGGTTTGATGGCACCCTGTGACAATTCATGTTAAAATGATTTCTCAAATAGGTTTTCTTGCTATGGATGGAAACACTTTTAAAAGCAGCTGTTAATTATAAGGGAAGCTAATGAAATAACCATTCATTTGCAGAGAGTTCACTTCTCTTTCTTAGAACCACTGGACAAAACCAGATTGAAAAGGGCAGATGTGGTATTTGGAGTCTAATAATAACAACTTTCTGAAGACTGTTGCCTTTATTTATCTTACAAATGAAAAGTAGAACCAGTAGTTTAGCTGAGCAATTTCAGCCATTACGATTAGGTCTGTGTAGAAGGCAATTAGCTGCTGCATGTTCACATCTAATTGCATCAACATTATCTTAAGCTCTTCCGAGAAAAATCAGCAAATGGTTGTTTATTTTATGCTGTCATTGAAATCTCGTAAAACACTATCTGTGATGTTCCCTTTCTTCTTTCAGTTCAGTAGAAAGTGTGCTGAAAACACTTGTGAAGAGCTGCAGGCCGTAAGTAGTTTTTTTTGTTCAGTTTTTTTGTTTGTTTGTTCATTTTTTTAAAAGCCTGTATCTTTAGTATTACTTTAAGAGGAGGAAGAAAAGTGTTTAAAAACAACAACAACAACAACAACAACAACAAAAAAACCAAAAACACCCCAACCCCTGCCCTACTAGTCATTCCTTGGCTGATGTTGTCCGGACTCATCTAAGAAGGTTGGGGTGGAGGGTAGAGACTTTGCTGTCTTACTGCATTATAAATGGTCAATACCTCAGGCTCATAGGTTGTTTAAAATGAAAACAAGAAGCAGCATGTTCCCTGTTATAGTATTTAAACAAAGTGTGAAGTTGTTTTGGGTTTTTTCTTTTTAACAGCCTCCTTTGAAAATGTGTTAATAATTAGTTAAGCTAGATACCGCTAGTGGAAGGCCACCATTGCTTTTGATCTTTTGAGCTCTTTTAGGTTCACTGGGAATTTGTGTGCCTGAATCAGTCTTGCTTGCTGCACTGATTGACTTTGCAGCTTAAGATACTGCAAGAATGCAGAGGAGAGACTTGTTCTCTTTAGTTAGCATTCATGTGGCCATTTGTACTTATTGTCTGCTTTCATGGGAGCAGTTGTTTTACATAGTGCTGTTACTCCATTGAGTGTTCCTTTAGGAGATGTTGTTCTATACACATGATGTTATTTTTGAGGAACACCAGGATAAGGCAACCTTACACTTTTCCCAAATATATATGGTTTTGTAGCTAAATAAAATCTCTTAGTTTTCAGTCTTGATTTTTCTGGTATCCATTATGAATACAAAAGTCACTGAAGCAGAGTGCTTTAAAAATGAAAATGTGATATTTGTCTCTTGAAAACTCTGACTTAAGGTTGGGATGCTGATAACGTTACTTCCAGTTGGCCCCATATCAACTGCAATAATTGTGTTGTATAAACCGTTGTATGTGGTATGCATTTTAAATACTGCGTTGCATGAATATCTAGTTTCTTTTAAAAGAAACTAAATAACCACTTAAGGATTCTTGTTGTGTTCAGATAGACGTTCCTTGTGCCTTAAGTCAGCTTGTATTGTATTGCATCAAATGTGAATAGTAGCTGTTTGGTTTTGACCAGCCTTCACACTGAAATGGTTTTGCATTGTACAGATTCTTTTCTGGTTCAGCAAGACAAGAGTCTTACATTTGTGGTCTTGAAATGATACACCATGATGTCCTTGATCTTAACTTTGTGTTTTGCGAAGGTTAGATGGAGTTGAGGACTGCCTATCTGTTGTCCCTGGGTACATGATCTTGCTGTAAAACTAAGATTTTATGACAAATGAATGGATAGTTTTAAATATGTTTAAAAGAAGACCCAAACTTCAAAGATAAGCCTGTATATGTCCAATGGTTTCCGTGTTTTCAGATATTTTCCAGAAGATGCCACTGCAGAGATGCTAGATGAATGGAGGCCTTTAATGTGTCCATTTGATGTTACCATGCAAAAGGCTATTACCTACTTTGAACTATTTCTACCTACTACCCTTCCTCCTGAACTTCACCAGAAAGGTTTCAAGTAAGTAATGTCTATTGGTACAGTCTTGTGTTGCAAATGCAAGCAGTTATCTTTTACAGGATGACTTGAAGTCAAGCAGCAAAATGAGTGGTGGCTTTTAACAGCATTTTTGGAAGGAGTCCAAGACAAATTCTGTCAGCATTCTTCTTTTCTGCCAGGTTACTTTTATAATCTTAGTACCTGTTCTCTAGTGAGTTCTTCCTTCTCTGGAGTAGAGCACACAGTACACAACAAAGCAAACTAAATGGAATTGAACACACTCTAATTCTGAAGGAATTGAGTCACAGGTTAAAGTCATGAACTGTAGCACCGCTCTAAGTCTTACCTGCTATTTAGTTTGGGGTAGCTTCTGGTGACTACTTTGTGTAGGTTAAAGTACAGCTGTTACTACAAATTTGGGATGGTGAGGTAGAGGAATTCCATTCACTGTGAAGATGTAAAAATGTGGGATGGTTGGAAGACTGCTGTAGGAAATGAGGTTGAGAATTAAAGGAGAAAATTTGTAGGATGGGACAGTATCTGGGTCACCTTTAAGGTAGAACTATTGAACTTTGAAACATAAGCCAGTGGTGTTTGGTGCATGTAGAGATTACTTAGGCTGGTTAGCTTAAAAGTGTATTTGTGATACAAGGTTAGTGAAAACTTCAAGGAAGGAAGTGAATATAGTTTATAAAGGTGAATTTAAGTAAGGGACTGGTATGGAAGGTTTGCATCTTTGGCTTCAGATGAATTCAGATTAGAAGTTAATGCCCCTTGTAGCCATTGGTCAATAGGGACAAATTTTAGATTTTTAAGGTAGAGGGAAATGAACTGTGATTCTGTGATTCGTTTTACCTGTGTTGGGATGGCAATATGTAATGAAATGGTGAAGCTGAAGTAGGTAAGGAAGCTCGTGGTGAAACGCTTGTGTGAAAAGAGGGGATCAGAAAAGAGTAAGAGGAGGAGAGGTAAAAGAAGCAAGGACTGAAACCCAGGATCAGTTTGGGGGTAGGGAAGATGCTGTGGGAGACTGATGCAAGCATGTCAATGTTGATCCCTGTTCTTGTTGAATGAGCTGAGGGGCAGGTGAGTTCCTGTGACCACCTGGCAACGTGCGGGATAAATATCCAGTGAGGGAGCTGCTTTCACAACATTAAAATAATTTTGAATCTGTTCTCTTGCAGGCTTTGGTTTGATGAATTTATAGGCCTTTGGGTGTCAGTTCAAAATCTTCCCCAATGGGAAGGGGTAAGTACTTTTTTACCTATGCTAGAAGAAATCCATTTAAATATTCCTACAATGTGCCAGCAAGGCATTGAAGTCAAACAGTGATATAATGGATTTCCTTTTCCTTCTGCTGTAACTAGTACAAGAAAGCAGAGAGAATTATTTTATGACTGTTAGCAAGCAATTACTGGCTGAATAGATGAGACTGTACTTGTGCTTGGTGAACATTTTTTAATGGCTACATCAGGCAGCTTTTCCTTCCAGCCCTGGGAATGCTGGCATGCTCCAGACTGCCTGCTAATGCTTACACTGCTAATGCACAGTGCTATTGTGATTCCTATAAATTATAAATCTGTCAAGTCCCATCTTTTATAACTTGACACATGATCCCTAATTTTCAGTATTAATACTTTGCCTTGACTGTAATGAGTTGTTGTTGTCTTTATTTTAGGTACAGTAAAGAACCTGTACTCTCCTTGGCCAAAAATACCTTTAGGCTATATCTTTCAAGGAAAACAGTCTACCATGTACCTGTCTGCCTTTTCTGTGTGCATCTCATATGACCGGATACAAACCTGGGAAATAAAGTACAATCTCCTTCTTGAGACTACGCCACCAGCAGCTTAGCTGCTATTGTTGTTAGCTGACCTGTGCCTTGGCTTTACTGCAGTGAAACTTGGCATATTACCAGATTTTTCCGTATTCAGTATGAGCATAAGCTCATTGACCATCTGGCTCCTTTTAATAATCTCCTGCATATAGACACAAGGAGGACTTCTTTGTCTTTGGAGAAAGCTGCTTTCCAAAACACTGTTGAATGCTACCTTTGTAGCACATTCCGTTTCTTTGTGAAAAGACTTGCGTGTAGGTCTTTCTGTTTTGAGTTAATGTTTCATCACAAATAAAAGACGACAGTCTTGATTTGTCCAGATTTGAACGGGGTGATTGCCAAGGTTTTGTTTGAGATTGTCGGTAGACAATCTTTCTGATGGCTGTCCAAAAAATCACAGTTCTTTCTACTCTTTCTGATGGAAAGATGATGGCCTGCACTTTTAATATCATGATTTGTTTCTGTCAAGCGGTCTAACAAATAATCGTACACACTTTCATAAATTATCTCTGATATTTTTTCCCTCTCCCACTGTATTCTGACAATTTGCTTGGAAGGCCCAAACAGTTTTATTTTTCCTCAGAACATTCATTTCTTGTTTCCTTTGCTGTCTTGTCCACTTCTTAAGGGCAGGCTTGTTCATTTCATCAAGCTTGGATACAGATAATTAGGTACATGGGTTCTGACTATGCAATCCAGTTTAAGCCTCTGTATGCTGCAAGTTTTTTTTCAGCTTGCTTTGGCAGGAATTAGGCTTGCTTTTTGAAGGGGAGCTATAGAATCAGTTGCCTTTGTGCATGGTAAGGGTGCTTTTCAATGGGTATTTCCTAGTATTGAACAAAAAAGTAGATCCCTTAAGAAAATATTACACTTGTCTTTGAGCTGTGTCAGATGTAACGGCTCTGAATTGAATTCATGGGTTTTCCAAAGCTATCACGTCCTTCAGACTGAGAGGTGAACCATTCTTCTGTGAATATCTGTCTCTGAATTAGGCAGGATTATTTAAGGCCCTTCCTTTTGGCTTTGCTGTTAGAAGCATCAAGGCTCTTGGAGATTTGACAGGTATTTCGCTGTTTGGACAAGCTCCTGAAAGGAGTGTTGGTGGATTATGTGCTTTCTCATGATCAGGATATGGGAGTGAGACTGCATCTCCTTTTTCTGTTTAGTCCTGATAACTCTCTTTCCTGAGGACATCTTTCAGTTCCCTTTTGGACTCAGGAGACTATCTTTTGGTGGTGGAGTATCTAATTCTTTGGAGGTGGTCACATACTGCCATCCCATCTGACAGCTAATGCCTGTGACCTTTATGAGCCACAGATGTGTAGAAACCAAAGCTTACAAATGTGACAGCCATCAGCACAAGCAAGTGCGCTTTAAGTAGGATGGATCCTGCAGAAGCTGAAGAGTCTTTCAGGATGTGTTGGTTGAATTTTCCTCAGTGTTTGTATATAGATGTGTGTGGCGTGTCACTTTCAGATCAGAGTTATCAAGAATCATAGGGATGATGCATTGGCACCCAAGTGGATAGCACAGGGCCCTTTTCCTTCCTAGAAAGTGGTTTGTCTCTGGATACTTGTTTATTATCTTCACAAAACCTCCTGTCTTCTAAAGACCCCCTCTCTCATTCTTGCATATAAGAGGATTTTGTAATGTTTGTCAGTAGGGTCGCATTCTTCAGAATGTTCCTTAGGACATTTTTCCAGTAACCAATCCAAATAATCCTCTGTGCAAAGGCTAAGGAAGTAGGTAGCGGGTTTCTATTAGAGAAGTTGATGAAATTGCTGAATTAGAGCCTGTTCTGTTACTAGATTTTTGTTTTGCTTAAGCTGTGTTGTGGGTTTGCTGGGAAATCTGTCTTCTAACTGCCACCTGGAGTTTCTTCCAAACCTTTGCTGCAGAGACAACTAGCCTGCTAAGCCCAGCTGATAAAATGGTGGTAGCGTTTGAAGGACTCTGAAGCTTAGTACAGGTGTCTGTCTTCAAGCTACTACCAGGAGTCTTCTGCTTTGTGGAAGCTATTCAAAAAGGGGAAAAAGCTCAAAGCTGCTCAAAAGGAGAAAAGATATTTCTTAGCAAAAGCTAAAGTCTTTGACATCATACAGCTCAAATACCAGTTTGTCTGTTGTTCATCTACTGCTCTTCAGAGTTGTTCTAACAATAAATGGTTGAGAATTAAAATGGTAGTGAATGCGTTCTGCTTTTCCTGTTAATGCATAGAGCATGGGGGAAGGGAGAGTGTGCATATACCTTCTAAAAGTACTATTAGTACGTCTTTATGTTTTAAAAAACATTAGAAGACATAGGGGTGTGTAATGGGGCAGGATGCCTCTCCCAGAACTGAGAATACAATTACATTCTTTGTAAGTGTTCAGATGAGTAATGAGTTGAACTCCTGAAGGTAGGAATTCAGATGCATTATGAATATGGTATTGGTTGCTTCTGATAGAGTGAAATCTCCCTTTACAAGGCTTTAGTGCCATGGGTAGCTTTTATCTTGCATCTGTGAAGTAGATTGATGGGCTTGTGCACCTTTTATCATAAATATGTTCTAATGAATACTTCCTTCCTTTTATGGTTGTTTTCAGCATCTAGTAAATCTTTTTGCTCGCTTGGCCACTGACAACATTGGGTACATAGACTGGGATCCGTATGTACCAAAGGTAATATTTCTCATTTGTTTGCTTTGAGATAAGTCTTTAGTGTTACTATGCTAAGAATAATTCCTATTCTCTGTATGGGTCTAACACTGCACTGGCCCGGTTTTCCAAATGAGATGCATCCATCTGAAGACCTAAGTTTAACATTAAAAATTTGAGCCATCCTTTTGTAACAGACAGCATGGGAAGTTGTCACTGTTACCACCTAACTCAAAACCAAACCAAAGCAACAGTGTGCCTTTCTATACAAGTACCATCTGATTGTATAACTAATCCTGTGTTCTTGTGGAAATGGCCCTTAACGATATTCTTTTGATAAATAGTATGTGTGACCTTTGACTCCTTCAGCTTGTGGATTTTTTAAAGATGTTCATAGCAGTTATATGGTTTAAAAAAACTGAAACGATCAAACACCTTTTGATTAGAAAATTAATTTGTGTGAGTTTTAAGGCATAAAATAAAATTTAATTTATGCTACTGTTTTTTAATTTTTTTCAGATTTTTACCAGAATTTTGAGAAGTTTAAATCTTCCGGTGGGAAGTAATCAAGTTGTTGTTCCAAGATTCTTAACAAATGCTTATGATGTAGGACATGCAGTGATGTGGATCACAGCCATGATGGTTAGTAACTTTTTCACTGAGTGAAACAAAAGCTAATGCAAAGCTTTAAGCAAGTATGTATTTGCAATTAATGTTCTGTTTAGCTCACTGCTAGTTTTTAGGCTATCTTTTGCCCAAGGTTTGTTTTAAAGTACGTTGCTTCACTGTCAGTTTGGAATGTGGGTGGCAAGGTTTATTTCACAGCTGCTGTCTGTGGCATTCTGGAAACGAACAGCCAGCTACAAGTGCCACTGTGGATACACACTTGGGACCTGCTGAACGGTTGAGTGGCTCTCCTAGGGTTAACCTCTTCAGATCAGATGGAGAGAACTTGCTACTTAGTGCTGAGCTGAGGGTGGGGAAGGGAACGAGTCTGCAGATGTGATTTGATGGTCGGGGGTATTGCTGTGGTGAGAGTGCCCGCCTGTACCTTGTACTGCTGTGTTACTTGTTCATTTTAACTTATTCTGTGTAGTAAAATTCTTTTGATTTATTTCTTACAGGGTGGACCAAGTAAACTAGTACAGAAGCACTTGTCTGGATTGTTCAATAGCATTGCCTCTTTTTACCATCCCTCAAATAATGGGCGCTGGCTGGTGAGTTTTTTACATGCCAAGACAATAACTTTGGCTGTAATTTCAATAGCCAAACCTGTCAGATCAAACATGTTGGTAGATGCACTATGTGCTCCAACAGCCAGGTTGTCTGTTGGTTTTGTAATATTTTGAGGCTTTAATTTTCAAGATAAGAGGTTGTACAGTCATTCAAATCATACTTTTATTCTGATGTCAGGACCACAGCTAATGGGAGTATTCTTCAAACATCTAACTGAAGTGCAGTTTAGAAGTCCAAAACTAGACTTCTGATTTATGTACAGCTAGGAAAAAGAAGTCAGCAGTTTAAAGGAGGGTGTTATACAGCATCAGTATTACTTGTGTGACATAGCTTTCATATTACTGACCTACTGTCTCCAAGGTAGAAATATCTGATGATAAATTGTGACATAGTATTTTAGAGCACTCTTGAGTTTTCTTTTATTGTAATTGTGTAATTTCAGGCTATTAGCTTTTTAATTGTCTGTTTTACATTTAGCAGCTCAGAATCTGCTACTGCCAAGTAACTGAATAGCATTTCTTGTATATTCAACAGAACAAACTGATGAAACTACTTCAGAGGTTACCCAGTGGTGTTGTCAGAAGGCTGCATCGTGAGCGCTACAAGAAAGTGACTTGGTTGACTCCTGTGCCTGATAGTCATAAACTTACTGATCAGGATGTTACAGACTTTGTAGAATGCATTATTCAACCTGTTCTTCTGGCTATGTTTAGTAAAACTGGAAGCCTGGAGGCTGCCCAAGCCCTGCAGAACCTTGCACTGATGCGCCCTGAATTAGTAATTCCACCTGTACTTGAGAAGTAAGTTCTACAGAAACATTACAACTTCCCTGTTCCCTTCCCAGAAAATAAATATGTAAAGCAGTCATATTAAATGATAAGCAGCTTCCTTGCTGCAAATGAATGCTTGTGGTGAGAGGAGCTGCTCATACACATCCCAAGCAGTCACTGGAGTCAGGATAGGGATTGAGGGAGGACTTTGTTTTCTATTTTATTTGCTTTAGTTTTTTTAAACACCTGGCAAATGGAATAGTTCCGGTAGCTGTTCATATGTTGTGCAATATAGGGTAGTCCTCAAGTGCTTTCCATTTCTGTTGGCATTTTGTATTAGATAGTGGGTGGATCAGTTGAAAAAGCAACTTCATACCCTTTTTTTCATGGTCCACCTTGTACTTTCTCACTAGCTTTCAGCTGGGACAAATATGAATGATGGCATTTTGTGTGTGTGTAGTAATGAGCACAGTTCATATTTCTGTTTTGTGTCAGAGTGTGTTACGGTTACAGATCGTTTAAAATTACTTCTGACTTCATAAGCACATCACTAAAGTATGCGCCTATGTAAAATACATAGTTTGTACTATTACTAGTGCCCTCGTTCCTGAAATTCTAGAGGAAAAAAAGATGTAACTCCTTCCTGCCCCAGTGAAAAGCTTTCTTCCTAGTCCCTATTCATGTGCCCCCTTCTGTGCAGTCTTTTGTACTTTAACAACTCTTATTGTAAAAACAGTGGAGAAATGAGTTTGTCTCCAAGAGCCCATCTGAGTTCCATACCTTCCTGACTCAACTGTTTGTAAAAACTTGATAAATCTGCTCTTATATGACAGCATTTCAAGCCTAACAGTTCTAAGGACAGCAATAGATGCCTGTGTTGGGTATGCCTACTTTTTCTGTTTTGAGAGCAGACTGAATGTCTGCTCAGTAGTTCAAACTATCACTGGTATGTTTGCCTTGGCTGCAGTTCCAAATTCATTTGGTTGAGTAGATGTTAGGTTCTTTGTGCTTTGAATGACGTAGGGCAATGGTAGCACTATGACTCTTGTTTGAACTCTAGGTTGTTGATAACAGTAGGAAGTGTTATGCAGTTTGCTTAAAAATTGCTTAGTGTAAAAAAAGGGTTTAAAAATCACAGTAACTTAACAGGTTTTTATAAAAAAGAGATGGACTTTAATGTAGCATTAAGTAATATATCCTTTTATCTATTTAGAGGCAATCGAGGCAAGTTTTCCTGCTTGCCACAAGAACCTTACACTTTTAAGTGCACAGCTTGCATTAGCTTGAAGTTCAAACACGAAAATCATCATAGCCTTTAATCTAGAAGCCCTCACAGTTCTAAATTCCTGTGCTGCAACTGCTAACAAATTATTGAATCCTGAATTTGTTGTGAATAGGACTGATCAAATGAAAGGAACGTTTTCTAATGGAGCAATGTGAAGTCCATTGGAAAAAGATTATAAAAAAATTTTGGAACCATTAATCAGCTTGCATTTTTCTTGCAGAAGTTTTTTACAATTTCTGTAGGAAACAACATGTGCAATCTGTTTTTATTTTCTTTGAAGACTTCAGAAACGTTATTGTTCCTAATACGACTGCTCTTAAACTTTATAGAACGTATCCTGCACTTGAGACATTGACAGAACCTCATCAGCTCACAGCTACTTTAAGCTGTGTAATTGGAGTAGCTCGTAGTCTGGTGTCTGGGGGGAAGTGGTTTCCTGAAGGTCCAACACACATGCTACCTCTACTGATGAGAGCGTTGCCTGGGGTGGATCCAAATGACTTCAGCAAATGTATGGTGAGTGTATAGATCCTACCTGTTCTTAGAAGATAATTAGCCAGCTAGTTCAGTCTCAAAGCGTTTTGTTTTGTTTTGTTTTTTTAATATTTGTATGAAAGTAAGTAACTCATGTTTCCAGAAGTTCTTACCCTGACTTTGTTCCTGCACAATTCTATTAGTAAAAAATTAATATTACAAGCTTCTAACTTAAATAATGCTTTTGGCTGTTGGACAATGCCAAGTAAATCTTTAACACCAGACTGTGATAAGCATTGTACTGACTTTTTCTGGGCAGCAATAAAAAAACAAGTTAAAATATATGTTCCAAAGCTCCTAGCAAGTGTTCCTAGTCTTTTAAGATCAATAGGAAGAACTTTTTCTTTTGAGAAGAATGGTTCTTCCTAAAGAAAAGCTTTCATTAAATGAGGTCCTAAAAGCCCACATCATCAAGAATTCATATTAATTGACTGTTCAAACAATGTAAATATTATAAGGGTTTTTTAACTTTAAAGTTCAGCACTAAATAAGTGTTACTTTACTCAAAAAATTGAGGGGATTTTGCACAGTGCTGACTAGTAAGTTTTATGTATGAAATCAGAAATAACCATTGAAGTTTTGGGGTGGAAGAATTAGACTCTGGAATTTCTTGTAACATGATGATTTGCTTTAGCTCCCACATCTAAACTGCAAAAGGTTTGAAATGTGTAGAACACAGTAACACTTACTAAAGAGCTCTTTGCAACTCTCAACAGATTACATTCCAGTTCATTGCAACATTTTCTACTTTGGTGCCTTTAGTAGATTGTTCATCTGTATTGCAAGAAAGAGATGATCTTTCCGAGGTAAGAGTGCTGTGCAGTTCTAAAAACAGAACTATAACCTAGTTTTCAATTTAGTTTCTAGCAACGTAATAATCTCTGCAGAACTGTAACAGGTTTGCTACTCTCTTTTTGTATACATAAAACTACGTTAAACAAAAATGCAACAAAAAAGGAAGATGTGGGTCACGTTTGCTTCTGATCAGTGTGGTGAGCTGACATCAGCATGCAAATTGGCCATGTGCTCTTAGCATTGCTTCTTAGTGACAGGTTGTTGTAGAGATAATGTTAAATTCAGAGAGTTTAATACTTTTATGCCAAAACTTAGCTGTACAAGGCCCTGTGAGGTGTAATTTGACTCTGAGCTTGCACTGCTTTGAGTAGGAAGTTGGATTACATGATCTCCAGAGGTCTCCTGCTGTCTAAATTTTTCTGAGCTTAATAAAATAGCAGCTTTGTTACTGTTAAACTTTTGAAACTTCTGGTCACTGTAAAACATTAAGGTAACAATAAAGAAAACCAGAAAACCCAGATGACTACAGTGTTGCTGTAAGATGCATTTATGTGATTTCTAGTTCAAAACTAGTCTAGCTTGGAACGAGGTAAAAGGTAACTAATTGATTGTCTGGGAGACTCTGGAAGGAATTTGGTCTCCTGTTGTTGAAAACTTTGTGTTAAACAAAAAAACCCCACTGTTTGTGTGTATTTTTCAAAAAACCAGTGCTCTCTTTAACTTTTCGGGGCTCTCTTCCTCCTACGGGAAATTATTTCAAAACATACACACATCTTTAAAATGTTCCTGCAGTCATGCTTCTCTTTTCTGACTAAGATTCTATTGCTTTCTCTTCAGATGCTTGTTAATCTCTCCCAATCAAGAGATAGTAACATCATTAGACAGTGAGACTGATCTCCCTCTTCTGTGCATTATCCTGTGCTGCCCCTTTGTTATTAGATGTGGTCCCCACCTGTTTTCTGCCTTGGAGTGCTGTTTGTATTCATCTCTAGTTTTAGAGCTCCTTGCACTCCATTTCTCCAGCATTGTTCTAATTCTGTGTCCTTTTCTTTTCCACATAGCAAAAAAAACCAGGAGAGAATGGGAAATAGTTTTTCTGCTTATTGCTAGGCTGTTGATTCAGCTTTTCATACAGCAGTTCAAGGACAGGTAGTGAAGTTGTAACTGGCATGTTACAAATGAGGCAGCAGCAGTAGTGTGTGCTATGGTAGTTGCAACTGCCATGTAAAACGTCTCATCCACTGCTAGGAGACTCTTGTAGCTCTTGAGAAGAGCTAGTAGCTACAGATTGCCCAGATTCTGAGTGCTCAGCTACTGGAAGATGGTTAATTTCATTGCCCCAGAGCTGCAGTGCTCAAAAATTGAGGAGTTTGTATGGTGACTGCCACAGCTGGCACTCGCTGACCTCCTGCTGGAAAGGAGGATCAGTAGTAAGGCCGAAGGTTGTGTCCATGGAGGCAGGCCCAGTTTCACCCTGAGAGATTATTTGGCTAGGCATCAAGGCCAGGAAATTTGATAGGGCAGCGTAAAGAAAATGTAGTAATTGTTTCATGTAGTGTACTCGAGAGCGTTCAAACTTTGAGGAGAAATGCACTGTAGTCTGTATAATTGAAAAATTGGAAGTGTTCTGAAGTAGTTAATACAGGAAATAAACTTTATATTATGTTTCCTTAAGAAAAGCCAACCTTTTGTTCTTCTTTTGTTTCGGAAAACTGTAGGTGGAAAGAGAATTGTGCTCTGCGACTGCTGAATTTGAGGATTTTGTACTACAGTTTATGGATAGGTAAGTAAGCAAAGGATAGGTGAAAGCTTGGCATGAAGAACTTAATAAAACTTTCAAGTTCCACTTACTAAAATTATATTTCTTGTATTTGAGTAGATGTTTTGGACTTATAGAGAGCAGCACACTAGAACAAACCAGAGAGGAGACTGAAACTGAGAAAATGACTCATCTAGAGAGTCTAGTGGAATTAGGTCTCTCTTCTACTTTCAGTACAATCCTTACTCAGTGTTCAAAGGATATCTTTAAGGTATGTGGAATATGGGTTTTCTGTCTAATTGTAAGAGGCTTAATTTTGTGTTGTGAATGACTGGTGCATTCAGATTCTTCCTTCCCTCATTGTCCTGTTGTGAACTTTCACATTTAACCAAGGAAAGGGCTGTGGGAGGGGAAGTTTAGCACTTTGTGTCAATTTGCTGAATGATTTTTATGTACATCAATACAGAGCTTTCAGGGTCTTGATGCTGTCCTAGGAGAAATCATTCTAACAGCTTATTTTACACTTTATCATTTTAGGCTGTGATTTCTCATGTCTTTTGATGGTAATGCTAACCTACCCAATCCCCTGCTTTCCTTTTCTCTCCCTCTGCCTACCACTTATTCAGCTGGGCAAAAGAAGCTGTTCAGGAGCCATGTGGCTAATGGGATCAGAAAAATTATCTGGATTAAAATAATTCTGAGGGAGGGGGCTAGAGAATCCATGTTGTTACACAGACAGATTCTTTCCTTGCAGGTTGGGTTAAAACATTTTAATCTGTTTGTTACATTATATTTATATTTGGAGATGCTAGTTTTTGTACATTTTGAACCATTGCACTTGACACTTTGGTATAATTTTGTCTGGAATCTTTGGGTTAATGTAAGCCCTAAGTTAATTCTACATTGTCATTAAGTATTTAATTTGTATTTTCCCAATTGTTCGTTGCTAAAGTAATCGCATGCAATCTACACTGTATATAGTTCAGCTTGTCTTGCAAGGTATTGGATGGTAATAAGCTGCTTTAAAATATGCTGGCCACTTAAAAATTGATAGTTAATTCCCTATATATTTGTTAACTAAGGGATGTTCTGGCTTTACGTCAATTTCACATATTGAGGGAAAACTGTTTTTCTGTGTAGTGTCTCAAAGCACTCGCAAGCTTACATTCATCAACAAGATTTATCTGACCTCCTTTCTTCCCCAAGTGAATATTTCAGAAGTGTCCCCAGTCTCCAGCTGAAGGCAGTGTCCTATTATGGCAAGAGTTAAAGCACTCAGTGTGTTTTGGTTTTAAACTCTTGGGGGTGGGGGTATATAGACCTGCCCATAACTGAATTATTTTAATTATGGTGGGTGCACTCATGTATTTTCTGGTTAGTGTGTTACTATAACTCAGTGTTGCAATAAATAAGAAGGAAAAAAAAGTCAAAATCTGCAAACTGAAACTTTTGACAAACCTTTTGTCATTGCTACCTCTGTAGCAGCTTTTATTCTTCAGCTCAAGGCAGTAGTTGTACAGTTAGACATAGGTGTTACATAGCGTGCAAGTCATATACTGGGAACGCTTAGGATTTTTTTTCTAAGCAGTTACTCTTCACCTAAATTTTTAATCTTCTATGATATTGTCAACTTTATGGGAGTGGTTACATTTTGCTCAGCTTTAGGCATTCTGCAGAACTGCTTTCTCTATTCTGATTTTTTTTAATGTGAATCATGTTTCCAGTCTTCTGTTTTAAAAGAATACAGTATTATGTACAGATGCTGCCTTCTGTGTAACATCCAATATTTGATGCTACCTAATTTAAACAAACAAACAAAATGTAATCTCCATCTTCTTGTACTCATTTTTAGGTTGCCTTGGAGAAGGTCTTTAACTTTGCTGTTTCAAATATATTTGAGACGAGAGTTGCTGGTCGAATGGTTGCTGATATGTGCCGAGCTGCAGTAAAAGTGAGAGAAAACGCTCTGATTTCAATTGATCTTTAGTTTTAAAAAACCCAAAGCCAATACTACCAGTTTTTCTTAAGCAAGACCTTTCATTTTTCTTGTAAATGTGGGTGGTTCCAATATAGTATCTTTTAGAAAACTGGATGGTTGCGTATAGCAATATTTCAAGAGGTTAATTCACCAATATTTTTCCTGCATTCATCTTAAATTTAGTATAGATTTTATTGAATGTGTAAAAATCGTGGTGTCAGGCTAACTCTAGATTGAATTGGAGTTGAGATAGGGTCTATTCTTCTTTTTCAAAATGTTGTTAGAAGTTGTTTTTTATCTATGTCTGTGCCAAGTTCCATAAGGCATCTTTTTTAAAATGGGCTGTTTATGATGCTGTTTCTAGTGCCGCCCTGAGGAATCCTTGAAGCTGTTCGTACCACATTGCTGCAATGTTATAACTCACCTCACAGTCAGTAAGTTTATAAGATTTCTAATGTTACTTACTTCAGTTTGGGTTGACTTTTCTTAAGCATAATAATATTTAAAACTTCTGTGTGTTTTTCCCAACTTTATTTCAATGATGGAAAACTAATTCTGTCCATTATTTCGTCTAAAAAAACCAAACCAACACCTATTTATGTGTAATTTCAAGACAGAACTCTGTCAAGCTACAAGAGCATGCTCTTTTAAAAATGTAGCAGTTTGATGAATATCTGGAGATGTTGTAATTCCTCAAAAAGCATTCAAGATGTTAAATTAGCTAAAGTAGCTTCCAGTTGGGTGTGGGTGCAACACAAATTGGAAGGTTGCAATAGAAGGGTTGGGAGTAAACTTTTGGGATGCAAGCACCTGGTTTATGATTTAGCTTGTTGGGAAGACTTGACTGCAGCATAGTTACAGCAGTGCTTATCACTTGTTCCTCTAGATGATGACGTATTACATGATGAAGAACTAGATAAGGAGCTACTTTGGAATCTTCAGCTTTTGTCAGAGGTATCGCAAAGAATGTTCCCCCGTGCATGTATGTCATTGAATCCAGTTTAATACCCCTGACAGATGAAAATATTAAAACTTCTGCTGCTAAAACAAATGTTGTATGAATGACACTGCGTAACTTCTTTTTCTTATCTAATTTTAAATGGGACATAAGTGACTGCTGTTTGAAGAAAATAAGCATATGGTGTATATGGAAAACAAACCATTCAAATCAAATGATTGTTGAGGGGTAGAGGAAGAAGAGGGATACATGCAGGGAAAAACATAAGATGCTTTTGGTAAAGATAGATCTTTTAAAATGTATCTAAAAACGTATACGAGTATTTCTAGAAAATTTTGAACGGCATCGAGAAGCCATGTGTATCCCAGTTCTCATGTGTTACTTAAACCTTTCCAACAGCAGAAGGGGTAGTTCATGTGCAAGTTCAGTCTTTAATTTGAAAATCAGTGTGACGTACAGACCGAAACCTGGGACAGGATCAGTGAGCAGTGTAATCCTCTCTTTAGTCCTCTAGAACAAAATCAGTTGTGTTTACCTTTGAAATGTTTGTCCTTCCTATTAGATCACTCGAGTGGATGGAAAGAAGTTGCTACCGTACAGGGAGCAGCTTGGGAAGATACTCCAGCGAACCCTACATTTAACCTGTAAGCAGGGTTACATTCTGTCTTGTAACCTACTGCACCATCTTCTTCGTTCTGCTACACTTATCTACCCCACAGAGTACTGCAGTGTGCCAGGTGGCTTTGACAAGCCTCTTTCTGAATACTTTCCTATCAAGGCAAGGATTTTCATTTATTTAGGATTAGAGGATTTGACTTTCTTTTTTTAAAAAACAATCATACACTATATTATTTGCTTTTATTTGGAGATTCTGAACATAGGTAGCAGCAATGGAAAGTGTAATTGAAAGATGATTTGGGCTTTGAAACATAGCAAATTACGAGTTACTTAAAATGATAGCAAAAAATGAATACTGACTGCTGCGTTGAATAGTTTTATAGCATGACATATTAGTGTGTTATGATGTATGTTTTACAATGACTGCATGACTACAGTAAGATAATACAAAGCTAGAGTGCCTGCTCATGTTTCTTAATTGCGTTTAATTGAGACCCAGATATCATGAAGTACAGCGGTATAAACAGTTAAGCTTGAGGAGGAGAATTTTGCTGTTCACTTTAACTTAAGTATCCAGTCATAGGGACCATTGCTGCACTGCACTGGGACAAAATTAGTCTTTCATCTGCCTTTGTGGATGAGAGCTGCAACCTGTCCTTGTTCCTCATCATGTAAATGTGGTTATCAGATATGACAAGTAATGGTGAGTGTGTGGAAAAATGAGTACGTTGGTGCCAAACAATTGCAAGAAAGGAGATATGGTGTTCTACAGATAGGCAGAATAACAAATGAACAAGGGTTCTACACTGAGCTCGAGATAGAATGAAAGTAGAACTAGCAATATTGAAAATTATTGAAACTGTCAAAAGTGATATGCTAGTCTGCTGTTAAGACTTTGAGGTAAATTTATCAGCATTACAGATGAACAGTGCAGCAGTTTTCAGCTGGCCTATTTGAACACAAAACTGCATTTTGCGGAAAAGTGTCCTTATATGTAATTTTACGACTGCAGATAATCTGATGTTTGTTATTGAAAGTACAGTTTTATAAACTGATGGGAACATCCAGTTGGGCCAGCTACTCATTTAAAAACAAACTAAACCAAACTTAATAAATGCCTCAACACAAAAATATCGTGGTTTTCTTTTAAATTCCTCCTCTGAAATTGAAAAAAGTCACAATTACTTTGCTGTTCCATACATCAGTGGCTACTTCAGAAAGTGTGAATTACATCAGCTCTTAATTGCCATTAACAGCTTGAGGTTGTCACTTACACGTGTCCTACCCTGCTCCTGCAGTATAAAACTGCAGTTCCGTCACTTTCTCAAATAATATTCATGGAGGACTAGCCTGCTCTTCCAAGGAAGAGAGGTAGTAGCAGGCTACATTGAGTAAGTGTAATACTGTGGTTCTTTGTACTCTTTGTCTGGTTGGATCAGTCAGGCATTTTAAGAACAGAGGATGAAGTTTTGAAATATTAAATGACCATGTAAAATTGGACAGAGACAGGCAATGGTAAGTGAAGCTGCAAAGGCCTATCAATTAATATAGTCCTAAGCACAGACTTCATGTTTGAATATGAACTAGGAATAAATATCGACTTGGTACTCAAGTGGTGTTAATTCTATAGCAAGCCTGAGCTCTTTGTAAGCCGCAATATAAAAAGTTGTCTTTGTTATGGGGTGACCTAGAATTGTATGGAAAGTCCAGCTTAAAATTCAGCTCTCTTTAAAAATTATTTTTAAAATGAAAGTACTAAATTTTCTGATTGTGGTTCAAAGCTGTAAAGGAGGATTATTAAATGGGCTAACTTCTTTATGTTCTCTATAGGCGGGTCAAAACTGAGTCGTACTTTCTGAATTTGTATCCAGCCAAAGGAATAACAAAGTTATATTTGAATTAGACCAATACAGTCCTTTGCCTTATAGTCCTTTCAGGTGTGTGTTATTTTCCAGGTAGACGGAGATTTTACAGTAGCTTTGGGATTTCAGTTTGGTTTCATTGTGCTCTTGGTTTTTTTCCCCTGGAATTGTCAGGATAACTGATTTACAGCAGTAGCTAGTTGATGTGTTTGGCTTTTTTTTTTTAAGTAACATTAAATGCTATTTTTTTAAAAAAAGGAAATTTGCTTCAGTTTAATTAATATGGAATGTCTTTATTTACTGTAGGACTGGGGTAAACCAGGTGACCTGTGGAACTTGGACATCCAGTGGCATGTTCCTTCATCTGAGGAAATAGACTTCGCTTTTTATTTGCTGGATACTTTTCTTCAGCCTGAACTCACCAGGCTAGAGCACTATGCAATTGGGAAGCTAGAGATGTCCAGGTTAGTGGTGATATGTAATATGGAGAAGGTGCATTTATCCACTCATGTCTGTTTTAAGTAGTTATTGCCAATCACAATGGTGCTGTGAAAATTAAGGAGTAAAATACTATAATGTTACACCATCTTGGATGTTATTCCAAATATCTTTCCAAGATTTTTAACAATTAGAAGTATGTGTAGCTTGGAAGTGCATTTCATAAAATGGATAACACATCATTTTGAACAAAATTGCTCTTCAAAAAAAAATCTTTATGTTGATATAAAGACTTTTCTGTTCTGGGTTTTTTTTCTAATACATACCACAGATTATGTTTCCATTTAACCGTAGTCAGCAATAAAAAAAGAGCTCTTCCTCTAGACTCTTACCCTGCTACTTTGGCACAACCATTTGTGTTCCTAAACTCTGAACTGGAATGCATAACTGATCTGGCTTGGAAATCTGCCTCTCTCCACTTCCTCCCTACGAGTAAAAGGTACATAGCGTGTCCCTGCAAAAAGTGCAGTGCTGAAACTGAGGAGGTCGTGCAGAGTGAGTGGTGTAAAAAGTGGGAAAGGAGGCAGGAATACCGCTGTCCAATCTTGTTAAACTCTGTTAGTGTGAAACCGTGGCTTCATAAGGCTAGTTTCCAAAGCACGAGGTAAACATGAGTTTAGTATGTGTTAGCAGTTACAAGTGTCAAATAGCTGAAGCTGTTTACAAGCATTAAATCTTGAACATTCTGTATTTCGCACATTAAACCTTCACGTCCTTGAAGCTATATATACTCAATTGATGTTCGTAGCATGGGATGTTATACCTTGTGCTCTGAAGTGCAGCCCTACCAGGGCATGGTGTATTGGACTCCTAAATATTCTTCTGTCTGACCAGGCTTTTTAATCTGGAAAAAGGCAATATCCACTTGACAAATCAATGCCACCAAACTGCAATCAGGAAGTATATTTAGACTAAAAGTCGAAGGGTTATGCTTCCTATTTAAGGTTTTGGTTTATTTGTATGTTTTTCTCTTTGACACCTTGTATGTAAAGCTGTTGACTTATAAAAGAATTGGACTTTGATTTGGTCAAGGTTTCACAGCGCTGCCTAATAGAATTAAGTGATGGTGATTTGGGAGAATATAGCCAAGTGCATGAATAGCAAATTAAATTGGAAGACAGGATAGCAAAGCTGCAAGAGTAGACAATGCTGTTAGTTGCTGAGGGAGTAACAGTTGTGAATAAATGGGATACTAGGTGAGCCTGCTATTGCTTTGAATTGCAGTATTTCTGGAGCTTGAATTCTTGTCAAAAAAATTTCTTTTTTTTCTTGCATTCCACAAAGTAATAATTGGAAATCAAACATTTTTTTTATGTATTCAGGAGCTTCAGAGTAAGGTTTTTCTATTACAAAAGATAAAATGAAGAATTCTAACAGGCTTTGTTGAACACATATTTAGAGAGTTCATAAGTAATGTGTGAGTACTAAGAGCCCTTCAGTTAGGGAACCTCTATAGACAGCTGAAAGGAGTTATTTTACAAATCAGAGCTGCTTACCACAAAGATGAGGACAAAGCACAAAATTTGTAACTGTATACTACTTTAAAAGACAGCTTTAAAAATAATTCCTGAATTCTCTAAAATAACACAGAAAAAAGTCATTCCCATTGTTGCATTATAATTTCTCTTCAGGCTGTAAAATATTCACTAATAAAGTATTTCCTCATCTTACTCATGGTGGGAAGGACTTTTCTTGGCCTTGGGGTGGAGAGTTATTTCATGGGTTTTATCTGAAATTTGGATTAAATTCTTCAAAAGAATTTTTTGGGGTAAAGCTGTCTGCATTGAGATTAGTTTATCTCATTATACTGATGTTTCATTCAATGTTTCAGAATGTAAAATCTCAAAAAAACTCCAACACAAGTTTTTTGGAAAACCAAGTTGAATGTTGGAGTTCTGTCATAGAATTAAATTGGATCAAATTGGATTGGATTAAAGTGGATTTCTGTAGTGCTCCCTCTTCTGTTTGGAAGTGATATAGCTAAAGGAAAGGGCTGTTATAAGTTCACAAAAAATATGGTTTATTATTTGTATATTTTCAAGCATTTGACAGATAAGTAATTGGTTTTTCTTCTGTGTTTAAGAGATGATGTGCAGCAGTGCCTTGCTATAGTGCATAACTGCTTGATTGGTTCTGGGAACATTCTGCCTCCTCTGAAAGGAGAAAGGGTGGCTCATCTGTAAGTAAAATTTATTTTTGTATCACAGACATTCTTAGCGATTGTATTCATACTGGTTTTTAGTGCTTATTGCTTTTATCATACAACTGCTTCTAGTGGCTATTTTTAAGGAGCTCTCATACTACTGTAAAGATACAGAAATTTGAAACAGTGACTTAGTAAAATGCTTGAGCACTTAAAATGAGGAAGAATATTAAGTGCTGTTTTCAGTGCAAGACTCGGAAAATGTTTAAAAAAGGTAGGTGACACCACTGCATTGCTGATGCTACTTTCTGTAAAGGAAATGGAAGCTAGGCATGTGCTTCCCTTTTTCTAAAAGAAGTCTTCAAACAACAGTGCACTGCCATCTTACTAATGTTCCTGTCACCCT
This sequence comes from Phalacrocorax carbo, assembly GCF_963921805.1. Lineage (NCBI taxonomy): Eukaryota > Metazoa > Chordata > Aves > Suliformes > Phalacrocoracidae > Phalacrocorax > Phalacrocorax carbo. The sequence goes on from NC_087515.1 coordinate 51,107,505, forward strand.
GCACGAGTAAAGTCATAAACACTCTGAACTTAACTTCTTGCGGCTGTCTTCTCTTATTAAAATAGGAAACAAGTCCTGTTTGAATGTTCCAGCTCCTGTGAATAATGTCACAGCAGAACCTGGCTGCCGGTGCCAGCATACAGTAGAACTAGAGCAAAAATGCTTGAGTAAACTTTCGTTTTAGAAGTAACAGGAGCTTTCTGTTGCATTACAGTAGTTTAGGCTTTAAAACAGACTGCTTTTTTAATAGACAGGATTGCTGCTTTAGCTTTGACTTCTTTGAGAATGTACACTGAAATATTAGTGTTGGAGGCAGTTATGAGTTTGATCTCAGTATTTCTGTTGTTATATATCATGTTTAAAATATGGAGGGTTTCGGTTCAGCTTATTGCCATAGTCTGTATTTGGTGACTATAAAGTTGTTGCTGAGATTCCCCCCCGCCCCCAAGTGCCAGCTACTAAAAGTGCCAAGAAGCGTGGAGAGAGTGTCAAATGCATTACTTCAGGTGCCTAGCTCCTGTGAGCTTGTACAGTGGGAGAGGCTTCTCTTGAGTGTATGTTAGAACGTGTGTCAAGCTGGAAAGCTTTGTAGAGGCCATCTTTTACCATTGACTATGTAGGAAATTCAGGGAAGTCATCTTTTAGTTAGAGGCAGAGCAGAACGTTCAGGCTGATTATGACTGTCTTCTAAAATAAGGACCCTGGCACCTTTCAGGAGGCATTGACTGTTCCTGTACCAGTAATGTGCTGCTGGTCCATACTGGGAATATGTGTGAGCATGTTAGCATCGCTTCTTGATTCAGTCCAAATCCTGCCCTGGCATCTGTTAGGCAGCAAGCACTAGATGCTTGCAGTTCATATGGCTCACGGGTTCAAGGACAGTTTCTGGTGTTGGTCCTTCAAAGGAGAAGGATTTTTTGTTCTTGGGTGCCTTGAACTTCAAAATACAAGGCTATCTTGGCCCCAAAAGTCTTTAACACCACCCAAAAAAAAAAAAAAAAGACAAAAAAAGCTGTTGTAGCTATAGTAATACGTTAATCAAGGAAGAAACTTCTGTGTAAGAGTAGGCAGTTTTGTACCCTTGTCTAGGCTATCTGATTGTCAGTAATGGAAGCTTCATTTGGTAGAAGGAGTTGCAGCTGTTGTTAGAATGTGTTCATGTAGGCAGTCTCTGGTATTGTTTTGGTGTGGGGTGTTTAGAGCCATCTTTTTATCTTGTTGGGCAAGGTCTGTAAATTCTTAATGTACAGATTAGGACATTAGCCTGTTAATCAACTCCTAAATTACTTGTATACTTACAGAAGATTTGCGCACAGTTATCTGTGCTGCCATATTAAATTGGTACAATTTACATGAGAACGTGCTGAAATCAGTTTGGTACTGAAGAAATTGGAATCAGACTTTTCTCACATAATCTGAATTTTGGAACTCAATAGTTAATTCTGCTAGATGCCTGCAGAGATTGAGTCCACCATTATCTGGTTTTAGACTGACTTTATGCATGTTGATGAAATATTTCACACCCACTGTGAGCAGGTCTTACATCCAAACTTTTTATGTTTACATTAAGGCTTTTTAAAAACAGAGTTAAGGCAATTTATCTTTTCAGTAACTTTACACAGGACTCAAATTTGCCTCTGAAGGTGAATGAATTTTAAGTAAGCTTTAGCTCTCATTCTTTGCATGATTTGAATTATCACCAGCAGAACGTGGATTTTTAATGAAGGAGACCATCTGAGGGCAGTAGAGTTCGTGGGCGGTGGGTTGTACTTTGGCCTGGTGAGGTGGAATAAATACTTCAGGATTTGCTGTTGTGCTTCATATAAATTAAATGTTAGATCCCTGTCAGTTTATTCAACTTGCTTAGCAAGCACAGCTACAAAGGCCAATAACAATTTAACATCTTCAGAGATGAGAGTTCATCCATCCAGGACAGATGGTGTTCATTCTAGTGATGTTTCTTACGACACATGTATTCTGTTTTAATGGGTTACTGTATGTAAGCAAGGATCACAGAAGGGAATTGTACCAGGAAGGAAGATGTCCTCTCTACTGCCTTATTCCCTCCTTTTCCTTCCCCAAGAAATAACTGGAATATTTGTAATGAGAGAGATGTCTTTTGACTTGCAATATTAAACAACTTCCTGTGAATCCGGTTTTCTATCCCATATGTCCATAAAATTATATCCAGTTTGAATGTTAGAGGTATCTTTGATTAACTTGCTATTAAAACAGAAAAAACCCCTTGATTTTAATTGTTGGTGTGTCATGTATGTTCCTGGGATTTTCTTGTAAGATACCAGTTGACATTCCCAAGCCTGTTCCCATTATATCTAGTGGGAATGCACATGAAGCACTTGGATTTGAAACTGACCAAGCTAGTTACCCAGAACGCCCTTATTTTAAGTACTGTGTACTCACAGTTAGCACTTACCACTAGTGGTGATGACATTCACTATCCAAACATGACAGTGTAGGAGTATTTTTGGATGCATGTATTGGTAAATGGTTTGATACGTTTAAGATAAACAAACAACATTCTACATGTGTACTTCTAAAACAAACTGGCACAGGAGATTTCTTATCAGATACCTCCTACGCCACTTAACTGCAATGAACCATAGCTGATCACGCACCGTGTAGTACAGCATTGCTTTTTGTGCTGGCTGTAAAGCAGAGCCAAGTAGGTGTAACTGCTAGATTTTCCTTTATCTCATTGGTTGAGGATAGCTGAAGATTCTTGCCAAGACAGGCAGATGACGAGTATTTGTTCCTCAGTAATCCTCTAGCCTGCTCACTGGATGAAAGGAAAGTCTTGTAGATGGGGGAGAGCTTGGAGCCATGTAATCTGAACCTCAGCAAAAGAAATATGTGGGCAGACTGAACTTTAAAACTTTGCGTGTAGTGGGATGATGAACTAGATATGATGGTTCGGTTAGTACTGTGAATTCTATCTGCCTGCAGGCTGCTCCTTCCACCAAGATGCTTTTCTCCTGAATGTACAGGATTTCTTTTTCTGTCTGACAACTGAAATCTACCCAAATATTTGCAGACCGTGTTTTTGGGGTCTGTTTGCAATCTGGCTTGCATGACAGGCAGGGGAAGGCAGTGGCAGGAATAAGGGCGAAAGGCTGCTTTCTGTGTCAGGAGCAGGCTGTAACAGTGTGAGACCACTGTACCTGATTTGATCATTAAGTGGCTTGGTCATAACAGTGACTAGTAAAAGCAAAATGACTTGACTGAGTGAGGAAGTAGGGTTTTTTTTGCTTAAGCAATAAGGAAAACCAATTGTGAAAATTATATATTGACTGTATGTCACAGATGTCACAAGCTGGCCAAATGCTTATTTCATTATTGGTTGTCATAATTGACCTGTGTTGTTGCATAGAATTCCCATGCATTAGATGTGAGGTTTGAGGGGTTTTTTTATGGATTAATTTTAAATCACAGTATTACATAAATGTGGTGGCCTTCTAGAGGGATGAGAATATAACAAATTATGAGCACTGTTTTGGGAGAAGAAAATGAGTTAGTCTGGATTCAGGTTCTAAAACTTTCTGTTTTAAAATAAGTTGCAGAGATGAATGCATGAGGCTGCTTTCTGCTAACATGGTAACTATTTGCTACTGGTGTGTTGTTGCTATAATTCTTTTCAAGTGACTTCTACAGTAGGAAAATAGGGCTGTTGCAAATACAAGGCCTGTCCGCCAGCGTGGAGACTACTACATTTACTGTAGTAGCACTGTTGACCCAGGATTCCATTTCATTTGATTATAGATGGTGTATTTCAATTCATCAACATCGTTTTATAGAAATCACTTACAGAAACTTTTAATCTTAAAGTTTAGTGGGAAGTTGCTTGGTCCATTTCAGTGGACTTTGACAGGTTTTTCTTTTGTTCCTCAGCGTCAAATACGTGAGAGTACCCAATAATTTCAAAATGCCTTTCTTCATTTTTCTTAAGAGTAGGCTGTTTTGTGTCTCAGTGGTTTGAGTTTATTCAGTGTATTAGCTGTTGAAAACAATTTTGCTTCTTGAATAGTTTATATACAAAGTTTTTCTACTGGTTTCTTCTTTCTTTTATTTATTTTTTTCATAAAGCTGAAACTGGATGGAATTTCCCAACATTGGTCTGGTACATTCTCTTTGTTAGACAGGTGCCCTTACTTTCATGGCTTAATAAATACTGGTTGGAGTAAAGGTTTCAAAACTTCCATTTATCTACAAGTGTGTATATTGGCATGAGCCTTCTTGAATCTCCTGTCAATCTAGGTTAATATTTGCATGTTGATTCATGAGTTTCTCTTATTACTTTTTGTATCTTTTGATGACTGGTAGTCTCCAAACTGAAAGGTGATATATTTAGTGTGGAAAACACATTATTAAAGTGGCCAACACTTGACTTGGGTATGCTCAGTATACCCAGAAGTATACACTCTATGTGTGCGTGTGTGTACATATGCACGCTCGGTATACACATCAACATCTCTTGTGCTTGAAGAGTGATTTCCTTGTTTAGCAAACTTGAGCACCAAAGGTTTAGGTTTCATAATGCTCCAACTTTTTCTGAGACAAAGCAGTTCTTGTATAGTTTGTGATTGGTTTTTTTTTTTTCTCTTCTGCTTCCTAATTTTGGGAGCAAAATTCCTATATGTTTTACGTGAATTATGTAAATAATTTATATCTTTCTGAAATATTATCGTGGCTTAATTATAAAATAGCTCATGCTATTTTAAATGTGTAGTGTTACTGTGACTGTTTCATGCATGAGCAGGTGTTTAGGGAGACAATAGGCAATTCAGTGGAAAATAATTTTGTGCACAATCCATGCACAAATAAACTACAAATTGAGACTTGTCAGAATTGAAAAGAATAGCTAAATGTGAGGAAGAAGTAGAACTCATGCCCTAGTGTTGATTTTATATTTTATCCTGTAAGTAGCAAGGAATTTCAAAATCATCTTTTTTGGAAGATGAATGAATTCTCTTCTAAAGTGCCATGCATAAAAAAATTAATAGACAACTATTTCATGACTTAGTAGTGTGTATTTATATTATTATTCCATGTAGTGTTTGTCATTGTTAGTAGAGATGCCATTGATTCTAGGTGTGTGTTGTAAATTCCATTTTTAATGCCAAAGGAATAGTTAAAAGGAGAAGGGAAAAAAGGAGTTGAGGAGGCTGCCTGAGGTTGTGAGGAGCAATCCTGTATGACAGCAGGAGTTTTTTGCAGCTGAATTAAGGTGTTCAAAGCCAGAGAGTCAGAGCTGTGGTGAATTATCCTGACATAGTTGCGGGAAAAAACTGTATTCATTTTTCGTGCCTACAGAAACACACCGTAATGATTGCTCTGCCACACAAGATGTGTGCAGGTATAGATAATGCTTACACGCACACAGTGTACCCTTTTTCTTAAGGGACCACTGTAATTGTAAGTAATATCAATCTCCTCTCGTTATAATGACTCTAATGGTGTGCAAATGAAGATTATTTCAAATGCAGACAGTATAAAGCTCTCTAAGGCTGAGAAATCTTTCACTGATGTTCGTTTGAGTTCCCCTTCCATTCCCTTCCCTTCCTTGCGGCCTACTTACTAAGGAGATGACACTAAGCAGCTCATTTAGGGAACCAGAACAGGGTTACTTGGATAACATCCACTTCTTTTGTCTCCCTCTTAAATACAGCTTGTTTCGTTAGGATGCGGTATTGCTCTACTCTTGTTACAGACATTGGTAGGAGCTTCCTTAATGTCCTTTCACTGAAGGTGTTCAGGCTACAGGTCAAGAATAAGACCACTTCTTGTAAATGTGTAAGGATGTGAAATCGTGTGCTGAGGGGCAGGGCTAGCTAACCTCTCGGCATCTCCAGGAAAATTCCCAGCTCTGCTGGGGGAGCTGCACACAGAAAAGGAAACAGTTACTCCTCCATGGTGAGTAACCCTGTTCTCTCCTTGTTTGCCTTCTGACCGACCGTTGTCTCTTAATCTTGTGCGTCAAATTTGGTTGATGCAGCCCTTGGTCTAGTCCTTAACATGGTGTGGGGTTTTTTTTGTAATTAGGAAAATTTCCTTTGCAGTTGGTTCAGCGGACTGATGCTTCAAGTTACTTGTTTCTGAAAAGCTGTATCTGATCACTGGACTGTACTTACACTGAGCAATATATACGCAGAGACTTGAATTAATTGTGGTGTAAAATGTCTGGAAGTTGAAAAACATAGTGCATCAATTTTTCTCCAGTAAAGACGCTTTAGTTATTGTACTGTGGCAAATAAGGAAATGAATTCTTCAAAGTTCTGTTCAATTGGGAGTTCTGTTCCAGCTAAAATTTTGGATACTCTTTGTTCATAAGTTTTCTTGACCATTTGTGTTGAAAACTGTTGCTACAGAGCGAAGTACAGTATTATGTACATTGCATGAAGCATTCTTGTGAGAGTCTTGCTATCGGTATTGACTCAAGTTAAAAAAACATTCCATGCCTCTTCCTTTTGTTTGTCTGAAGTAAAACACTTATAGTTCTCTCTGGCTCAGTGGCTGACACTTAGAATGCTGAATAGTGCTAGCATGGATCTTAGTTGGTGGGCCAGTTTTATAACTTCTTTGCATTTTGAAGATAATATTTCATCCTAATAATAGCCATGTTGAAATAAATGGTTCTGCCTGTGGAGTAATGTCATGGTGAGTGTAAGGACTATACTAGGCTAATTCTTGATTACTCGATGCTCTGTATTGAGCTGTTATTCCTGGTTTGCTCAGGAACCTGAAGTGTGGAGAGAGCTCAGAGTGTTGTTTTCCCGTTGTTTTAAATATTAGCGATTTGGTTTGGACCTTGGCTAGCTGGCAAAGAACAGTCAAGTGAATCTTGCTGGAAGTGGGAAAGAAGCGCAAAGATTTGTCATCTCTCTGTAGACTGCCTGAGGGAAAACTGGGAAATTGCACTTCAATTTTCCTCGCCTTATTGCCTTATGTGAACTTAATTTGTGTATTTATATCAGGGAAAACTGTTCAAGGGTAAAAATACATGCAAATATTGTAGAAAACATTACTGCTATGAGCTTATTTATCTATTAACATAGCCAGCATACTATTAAAAAAAAGTAATTGCTTAATGTTTAGTCGCCTGAGATTGCTGGATTTGTGTTACCTTCTTTTTTTAAGTAGTATTTGAGGTGGGAAGGTTCACACTTTTTTTCCAGATGTTAATTGCAGAAATATCCCTTCTCTGTATCTTCCCAGCTGGAAAGATATGATCTTGGAGAAATACGTAACAAACACTTTCAAAGTCAATCATGTAGATGATTCTCAAAGAGCAAATGTGTGAGACCATAAAAACTGAATTTATTTTTTCAGGACCAAAGTACTGGATTGACATTGGATACTTTGGTGGAAACACTATTACTGGCCAAGTTGTACCTTAAGCACCTATGCCAGTGCAGAGGTTTGGGGGAGGGGAGAAGTGGGAATTCTGCAATTACTTATTTTCAAGTTAACCTAAAGCTACCAGAAATACAATGAGGAAAATTAAATTAAGACTTCACTTCTTGATGTCTAAGTCAATTAAGAAAAAGTCATTTCAGTTTTATTTTTGTTGGTGCAGATGTGACTGTTAAAAGGGTTGTGAAGTCAGTTTACCTAATTTTTGGTGGCAAGTTTTTTCCTTCATCTAATCAGCGCAATAATTGTAGTACTCGTGTTTTAATGTGCTCACATTTACAGGAGAAACAGGGCCCTTATTCCTGGTTTGACAGATAGAAGTTTGTCATTGCCAGAAATCTGAAAGTTTATCTTAGTATCTTGTAGCACATGCTCACATATAGAATCTATAGTGTTTTCTGATGTGTTACTTAGCATTTGTAATAGTAGGAGATTCACATAGCTTCACTTAGCTTTGTGTTGATTGTATTGTCAATGCGATTCTCTGTGAAGATTATTTTTATGGGGATTGCTTGCTGATACTGTTTGTTTAATGTAATACACGGGTCTATTTTGTCCTTGAAAGCTTGAATTTGTCTACCTTAATGTTTTAGGGGGTAAGATATGTTTTAAAAAAAAACAACCCAGACACACACAACCAAAACAAAACAAAAAAAAACCACAAAACCCCCAATTTATGTCTTTTAAATTCGTTGGCATATGATATCTGAGCCCATATTTTTTTGCATGGTTACATGAAAGCAAATCCACAAAGACTAAGAATTCACTTTTTAAATATTTTTGATAGGTAAGTTTGACCCAAATCCTGGAAGAAACATGGCTTTATTTTTTGGTAGGGTTATTTAATAGTGAACTCCATATAGCAATAAGTAGGACTTCTCTAGATTAGGGGTACGTTACTTTAAAAGAAAGGACCAAACTTAGAAAAGCTTTATCAGCTTAACTTGTCAGGAAAGGATTCTGCCTCAGCAGTCAAATTCACCTGTCCTTCCTAGACTAAGACGACTAGGAGCCATGCTTGCCATGATGATTGTGGTCAAAGATTTGACAACGAGACCAAATCTCTGACTGTTTAACAGAACCTCATTGGTTCTGTTAAGTTTAACTGATGAGACTCTGTTAAATGAGAAATCAAGATTCTAGGTTCAAGGTGGTGCCCTTATGGTGTACTTGTCTCTGACAAACAGTCTGACCCATAGGTATGGTTGGTTTAAAAATACATATTTGGTGCTACTGGCATGAAATTTGACTTGTTAAAATGAATTAAATGTCGATGAAACTTACCTAGCCGATGGTTTCTGTAATGTGTGGTAATACTTGGTTTGTTTTCATGCAGGGTCCCAAGTCTGGTGTCTTTGGAAGAGACAAAACTGTACACTGGTGTTGAATATGGTACGTAGATCCTAGTTGTGTTCTTTTCTTTTTTCTTTTTTCTGCTGTAAAAAATAGGTTCTCTTTTGAGACCATAATTTTGATTCTTCTCTTTATATTAAATGAGCTTTTTTGGCCAATGCAGAAGTTCTTGATACACACTGTTTCATCTTCAGCAATGGTATACAAGATACAAATCTGCTGCTGTAATATGGCCAGGAGTGGGAGCTCAGGTCCAACCCCCAGGTCAGAATGGTTGGACCCATGTACATCCACACAGATGAGAGGTGCAGGAAGCAACACCCATCACCTAAGGACTGCACTTCAGAGACAGAAGGAATCAAGGCATAACCTGCTAAAGGTTGTGACACCTCTGTTAGAAGAAAACTGCCTTTTTCAGGCCTCGTGTGTATTCACCATCTTCCAAGTGAAGATGGGCCATTTAAATAAGGAACTGAAGCACATGGTAACTGATCGGACTATTAAGTGGGTGTAGATGCTTTAATACTACTTCTAAAACCTGGTCCATTAGCTTGCAAGCAGTGAGTTTGTAGCTATATAACATGTAATAGAGAATGGGCATTTATTTAGCAGTCTTTTGCAGTAATAAAGATTTTTTTCTGGTTGAAAACTTTTCAAGGAGACTGCTTGTATCATTGATTCTTCTTTCTTCTGTGTTTCATGTTGTTTAGTTTGGGAATGTCTGTTCCCCTCCATGTATTGAAGGGGAATAAGTCCCCAGTCTTTTATTGGCTTAATCACCTGATACATAAAATCTGTATTCTTTTTTAACCTGCTTAATGTGTTACTCAGTTTTCATATGCTAAATAACCTGCTTCGGTCTGTGGTTAGAAATGAAGCTAACTGTCAAGGTAGTTAAAGAACGTTATGTACCTATAAAGAAACCAACACACTGTTGACTTGATAAACAAAAGAAGGCCCTGTGAGAGTGGTGTCTGTAGATATAACAAGATAGTTAATTTTATTACAGTCCATAGTGCCATTTCTGAGTAGTCTGCTCTGGCTTTCCACTGGTTTCCTTATCTACAAAGTGTTTTTTATGCTATTGTATAATAAGGAGAAAATGTTTCAATTTTTTGTAGATTTATCGAGAGAGAATTATCGGGAAACAATTGCAAGGGTTACAAGGAAATTGCTGCGTAAGTTTAACCACTTCTATCTAAAAAGTACTGTGTTTGTGCTTCTAAGTATAGTTTTATAGATGAGAAACTTGTTTCATTTACTTTGGCTATAATTCTTAAATTTAAGCATTGTAAAATAAAATTATTGTTGATTTTGAAAGCTCTTTTCCTGTCTGGTAATAAATAATTTTTCTTCTAATTGCAGGCTATATACTTGATAATTCAGAAGATGATACCAAGTCTTTATTTCTAATAATAAAGGTATGCTTATAATTTTAATACTTATGACAAAATTATTTGTTATGCAAAATAATTACTCTTTGTCATCTTCTTCTTTCTACAGATTATTAGTGATGTTTTACAGTTCCAAGGGTCTCACAAGCATGAGTTCGATTCACGATGGAAAAGCTTTAATCTAGTGAAAAAATCAATGGAGAACAGGGTCAGTGATTTTTCTTTGTAAAGCTTAGGTGAGGGGTGGAAATAGTTCCTAATGTCCAGGACAACTTTTTTGTCATATTTTCGTTACTGTCCTAATCAGTTTTCATAATTTTGAAATCTAATTCTGTGGTAAGCATGCTGTTTTGCAGTGCTTTTGTACTTTAATTGGGAAATCTTATGAGTAAATAGCATTTCCAAATTGTAGTAACCCTTAATTTGTATGTGAGCTTGGACCAAAGTCTGAGATTTGGTATGATGCTCCATTCTGGTCCTTGTTAACTGAGAAATTTAACTGAGTGACCAGAGCTTCCTTTTGCTTACAGAGTGATAGGCAAATAAAAAACTTTCCTGGGGTAAAAAAATCAAGGTAGGTTGCCAAAAAGAATTTCTACATGAAACTTCCCTGTTTCTAGAAGCAAAAGAGTACGCAGGGAATTCAGTCAATGCAAATTACTAATACGAGTACTGAAATCTAAACCCAATTTTTTATTTGTTATTTGTTTACAGCTTCAGGGAAAGAAACAGCATATCAGAGCTCTGCTGATAGACAGAGTTATGTTGCAGCATGAGGTAATACTTTCACTTAAATCTGCACCAACTACCTTACTTGAAAAGTTGATTTGTTATGCTGTCATTGAGCAAAAGATGCCATAACCCTGCACTAGTGTTTCTCTTGCATGTGTGAAATGTAAAAACAATCTGTCCTTTGTTTTTTCCATGCAATTTAGCTGAGAACACTAACGATGGAAGGCTGTGAATATAAAACTTCCCACCAGGAGATGATCAGAGATCTTTTGTGTTTGTCCACAAGTTCGTATGGTCAGGTAAGGAACAATGCTTTTTACACTGAAATATATGGAGTTTTTTGTTGATCTATTCAAGTTGTTTTCAGCATCTTTGCTTTTCAGTTTATTTCCATGGCAACATGAAGTATTTACTTACTTTCATTTGCATGCGTTGCTGGTTTTGGCATAGTTTTTGCTTTAAGCCCCTTCTTTATTAAATAAGTCTACTTTTAGGAAGTAGCTATGATGGCGTCCTAGTTCTTAAAAATACCCAAAACAAGTGTGATGATCATTGGATTCTGAACTCTTTGCCCCATGGGAGCTCTGTGTGTGTATACAAATTCAGATCATCCACAGTGTCTACAGGCTCTTCAGAATTCTGCTAACTGCATCGGTTATTCCAGCTGTTTGCTTTTCAAATGATCTTAAAAACACAGTGACTGGTTTTGGCAACATAAAGAATTCGCTTTAACTTTGTAGCTGTTCTCACGTAAAGGATAGAAACCAGAAGTGGGTTTTTGTAAACAACTGTGAGCAAGGGTGAGGGGAAGCATGCTATTTACATCCTTCTACAAATTTTGTTTCTGTGCACAAATACATCATGCAAATTCTGCGCATAAGTAACTGAAATGGATAAGGATGTTATTTCTGTATAGTATATTTTTGCTTCAGAAGACTTTCTAGTGATGTCTTTCTTCCCACAGGTCAGAAGTAAAGCTCAGCAAGCATTCTTCACAGCTCTGGGAACATACAATTTTTGCTGCAGAGATATAATTCCCTTGGTTTTGGAGTTTTTGCGTCCAGACCGGCAAGATGTCACCCAAAAGCAATTTAAAGTACTGTCTCATTAACTTTGTTTAGTGCCTGTCTTTTGAAAGTGTTTTTATAGGAGAATTTTTAATGGTGAAGTGTGATTTGCTTGCTTATTAGTGTGGCTGATATTTTTATGGCATATAGCTTATGTATGACTAGTGTAAGGAATTACTTGGATGAGATCAGTTGTCGAGAAGTTTTGGGATTATGTATGTTCCTCATTTCATTGTGCGTTCAGGTATTACAAAAATTTATGTTAACACTTATTTTTAAATTATGAAACGGAATTTGAGAAGCCATAGTCCAAGGTGGTAAAACTCATTAAGCAGTTCTGTCAGCTGTAGCAGTATAAGAAGAGAGCATGAACTGGACAAAAAGTTGATCACCCAAAAATGTTATACGAAATCAGGTGGGTTTTGTTATGAAGTGGTGGGTAATTGCTGATGCTGTCAGGCCTGGAAATGGTGCTGGCACAGTGATGCCAGGATACAATTTATCTGTCCAGGTATTCAAAAGCATCATGCTCCCCTCCTTCCTCCGCAGCCCCCTTAACCCTCCTGGCCACAGAGGCAAGTTGGACTCTTGTTGTACAGTCAGAATAACAGCTGTGGCTTATTGCCTTCCTCCAGCTGCCTGATGATACTTACCAGAAAGCATGTGATTCATCTGCCTATTTTACACCTTTTCTTGTTTCTTCATTTGTTTTTTTTCCCTGCCATCCTTGTATCTCCCTGACTCCACCCAGATAAACAACCCCCCCCGCCCCAGCTACGTACTTTTTCCTGATGGGTCCCAGTTTTGCTACACTTACAGCATTTGCTACCATACCTGAATTTGGTATTCCTGATACTGCTGCCAGGCAGTCGTAGCCTATATGATATTACTGATGTGGTTACCTAGGCACTCTTGTTCTTCCAAGACTCAGCTCTCCAAAAGGTCCCCCAGACTTCCTTCAAATTGCCTGTGAAATTTGGCCATTTCTCACACAACTCCCACTTAAAGTGTGACTGGATTTCACAGGTGGTTGTTTCACTGCATGTAACTCTTGTCAGCTTCTCACACTATCACCTGCAGTGTTCATCAGTTTGTTGTGTCCCGTCCAGTAGTTACGCACATCCTCTTCAGTCGGCATCATTTCAGGTGTCTAGTTAACATCATTATGATTTGCCTGCAGCCCAAACATGAATGAGTTCACAGAAAGGCCAGGTGTGGTACTTGATAATTAAATAATCTCCTTTATAGTGTAATTCAGAAATCAGTCGGCCATTCTGTGGATAAATTAATTAGCAGGGCATCCAGTCTCATTAAAACGGTTCTTTAGCATGAAGACAATTCTGTGAAAAATCTTCAGTATTTTGACAGAGAGGCTGTGTAGCTGAATGTTTATAGTACATTTTAATGATTTGGTAATGTGAAGATTAACTTTTATTCTGTGTGGGTGCATGCTTGTGTAGATAGATGTGAATTACATCTTTTTTAAATTACATCTTTCATTTTGCAGGGTGCCTTATATTGTCTTCTTGGGAATCACAGCGGAGTGTGTTTGGCAAATCTTCATGACTGGGATTGTATTGCACAGACGTGGCCGGCGATCGTTTCTTCTGGGCTTAGCAAAGCTATGTCCCTAGAAAAACCATCCATAGTTAGACTTTTTGATGACCTAGCAGAAAAAATCCATAGGCAGTATGAAACAATTGGATTGGATTTTGCAGTAAGTGACAGATTGATTGGTGTTAATGTCTTGGATTATGAGAGCATTTGTTTACAGAAATACTTGAGACTCCTGTATTATTTGAGGTAGTGTTTTGATGTTGATCACGTTCTGATTTCTGTTACAAAGAAATGTAGGCGTGCATTTCTGAGACTGAAGTAATAGAGCTTCCTGTAATACTGTTGGGATTTGTAACTTTTAGTTAACCTCTAAGGAAGGCTGTTACAGAGAGGAAGTTTAAGTTGCCTTTCAGTGTTAATTAGGATGGGTTACGCTGGCAAGGTGTGAAGATGCGTGCTGGTAGGACAGTGCCATCAAATGAACATTGTCAGTATTTGTAGTGTTGCACACACTGTGCTAACACACAGCACTCATTACACAACTGCCTAATCAGCGGGGTAAATGGCATGCTACTTATTTAAAAGAATGAATGCCAGTTAATAAAAATATTTTATAGACAACTTTTACACTTTACTGAGTGCTAAAGTTTGTACTTTGATCTTAAAATAGAATAAAACATTTACTTGGAGAAATAATTCTACTGTGTGAACACAAAAGCTGTCTTCCCTACTTCTTCAGGGACTCATCTATGGGGACAGGAAATGCTGCACTCTTCATATGATTCTAAACTCTCCTTTAAAAACAGAAACTAACAAACTCAAAAACCTGTAAGTTGCTGCTAAGTCCTAAATTTTTGCATTCTCTGTCAATAGGTTCCAGAGAAATGTGTTCAGATAGCTGTTATGTTGCAAAAATCAGAACATCCAAGTTCAAACTTCACAGGTCTTTGCTCAGAAGAAATTCAGTTAGGAATTCAGCGACAGAAAGAAAAGAATGCAGAGGCTCTGCGGTAAGTTACTCTTCCCTTAACACCAGTAAATGTACATATTTACTGTACATTAAATATAATTATCTGAAATTGCCGAACTAAATCTTAAGCTTGGCAAGTTCAGGATGTCCAAGGGTGGTCGTGATGTGTCTTCTCTCCTGACTTGGCAGCCTCCTTCCTCTGCACTCATGTTTCCTTCCTTCCTCCTCCTCTTCTCTGTCCCCCCAGTTTGTGCTCTGTTTATTGCATTGCCTTCATCCACCTTTCATTGAGGGACTTTTATTCTGGTTTCAAATGGTTCTTAGTAACATCTGGTTGATGATTCCATCTTTTTCCCCCTCAGAAACTATGAAAATTTGGTCAACATGCTGCTGGACTGTGTGGAACAAAGAAATCTGTAAGTCTCCCATTCTGTGCATGAGAATTTTTTTGGGGTGGATTGGAGGTGGCTACATGAATAAATATCCGTTGCATCAAGCAGCGCAGTTAGCATGACCAGAATTTAGTACTTTTTTCACCTGTGAGTTAGTTGTTCAAAAGCAGTTTGTCAGTAGCAGCCTTGCATACAGTGGATTGCAGCTAGCTGCTTGGGAGTTTTTGCAAAGGTATCTGCAAGAATACAATTTGTGGAGATCTCGTGCATTTGCATGTGGTTTCTGCTTGCCCAAACAGGAAGACAAAGGCCAGTATAGGGGAATCTTGCATTACTGTCTTGTAGGCAAAGACATGAATGATGCTTGAATTTATTTTCTTTGGGAGTTTAATTTGTTAATATAAGGTATCATCATATCTTGGAGTTTAGCTTTGTCATTAATTAGTTTTCCCTGTTATTTTTTTAATATTTGTTTGTTGTGGGGAAAAAAGCTCTGGTTCTGTCTGCATAATACTGACATCCAAACAGATTTTAATTGTTAGCATAATACTTATGTTCAAAAACTTTAAAAGAATACCCCTGTAGGTCTGTCTTTTGCACTGAAATGCCAAGATCAAAAAGACACCATTAACTGGATACGTTTGATTGCACTTGCATGTTCCCAGAACATTGGTTTCCCTAAATGACAGTTAAGCTCATTGACTGTAGCAGTGGTATAGAACATTACTTAAGTTAGTCCAAACATATTTCCGTAATCTTAATCTGCATAATAACTTCTGTGCAAAAGCAGTACGTGCAACTCTGCTACTTACTGTCTCTTCTGAATATTTTTTTTTTCTTTAGTCCCTGGAAGTTCGAGCACATAAGTATTGGTTTTCTGTCTCTGCTCCTGAGGGATGATAGGATACTGCCTGTCCGTGCCATAAAATTTTTTGTGCAGTGTCTCAACCATGATGCAATTGTAGTTCGTAAGGTAAAAACATTATTATATCTTTTTGGTTTGCAAGTCCTTAGAACTTTAGATCAGATGTTTGTGGCTGTTGTGCTGTGATAAAGCACAAAAATTGGGGTGTGTCCCCCTCCTCGCTCTTCCAGCCATGCATGTGTACAAAAGTTCCTAATCTAAGATGATGATGGTCTTGGCAGTGCTGTAGCTGTGACATATGATGTAAAGTCTGCGAACTGTGAAAATGTGGAATGTGCCTATTCATTCTTATTTACTTCAGACTTTTGCAGAGTTTCTTTTGCAGACGTCTGTTTTTGACATCTGCAGCTTGTTACTTGGAGGGAGCCATCTACGTGTAATGTTCGTACCTTTCCTTCTGCGCTTCGCCTCAGTGAGGCTTGAAACCAATGGCTGCCTCCTTCCCCCCCCCCCCGGAAAAGGATTAGTGTGGAGGTTTTTGTGGGCTATAAAGGTCACACTTAAGCTGTGTCCTGTATCCCCTGAAATGAGTGAGATTTACTTATTTATGGGAAGTATCAGCTACTGGGGAGACAAAGTTCACTGTAATTTGCAGCAGCTTTTTAGGCCGCTGAGTAGCTAGCTTAGAATGTGTCTATAACGAGATGATTAGAACCACCTTTCTGGAGGTGAGTGTATGGAACGGATACATTAATGCATTAATGTTCATTTATTTCTTTTAGGTGGCCATCTCGGCTGTGGCTGGTATTCTTAAGCAGCTTAAGAGAACACATAAGAAAGTGCCCATCTGCCCTTACGAAATAAGTAGGTTTTATTTAATGTAAGAAATGTCTTACTTGTATCCTAAAATTTTTAAAAAGCATATTTTTCTGGCTAAACTTAACATAGAATCACAAGCTCTTCATTTCCCTCTGGTTGTTAATCTCCTAAACAAACAAAATAGATAATATAATCAGTCATTTTTCAGTTTTGGGTTGGTTTTTTTTTAACAGTCTTATACTTGCAAGCGTGTATTAAGCTATTCACTTAGTGAGTTAAAATTTCAGAGATATGGTCCTTCTTTCTGAAAGCCTTGTAGTTTGTGGGAATAATTTGTATGTCTCCCTTTTTTTTTTTATATAATTTCAAATGCACATTTATATAAATTAATAAATTTCTAAAGGAATATCTTCTCCTGTTAGTGTTACTTTTAATCTCCTAGGGCGGGTCTCTACAGATTTGAATTAGGGGAGGGAGACACAAAAGCTCTTTAGAATCTTTTATTAAAAGTAAGTAGTAAAATTTATTGGGACTGTTAATGAACAGATTTGATACAGTATGAATTCCTGTTCAACCAGGTGGAAACCCTAAGCCTTCCAGTATTCAGGCTGGTGACAGACCAGATAACCAGTGGCTGCACTATGACAGTCAGAGCTTACCAAAGACTAAGGAAGCTTGGGAGTCGTGTTGTTTTGTGGAGAAAACACACTGGGGATATTACACTTGGCCTCAGTGAGTATCGTTAAGCATTAACATAGAATTGTGAGAGTCAGCAGAAAAAACCCTGTGGGAAATTAAATAATGTTTGTTAGGTTTAATTTTTTTAATTGAAACAAAAAAACCCCCAATTTATTTCATCCTTTGTGTTCCTCACTTGTCTTACCACTTCCGGGTGGGTTGTGGGGGGTTTTATGTGTGTGTGGATGTTATTTAGTTATTTTCTACCTGCTTCTCTCTTGGTTTTGTGGATATTAGAGGCATATATTTCATATGGCTATTTAGCTGCTGTTTTTAAAACAAAGTATGCATGTTTGAAAATTACATAGTTGCAAAATATGCAGAGTATTCTGTCACTAATAGTTCTGGATTACTTCCTGTATGAAAACCTTTATAATACCAGACTTAAATGAACATTTACAACAAAAAAAAGTTTTGCTGTTATGGAGTTGATGATAAATCCTGTTTAATATACAGAATATAGCAAATTATCAAAAGCTTTATTTTACTTTGAAATGTGTTAACTGCATTTTTTAAAAAATATTCAGAACTATGACCGTTTATGCTCCAGCTGAGCATCAGCCAAAGCTTGGACGAAGGAGGGAGGAGCTGACAGAGGTAAGGGTTTTGGCATGTTTCAGTTTTGTGGGGTTTTTTAATACTACTTCCCCTTTCTCTTTTAATATTGTCCACAGGTTACTGTGGAGACAATGTGGAGGTCAAATTCCCTTCTCTCTTTTAACCCAAGTATTGCTTGGCATTTAGAGAGTGGTTTCACAAAATGTGTGGGAACAGATTTGTTTTGCTTGATTGCAAACCAAGGTGGAAGTTGAACTCAGCTATGGAGTTTCATGGCTGTGTGGATATAATCATGTTTTTAACAAGCAATAAGTAATAACTGTTCTGAAACCTAGATCCCCACAAGAGATTTTGAATCATATTTTTCTACTTCATTTTCATACTTTGTTAGCATACAAGAAAAATTTTATTGTTTTAATGTATTGCAGCTTCTGCCAGCTTTCATGGAATAATTGTATTCATAAGCACTTTCTTGTTCCCTTTCCAATCTTTATCAGAGTTTAGAACAATTGATGACAGTGGGAATGACTACTTTGTAGGGGTTGTGCTAGCGAAAGGAAAAACAATCCAAAATCATTAATGACAACAAAAATCAGGAGTCTTGCAAAACATTACCCAACATTCCCTATAGAATGAGGGTTGAAATGGGTAATGGAGGCATGATTTTAGCCAAAAATAGAATTAAAATGAAAAATGGGACTTGGAAAGATCAGGATATCACTGCGACTGCCAAGCACCTTACAGCTAATCCTTGTTGTTTTTTTTTGTTACAGGCTGAACAAATTATATATGATCACTTTTCTGATCCCAAATTTGTTGAGCAGTTAATAAAATTTTTGTCTTTAGAAGACAGGAAAGGAAAAGACAAATTTAATCCTCGCAGATTTTGCCTCTTCAAGGTAACTGGAGTTCAATAACTAAATTGCTTCCATTTTGTAGATAATTATCAAAGTGTGGAAAAGCCACCCACTACTTGGCTTGTATCTCAGTGTTGCAAAATGTTGACTTTTTTTTTGAAAGGTATGCTGCTATGATTAATCCTATTACTCCTCTCTTCTGATTAACTACTTGGGGAATCTTATTTACAGTAATATAAAAGTGCGTAGGACACTTGTATATTATTCTGTTACAAAAGCAAAGCAATGTCACTTTCTGCATATTCAAATCTCAAGTGCTTCATGATCTTATGCTCTTCTTATAAAGACAATGGTTTAGACGGGTAATTACTGAAGACACTTTCACATCTTGTTTTACAGGGCCTTTTCAGAAACTTTGATGATGCCTTCTTGCCAGTTCTTCAGCCCCATTTAGAACAACTTGTGGCAGACTCCCATGAAAGCACCCAGAGATGTGTGGCTGAAATTATAGCTGGCTTAATAAGAGGTTCTAAACACTGGACATTTGAGAAGGTGCTGAAGTAGTATTTTTGAGTGATTCATGGAAGTTAAGGAATAAGCTTGAATTATTAAACAAATTAAATGGAGGAAGTTGAGGGCTTTTAACGTGTCGCCTATGTCCGAGAAAGGACTGGAAAGTGTTGCAAGACTTAGTGCTTCATCGCCAAACCTTGAGCACAATTTATAGCTTGGTTTGGGGCCTATATAATACTAGGTGTTACTAAAATGCTTCGAGATTAAAACTAAGAACAGTTTGCTGGTAGGGAGATAGCAAAGCTGATGTGGTTTGTTATATCCAATTGGAATAAGTGCTTATGTCCACCTTGGACTATTATGTCTTTATTTAGTCTAGACCTAGCTGTCTAGATTATCTTTAAATTAATTTCTATGCTCAAAAATAATTCTGGGAGAATCAGTTCCTTAATTAAAAAAAAAAAAATTAAAAGCTGGGGGGGGAAGCCCTTGGGGTGTACAAGACTGCTGTCCTACCAAAAGCAAAGCGTATGCAGTCTCTGATACAATTGTACTTAAATCACCATGAAAATGGTGCATACGTAGTCCACAGTATTTCTAAAGACCTTGTAAACAAAATTGAAATGAGTCCTAAAATTGTTCCTCTGATTGTATTTATTTCCTTATGTAAATATTGTACTATAGCTGCTTCCAGATTCATTATTGTTTTTTCCATTATGTGAAAAGATGGAAGGATTTGGGCTTACAGAGGTTAGACAATTGTTTTGTCCTTAAATAGACAAATCTTGTCTTTTGCCTTTTTGCGGAGCAGGTGGAAAAACTCTGGAAACTTCTCTGTCCGTTGCTTCGAACAGCTTTATCCAACATTACAGTGGAAACGTATAATGATTGGGGCACGTGCATAGCAACCTCCTGTGTAAGTATCCCCTTCTTAGTCTTGTAAAGCTATATCTAGATGGTCATGTTTTACCAATAATATATGAATAAGAGAATAATAAACACGGGTATTTGGGCATATTTTATCAGCTAAAACTGGGAACTGTTAATACAGTATAAAAGTAACATCCATTTAAAATCTCAGAGTTTTTTGGAGATTTTGTTCTCTTCTGCCCTTTGCAGAGAAATATAACATAAAAAGGAAATAAAGCCTTATTTTTCTTGAAGTATTTTAGTAGAGCTGTATAAGGTTAATGGGTGATGTTAATGTGTATGCTTGCTATGCATGCAATTTTTGTGGGTGTTTTTGAACTCAAATTACACATTTATTCTTGCTTTAAAAGTGTGCAGTTTAGCATTATACTGTGAAAACTGAGTCTCAAGTTATCTTCTAACATACAGTAAGATTTCTCTATGCTGTGGTGGACTGGGAGTTGTGGTGCCTGAGGAGCAGGGTAAATGACAGGCCACAAATATCTTGGATCAGTAATTCTTTTAAATCACTCAGCAAAACTCAGTATAGTTAATTGCCAGGGTTCTGGCTGACAAATTAGCAAAATTCAGACATGATTATTCATCTATGTCAAAAATGAAGCTAAAAATCCTTCTATTCTTACCATTGTATTTACCAAATAATGAAAACTGGGTGTAGTTTCATTGGGTTTTCCTCCTATTGAGATTCATTGTGAAAAGATATTTAACTTTGCGCTTGCTTAATAGAATAAACCCAAGGGATGCAAAGAAAATCTCTGTCAAAACTTTCCTTGTTTATACATTATTTACTTTTTCAAAATCCCCAGTTTGTTTATATCTCTGATACCCGTTTATTTTCAGGAGAGCAGAGACCCTAGGAAACTGCACTGGTTATTTGAATTGCTTTTGGAATCTCCACTGAGTGGTGAAGGAGGATCATTTGTAGATGCATGGTAAAATTAATTTTAACTGTTTTATTGTGGCTGAATAAAGAAGGAAATAAAGCATGGATAAAATGTATTGAGAGCATATTGTGCCAGCTGGCTTGCAGAAGCAGGGAACAAAAGCACTCCTTTCCAATTAGCTTTCCTCACACAATGGCAGTTTCTTCACTGTTATTTTTTTAATGTAATTAAATCTAGTTAACAGAATGTGAAGGTTTGGAACTGGTGTAGCAGCAGTACTGTTGTTTCATTCTGTAACTTTTACCCATCTTTGCATGAAATTCACACAAAGATACTTTTATGCATTGACACACACAAAACGTTCCAAAACATGGCTTGGAGGGGACTGGGGAAGGGAGGAACAATTTCGTCTGGCTGAAGATAAGCTGTTCTCATTCCTAGCCGACTTTATGTACTGCAAGGTGGCCTTGCACAGCAAGAATGGAGAGTACCGGAGCTGTTGCATAGACTGCTGAAGTACTTGGAACCTAAACTCACGCAGGTTTACAAAAATGTTCGAGAGAGGATAGGAAGGTCAGTGTTCTCTTCTGCAATTCTTGGGGTTTTTTTCTCTTTGTATTATTTGGATAATTGATATATCTAAATATATCTAAATAATTACACTGAAGTGGTGACTGCTTACCTCTCTGCGTTAATACTGGTAATGGAAATTACATAAATTATTGTCAACAGACTTGCTTCAGAAACTTCAGATGACTTCTCTGTTTTTGTCTTTTATTGTATATGGCCTGTTTATGTATGATATCTCTAAAGCTCTTAAAAAAACGCAACAAACATCCCCACCCCCCAAAAAAAACCCAACCGAAAAACAAAAAAACCACCCAAAACCAAACGCACACACCCCCCTACAAACCACAACACCACAAACCAACTTTATTGCGTCTAAGTCCTAACAGCCCATAAATATCCAGGGGATCCTTTGGAGAGCTTTTTAGTGACTTAAGATTACTTGCATATCTGTTTGGAGGAGAGGAGGTTGTAGCTTAGTGATTGTCTAACCCTGCTTGATTCAAATATCTACAAAACAGGTATTTGAAGAATATTTGTTTTTAAAAAATTTTGAAGTGAATATAAGAGGCAATATAAGAGGTAAATATCAAACACCAAAGTTCAACAAATTGATCTTGGATCACTTTTAGCTATGTTCTCTAGACAGTAGTTGTGTTAATTTTATGTTCTTCCTTTCTTTGTTTGCTTTTTTAGTGTTTTGACCTACATATTCATGATAGATGTTTCCTTGCCAAATACTGCTGCAACTAAATCTCCTCGTGTCCATGAATTTACTACCCGGATACTTGAAAATCTTAAACCCCTTATGGAAGCAGATGAAGAAATTCAGAATCATGTTATGGAAGAGAATGGAGTTGGCGAACAAGATGAGCGTACTCAGGGCATTAAACTCTTGAAAACTAGTGAGTTATATTTAGTGAGGTTAAGAAATGGGGGTATTTTAGGACATGATGATTGAGGTCTGCAAATCATATGGTTGCAGTACACAATTTACCTTGTTACAGCACAGATCTGAGGTTATCTGTTGTTTTAGAGTTGAGGTTTATAAAGTCACTTTTACAGGGCCAAACTACCAACATGGGTCCACTCTGTTGTGTGAAATTCTCCCAGGCGAATCTTGCAATAATAAATTTGATGTATAATTATTTTGGGGATTATTACTAATTTTTATCTTCTTAATCAGTGACTGTTTCTCTTTATATAAACAGTTCTGAAGTGGTTGATGGCAAGCGCAGGACGGTCCTTCTCTACAGCTGTCACAGAGCAACTCCAGCTCCTACCCTTATTTTTCAAGGTATGTGCTTTAATTGTTGCTTTATTAGTTATGTTTTATTAAAAAGGGCTTCTATATATAAAGCAAAGTTATAAGGGACTTTTTACATAAAAAGAAAACCAATAATGGTAATAAAAACCATGCGTACTGAGGAGGCCCAAAAGGGGTGTTTTTATGCTTATGTATGTTTACAGCTGGTAATCTAGCCTGTTAAATGGTCTCCTGACAATAATGACTTGTAGGTGAATGCCCTGTACATGTGTAATTTGGGAGTAAAAAGTGTTAAATTCATCAATGTGTGTATGTTGTTTCTGTTCTGATACTTATCTTTAGTTGTTTTCTTTTGTTCCATGATTAAACAATTCTTTCTCAATGGTTGTACTTCTCTTGTTTTTCCTGGCCCCTCTAATCCTTGTATTCTTTTATGAAGCTGGGTCATTCAGTGCTACATATCTGAAATAATACATATTTGCATGCTCCAAAGCATGTCTGTCTTTTTATACAAACATCAGTCAATGATCTAACACTAATGTATGTGACCACAAAATAAAGGTTTACTTCTATGAAGGTGAACGTGAAATACTGATAAAGCTTTCTCTCAGTTTTGGGCCTACATCTAAAATATTAAATTAATTGGATTTGATACCAAAAGAATTGTACTGGGGAACCAAAGTCTTGATGGCACCCATTTAATCCACCTTAGGAGCTTCAGACTAGCCATACTGTGTAGATAATGTTTAGATAACATAGCCATGATGTTTAGATAATATATAGTGCAAGGAACAAAAATCTCATGATTCATTCCAATTTTTTCCACAGCTTATTGCTGAGAATATTTTAACATTATATTACTTGCTTTTCCTAGTTAACTTAATCTTTCAGCATTATATTGATTGTCTTTTTCCTAGATAACTTTCCTTTCATGAGATGAAACTGGAAAGTTTCAGGATTTTGCTGTTAGCAATGTTTATTTACTAACATTAGCCATCCCCCCCCCCCCCCGATCTTGTTCTACAGATTGCACCGGTAGAAAATGACAATAGCTATGATGAGCTCAAAAGAGATGCTAAGATGTGTCTGTCGTTAATGTCTCAGGGTTTGCTGTATCCTCAGCAAGTGCCTTTGGTACTTCAGGTGCTAAAACAAGTGAGTAAGGTCTAAATAGCTTAAAGCTTCTTGTTACCTGATGCACTCTGGGGGTTTTTTATTTTACTTTATGCAATAATTGTGATTTAAACAGAATCAAATGCTGATTTTCTTAGAGGTGAAAGGAAAGAGTTTATTAGAAGTGTTTTAAAACATTCTTAGAGTAAGGGTATTTTGTTTTGTTTCCTACTTTGAAACATTTAAGCAACTTGTATCTTGGTAAGAAATTGAATAGTATTTCAATAACCTAAAATTTAGTTCAGTGTATCAGTTTAAGCCAAACATCTCCTCATGATCTTAATAATTCAAAACACAGTTTCAAAGTGAGTTGTTGTATAAAGAACTGCCCTTGAATCTCTGCTTTTTTGTAGTTTTACAGCATATTTGTCAATGGCTGCAGCTTTCTGGAAAAAAAAAAACAAACCAGAAATGCACTCTTGAATTGAATGGTTCATTCTATATACAGTTTATCATGCAAGAAATACTTTTTTTTTTTTCCCTCTAGTCATTCAAGACTGATCTGCAGTAGTAAAATTGCCTGTTGCAGAATATTGGTGTAAGCTGTATACATGGCCAAAATAGCAACTGCAGTGTTGCAAGCCAGGCTTCACCCATGCCTGATGCTGTCAATAATTTGGACTTCCATAACCACGTGGAGATGAACGTGGAGGACCTTGAAAAAACTTAGTTTTCCAAATCCACTGTATAAAACACATATATTCTCAAGCAGAACAAAATTTCTGTTCATTTAGATCTGTTTTACAACTGATGTTGGAAATAAAAGGGAGAAACTTGCCTACTTTGTCTTTTACGTAATTATTTAACAAATACCTACTACTGTCTCTGTTAAATAACAGTATTCTTTGGAAGTAAAGCCTGTAATAAATAATTATTTAAATAATAAGTGTGTGCTTTGGAGGTTGAAGAGTATATGAAACAAAATATATGAATAAGGGAAGTTGTTTGCAACTGTCCCCAAAAGCTTTTTCTTAAATGTTGTTAGCTTTACTTCTGGTAGCTGCTTTCCTTCCTATTCTTCCTTTCTCATCCTGATTATTTATTTTCCCTTGCAGACAGCAACAAGCAATTCTTGGCATGCTAGGTATACCATATTAACCTACCTCCAGACCATGGTGTTCTACAATCTCTTTATCTTTCTCAACAATGAAGAAGCGGTCAATGACATTAGATGGCTGGTTATAAAACTCCTGGAAGATGAGCAGCTTGAGGCAAGTAATACCTTTTCTGAATGCTTTGTTTCACATGACTAGTTTCTTGCCTTTGTCAAGTTTTATGAAAAAGCTTTATGAAAAAGTATTTCTAGCTTAGCATTCTTCTTATTTTGAAAATATAACTAGCTTTATAGGATTTATTTCCTTCATATTCCATTTTTTTCTTTTAATATTCTGTTCCAGGAAAACAGCTATTCAGCAAATACTTCACTAGTGATTTTTTTTTTAAGTTCCATTGTTCCTACTTTTTCAACAGAATGGAACATTGCTTTGTTTCATTCTTGGTTTAAATACAGCTGAAATATGGGATATTATAATTTTACTAAAAACATGAGCATGGATGTTGGTAGAAAATTCAACTTCCAATAAGGTGAAATGCCTTCTTATGTGAAAACTGTATAAAACCACTATTAAAGAATCCGTAGATCTGTTTCCCATTTAATCATATCAGCTTTTATTAATGACAACTAATTTTTTATACATCACTAAGGAAGTATTTCTTTAGTTATAAGTAAATTTTCCTTAGTTTTGTGAAAGATGCATGCATAATAGGACAGAATTTGTCTAGCAGATGTGGTGTTACATGATTCAAAAGGTAAGTTTACATGTCTGACAAGTTTTTGTACATCTCTTGAGCTCATGATACTTCAGTATATACAAATGGAAGGAGATAAAATCCAAAATCTTGGCTGTGGTACATGTGTACAGTTGAAGATGTAGGTGTGAATGCACAGTATGGTCTTCGAAGCGACATCAGGATCATAAGCTTGCTCGCAGGAACAAAAGAAAAACCAGCCACACAAAAGGGGTGCCTGGTGTGCATCATCAAGTCTTGTCTGACAGGCTTCCAAAAGCTGGGGGAAAATTACTACGTATTTTATTCTGTATCACTCATTTACAGAACTGAAGGCTTGTATTAAATGATATGAGTTTAAGTATGTTTGATCACGTTCAAGCACAGTGAAGGATCTTTAGTGTTAACCTCCAGTCTGTTCCATTTACCCTGCGCCATCATTTTCACTGTTTTGGGTGCTGTCGGCAAATACCAAAGAAATCCTTCTTTTAGTGCTTGGGTGGGTTTTTTTGCTCTAGAAGAAAGAGAAGATTCTGAAGTGTGATACCCTTCTGCCAAGAAAACAAACATCCTGGCTTAGGTCTTCCTTAAGCTACATTTAAACCAGTAGTTATACCTGAGATGTGAAGCTTGCTTTTGTGAACAGTGAATTGGAAATAATTTGAATATGCAAGTTAAAATTTCTGGCTTAAAAGGTTTGACATTACTATCTTTACAAGCCTGTGTAATACTTAAGGAACAGCACTTAAACTACTTGCCCAACCGTGCCAATTTCAGTCTTCAGATGAGGGCTCTCCTTTTTCACGTCAATATTTGCTATAGCAAGCTAGAAAGCAAAAGCTGGCAATCCACGAAGGGTTGTTAACCACACCAGTCAGAACACCTACGTGATGATCTCATGGCACTTTGAATTCACCCTCATACAATTTATCTGGCTGTATAAAAGATACAAAAATTATTCTTCTGCACTGCAGAGATGCAACTCCAGGAAAAACTTACCTGTGTTCATAACCACTTACAATCGTGTTAACGTGGACACTTTTGCTTTGAAAAGTGATCTTGTCCTCTCTTGATAATAATTGGCAAGATGCAGTATCTTGCAGTGTAGTTCTTATGTATTTTTTTAATGCTGGATTTTTAAGATGAGTCTGCTCTCAGTAGAATGCCTAGCTTTAACTAGTATTTGGTGTCTTTACCATGTGGAACTGACATTTTGGATCTTGGATTTAGAAGATACATTTCATTAAATTTTTTTTTCTTATTTTGATACAAAGGTGCCAGACCAAATGATACTGCTCCTATTCTTTAATATTCAGTTTACACTTCTAATATTGCTAGAATTCTCAAACGTCCTGATGATTTCATAAAGTCATTGCAACAAACTTTGGCAAGTGACCATGTCAGATGACCATGCTGAATGTCGGATAGCAATGCAACTGCAATACAAAGTGAACGTGGGTCACAGGACAGTCTGTCTTCTATCGAACACAAACTTCATGTATCCAGCTTTAAGCATAGGTCTCTACAACTGAAGAATGCTCTCTCTACTTAAATGGTATTATGGGAAATTCTCCTTCTGAAAGTCAGAGGAGTCATGGCGCTGATGGTGTCCTATGAACGTAAGAGCTGGTGTGGCCCTGCAGCAGTATAACCACCATTGAATATTGCGTCTAGTTTTCGTGTCATATAGGCAGTTGGAGAGAGCTGCAGGAATGATTTGAGTCCGGGAAAGCAAGTTTTGAGCTAAATAATTCTATTTACTCAGTCAAAAATAGAGGAAAAGTGAAAATGACTGTATTCAGCTTGGAATTATGGTTAAAGTGACAGCCTAGCTAATCTGTAAAGCATCTTTCTTACAGTTTTCTCAGCCATATTTTGATCTAGGAAGCTATCTGGGTAGGTGCTTCATATGTTTATGTTTTCATAAATCAGAGTACTGAATACATAGTATTCATGTCTTGATAAACATTTTTCATATTACACTGCATTATTACAGTAATGGGAATATTTTCTCTTTGTGTGAGTAGCCCCTTGCATTGCATTTAGGTTTTATTGTGCTTTTGAGTGGGTTTGTTCTGATATTGTTAGAGTTTTGTAGACCTTGGTCAGTCAATTATGATTAAAAAAAAAACAAAACCAAACCCAAACCACACTTGATTGGAAGAGTATTCCTCTGCTACTCCTCTGCAGTTTTTATATTCCAGAGTTCGCGTGAGTACGATGATCTGTAAATTATGTAGTGTCAGATGTTGTGATGAACAATTAGCTTGTTAATGTATGGTTTTAAAGGCTTTGCTCCTTGCAGCAAAGTGTTCCTTTTAGTTAGATTATTAATTTAGAAATGAAAGTGGATTTAATACAGGGAATAGTGATGTAAATGAGTACAGTTCACTTGGGAGCTTGCTCACTTTACAGCCAAGCGTTTTTCTATTCTGGGCCTTGCATTAGCACATCAAGTTTCATTTAATAGCTTAGTTCTTAAGAGACTCACAAATTGCTGATAAACAATACTGGCAGACTTTCACATTGTACTTTATGCTGTTAAAGTAGATCACGTTTGAATAATAAGTTGGAGAAATTTAAATGGAATGAAGCGAAGTCTCAAGAGCCTATTGTTAACTTACTGTGTTGAATTACTGCAGCACTTGCAGCTATACTTATTGTTTTGTGGAGGTTCAGAACATTATGTTCAAGGATGTAATTTATTATAATCCATTGCATTGGATTCAGAGCGTTGGTGGGTGTTTGTACTCCAGACAGACAAACATTCTGTTTACAGTTACGTGTAACAGTATGTACTTACCAAAAAATCCGGTGAGTGCCGTCAGCACTGCAACAGGTTGATTTGGATTTTCAAGTTTGTAAGTGTTGGGAGGTTTTTGTCAGCCTGCAGTTATTGAAGGTGGAAGTGAGTTTCAGAGGGGCTCCAATTTAAATGTCATCTTACAGTCCTATAACTTCATGGTTTGGGAAGATTGGTAAAACTGATTGGTTATACTTGCTTTTAAGTGATTGAGTTGTCTCTACTTGTAACCCACTAACGATGTGTTGTGGCTCTTTTAAAAAGGACTGGGAAAGGAGATCTGTATTTTGAATTGTTTGGCAATTAGATTAAAATTTAGTTTTATTCTTTTGGGTTTCTGTGTTACCGAAGAGAGTATTTTTCCACCCTGGAATTCTGTTTTTTATTTATGTAGTGAAAAGAACTGGTACTTGGGATAAAAAAGTAAATAATGCTGGAGCATTACAGAACTGAATTGTTGATCAGAAACCACTGAAGTTAGTTGTCATGGCTTATTAATCCAGTGTCTGTTGTACCTCTCATTCTTGTGTTCGGGTAGAACAGAATCAGCTTTGTCTCATGAACAAACCTTCTACCTTCTCTTGGAAAGGCTTTTCTGCCCTTGTCAATTCTGTCTCCGTGTACATTTGAGGGAGAAAACTAAATGCTTTTGAATCAAGTATACTCTTTTTATGCTTGGTAAAACTAATGTTAAGAGAGGAACTATTCCAAATTTTGTAAAGCAGGTTGATTGTTTGGGGTGGAGCACCTTGTTCTTATTCAAAGTCTGTTTTGAAACTTTCTAAAGCTAATCCAGTCTATAATATATGTCTTGGCAATGGAGTTTAATTATATTATTTGCTCAAGTCACTGTGACAAATTGTGACATAAATTCATAGTTCTGTTCTATATTACAATAGAACTATGTTGATTAATTTGTCAAAAGCCATACAGTGAACTAGTAGTAGTTTATGATCTATGGGATGACATCTTAAATACTTTTCGTGGGCAGAGTTTGGTAACTTGGCCTCGCTGGATGTGTGTAAAAGGATAGTAACGGCATCAATACCTGCTTCTTCCTGTACTTGTGCACTCAGTAAATGTGGTATGTACTATCTCTCCTCATAGGTGAGAGAAATGGCTGCTACTACCCTAAGTGGTCTGCTACAGTGCAATTTTCTCACTATGGATGGTCCCATGCAGACCCATTTTGAGCTGCTGTGCAAGATGAGGTTACCGAAAAAACGAAAGCGAGACCTGGGTTCAGTGGTGGATACAATTCCTTCCGGTGGTAAGAAAATTGCTTCAGATACTAAAACCATGCGTGTCGACAGCAGGTTAGGAAGAAATAAATATTTTGTGCTGCAGTTCAAAGTTCTCAGACACTCCAGATGGAATAGGATTTGTCCTGTGGTTAAGCAGTATTTAGAAAATTATTGTATACCGAGAGAAATATAAGGCCTGGTGCCCATGCAAATGTTTTTCCTTGCTAAGTATTCATAAACCAAAACAGCAAATCACTTGTCCTTATGTACCTTATTGTCTGTTTCTGTGTACATAGTGCAGATCCTAATCCTTGTTAAGTGTTTCCAGAATTTGATTTGCAGCATAATGAATAAAAACACACTACCACTAAAAAAAGCACACAATCTTTTTTATGATGTATTCTTACATTAAACTAATTCATTACTTTACCAGAATTAACACTAAAGAGATTTCTCCATTCCCCATGTGCTCAGTTCACATAGGTAAGAACACAGATGATGAAAGATAGCTATTTCCTCACTAAATAAACTTCCTTACCTGCCACAACATAATTTCCCTCCTTACTCACCTTCACAGTTTTATTCTTAAAAAAAAAAACAACAAACAAAACCCCACACATAAAAAAAACCCACACCAAAACCAACCCAACCCCCCAAAAAACCCACCCAGAATAAAAAATAAAACAACCCTTAGTTAGGGGCTTTGTCTTCTGACCAAACATCTGGTGCATCTGAGACACATTCATGTGACCCGGAAGGGCTGGGTTTCCATATTGTCACATAGTTCTGGTATTTGAGAAAACACTCTGAACACAGAAATAGGGAACAGTGGAGATGCAGTTCATGAGCTGTTTACTGAGTAGAGAGAAAGATCCTTTGAGAGAAGGAAGCTCTTTTGAAACGTTTGTAAAGTATACAGCAGTTGCAGAATTTTTTTACACATTCTTCCATTAGAAATGAAAGGTAGAATCATAGAATGAATCTATGATTCTAAGAAAGCAGAAGCAAGCTGGAGTTCCATAGACTTGTGTGAATTTATTTGACTATATGGTCTGTAGAACTATCTGGTGTTCTGTGGAAGCTAGAGATCTCTCTACTGTGGCAGGGTTGGTTGGGGTTTTTTAATTCAGGGTCAAAACTCACTCAATATTAGTCTCAGTATGTTACTCTAATTGGATCACCTCTATTTAATATATAGGCTCTCTTCAGTCATTCCCATCAGTTAAAAATAGCCTTATTCTCACTGATAACCTGTTTGAAGTTTGGCCGTGTCATTGAGGAGTATCTTTGACAAGATGGTTGCACCTTGCCAAATGTCAATTAATATCCTGCCATTGCAGACTTGGTTAAACGCCATGCTGGTGTACTAGGACTTAGCGCGTGTATTTTGTCAAGTCCGTACGATGTACCCACCTGGATGCCGCAGCTCTTGATGGATCTCAGTGCCCATCTTAATGATCCTCAGCCAATTGAGGTAAAAATACATCATTTTTCTATTCAATATAGCACATCTAAAATACGCTTGACTCATTCTTAGTCCCCCTTTCCAACAAAAAAATAAGAACCTATTGAGACATTTAGTTTCTGCTGCTTTTTATTAAATGGTTCTAAATATATTTTAACTCATGGACTGCATTTGAAGTAGTTTTTTTGTGGTAGTTCTGTTCTTGCTTTCAAATTTAAAGCATAAACTGAAAGCTGCAAGAACTATATAATGAGGAAATAGTCTTTTTCTTAATTAAAAATGTCACTTTTGTGCATGCCATTCTAGGAAATATCGACCTGAACAAAAAAAATCACTCTGAAATGTTTAAAACAAGGTTTTATAAGCAGCCCTAGAAACAAGTTTTTAATTCAATAGTTACCTTTAACTCTATTCTTTTGCCCTGTCTGTTCGGTTTTGTTGACTTTCGCTGTTTTAACCAGAGTAGCAAGCTTAGCAAGCATCCTTAGATTTCACAAGTTTTGCTATGGTGTACTTTCCTGAGTCAAGAAACTGAACTGATTGGACTTTATTATTAAATTAACAAATCTTTATTTAATAACAAGAGTTTTGCTCTGATTTGTTTCTTCTGCACGCCTTATGTGATTCATCAACTCTTTTTCATGTTTTGAGACCCAAACCATTCATTTGAAATACCAGAGGAAAAAGAGGAGGAGAAAAGCATTTGACTGATACTTTATAAGAGTCTATTATTTTTTTCCAAACTCAAAATTAGATGTCAAAGAATCCTTTTCATAAGGATGTTGGAGTCATGACACTGATCAGAATTAAAATACTGGGGAACTGGGCTGAATTCCCCAGAGCCCTTCTAACCTTTGTAACTGCTCAAACACGTTGCTCTACTCAGCAGTTATTTTTCTTGTAGTCAACGTTTGTTTTGTCGTGGAGCTTAAATCCATAACTGATACAGATCAATACTGATTGTCTGCTACGCAGATGACTGTGAAAAAAACGCTGTCAAATTTCCGGAGGACCCATCATGACAACTGGCAGGAGCATAAACAGCAGTTCACGGATGACCAGCTACTAGTGCTTACTGACCTCTTGGTTTCGCCATGCTATTATGCATAGGTGGGTAAGATTATTTGTTTTGATAGAAATTGACAGAAGTATCAATCTTACAAAATCTACTCTAGCTCTCCAGTCTAGCACGGGGTAGGGAGGAATCCCTAAAACACAGGGAGAATTAAGACCCTTGTACCTCCAGTGGCCTGGTCAGGATCTGATTTATTTTGGTCATTAATTGTCCATCTTTTTGTGTGTCCCCGTATTGTGCTAGTGTTTTGCCAAGAGACTCGTGCTTGTTTTCTTGAATATTGACGTTCCTTTTCTCCATTTTCTGCCAGTTGGCTGCCTTTTAAATGCCTGGTAGTTTCACTGAAGGCAAGGTGCTTGCTGCTTTGTACTTCTGATGCCTCTGAGGACTTTAGCCTACCACCCAGTCCAGTATATCGTCTACACCTCACCATGGGGAATAACTGCCACAAAACTGTTTCCTCTTCTACATTGTGGCTTTGCTACCGGCTCTCTTCACACATCCCCAAAGAGTGAATCCATTCCTGCAGTTTCTCTTTGTTATGCTACAGGATTCTGATCTTTAAGATATTGTGACGTTTTGTGACTGTATTCTAAGAGAAGTGTTAGTT
This sequence comes from Phalacrocorax carbo, assembly GCF_963921805.1. Classification (NCBI taxonomy): domain Eukaryota; kingdom Metazoa; phylum Chordata; class Aves; order Suliformes; family Phalacrocoracidae; genus Phalacrocorax; species Phalacrocorax carbo. The sequence goes on from NC_087515.1 coordinate 51,140,554, forward strand.
TATAATTTCATTTTGTTCTGTGGTAATAGCATAAGGCAGTAATCTTGGTTTGAATTCTTGGTTTTAATTCATTCTTTCTGTCTTTTCAGGTTTCTCCTGGAAAAATGAGGATGTAGGAACCTTTCTGCGAAATAAAGGAAACTCAAAAGAAATTTATTATCTAGAAAACTTTGGAAATCCTGATGCCTAATCAAAGCCACTTTTAAATAGAAACATAAAGACCTGGTTCTATTCAAAAAGAATTTCACCTCCCCAGGGAGCAGCTGTGGGAGCCCCACAGCCTCCTAACTGTGCTTGCAGGGCCTGGTCATAAGTTTATTGCAAGACCCTTGTCATTGGCCTGCATTACACATCAGTCTTGTTTCTGCTTTCTTGCACACAGTGACTTACACTGCACATTTCTTATCCTCATTTTCTGACCCTTCTTCCCAGCTGTTTCTGATGTCAAAGATGTGCAGAACCAGAGTGCTGCAGACCAGAATATTGTTGGTGAAACTCTCCAATTCTGTTGATGCAACTTCTTACCTAGTCAACGTACGATACCAGGAGCCTATCTTTCTCAGAGTTTATTTTTCGCTACTTGGATTTGAGCACCCGTCAGGTGACGGGCTCTGTATCATTCAGTCCACCTCAGGGCAGGATTGCCTTTTTGTATCTTCCTTGTCAAAATGTAAATAGCTGATCTTCTCTGTGCAGTATAGATGGTGGCAGGACAAAACGTGGGGAGTGAAAGCTCTTACTGCCTGGCCAGGTCTTCATAGATAGCTTGACCATGTGTGGAATAAAAATCTATGATTATCTGCATCTTTTTAAGGGTGAAAGACTATGGGTGTTTCCACATAATTAGAGCCCATAGATATGAAATTATGGACTATCAAGTGATGGTTGAATTCACAGAATGAAATGTGTGCACAGTGTGAAAAGGCTGACTGTTTTTAACAGCATATTCTCATAAAGATTGTCACTGTCTGAGCAAGCATGTCTTGTTCGAAGATTGTGGAAGCTCTGTATTTTTTTGCCTGTAGCTTTGTTCAGAGACTGGTATCTATTGGGTATTTAACAACATGTTTAATATGTGTTACATAGTTGTAAAAGACTGTATAAATTGTAGAGGCACTGCATTGACAAAACATTGTACAGTTTGCAACCTTTTACATAACACCATTGTGAGATTAATTTGTAAAGATTCATACTTAGATGTTAATACGGTAGTTGTTCTGGCTTTTGTATCAAATCAAATGCCATTATTAGTTTTTTAAATTATTTTCTTTAACAGAATATCTCTTCACGTCTGAAAGGCAGAGGTTTTGTTTGGTTTTCTTGTATCTCATTATTACTGTGTCTCACTCAGATTTTAATGCAACACTTGTGGCCATCTCTAAATGCTGACATCACATACTCTAGTGTGAGAAGTTCATAGAATGTGAGGTACATTGAAATAACTCATAAACTGGTGTGTGTTTCAACTTTCATGCAACCCTACGGGAGCACTGATACATTTCGAGTGATCTACCTGCTGAGTGTGTGACTCATTCCAAACTTCAAAGCACAGCAGTGTTCCTGGTGCAGTATTTAATGAGTGTCAGCACACAGATGTAACCACTGTATAGCGTAGTGCCAAAATTATTATTTCAATTGTGTACGTAGTTTAAGACCCAATAAATGGACTGTTTGTAACATCAGCATTTTTTTGTATTTCTAAAGTGGAAATTTCTTACTTTGAGACTCTAACTTAAGGTTGCTAACTGTGCTTTTGAGCTTTTTGTACGAGACATGTTTCTTGAGGGATTTGGCAGTGAGTTAAGGCAACATTAGGATTATTTCAAGATCTAGTTCTAACGTTTGGGAAACTAGCTTTTATATTTACATAAAAATATCTTGCACCTGGTGAGGCTTGCCAAAAAACATACTAACTTCTGAGAAGTACCCTTGAAATTGGAGAAATTAGGTTGAAGTGGGGGGGTTTTCCTGACTAGAATTTTAAAAAGCTTTAAAAGTAATGGTGTAAAGTATATGCTGCAGAGGTTCATTTTTAAAGTATACGTTGGCTGATTAACTGATGGAGCAGGTACAATATGTGCTGTTTTGCCTACACCAAGGGCAGCTGACTGTAGGATCCAGCTCCGCTGCTTTTTACTGTATTTGGGAGTTTCTTTTCTTACACGCTTATAGTCAAAGTGTAGCTGGAATTGGTTGCAGTGCTGAGGATCCAGTGCTCTGTAGATAATCATTCTGCAGTCAGAGCAATGATGACAAATAAGTAGGTGGTATTAATTCACAGTATCTGTTTATAAATCGGCAATAAATTACTTGATCCAAGCAGATCGCCCAGAAAATAGAGTATCTATTCAAAGTGCAGTTCTATAGGATAAAATGTACCTATGGTAGTGTGAACAAACCTGTACTGACTGACTTCCTGTGGGTGAAAGATTGTTAGTCTCGTGTTCTGAGAATGTAGGAACAATTCTGAGTTCTTCATCAAATACCGCAACTCCACTGCTACTTTTGTTCCCTAACTCCCCCCAAGTAATATGCACGTACCAAATTCTGAGCTTTCCATCACTTTGATGTCTTACGCTGTCTCTTCCCTAAAGCCTTAGAGATGAAACAACTGCAGTACCTCTGTCTGGAGAGAGACGTCTCTAGCGTGAAAAGAGAGATTTTTTTTCCCCTTGAGCAGTAAGGGAGATGGAAGAATATCCTGGAGATGGTCTGGTAGCCTTGATAGCCTTAGCGACCATGTGTCAATCCGCACAAATAATTGAGTGACCACCGCTGTTTGAAGCACCAAAGAATGGGAATGATGTAAGGCAGAATTCATTTGTTGGGTTGGTTTGGGTTTTTTTTCTCGAGTTGCAGAGACTTACTGTTCAGTGACGATCTCTCTTGCTATAATATTAGGTGGGGTGATCTCCCATATCTCCATAACCATTTATGGAAATGGTATAAGTATTTTATATATCTATATATAAATATTTACAGGTATATTTGTGCATGTGAGAAGCTCTTGAAATCACAGCAGAGACATGGTGCTTATTTTGATGAAATTGTAGAAGAAAATTATCAAGGAGGCAAATAAGACTTAAACATGTGCTTTAGGGTAGCACCACAGACTCGATGTTGGTGGATTGCATTAATAGCAATTTGAGCTAATCTGCGTATGGATTTTTCAAAAAATTAAAGAGGAGAAGGGATGAAGGTCATTATTTCTGACACAGTATATTATGACTGTATTCATTCTGTGTCCCCAGGTATCTGCCCTCTCATCCTTTTTACTTTTTTACCAGGCTGCTGGGAGGCCAGTGCTTGGTACAGATGAATGATGTCTGCTGTCAGTTTTTCACAGTTAGGCATCCCCAGCATCCCACACTCTGTTCAGTCTCTCACTTTCTTCCACAGCTTCAGACCTCCTGGAATCCTGCAGCAGAGACTCCAGCTTCCTTTTCCCCTGCGCTGTGGAAAACACAATCATCTGGTAAGGTGTAAAAGGGAAAAAAAAAAAACCAACTTACCAGTAGGAAGTTTTGCTGGCTGTTGTCATTGCAAGATTTTAACGTAAACCCTGCTGTGAATTACCAGCTAATTTGTTTTATGCTCTCACTGGCATTGTGCAGTAACTGGAAGGCAACTTCTGTGAATTTCTGCATCACAAAATGCTCACTGTATATAGTCACGTTGCTGCACAGGCTCTGGAGAGTGGGTTTTCCAATAGAAAGGCCAGGAATTTCACCTGAACCTGATCTAGACTTGCAGGTTGTCTGCAGGCTAGAGGCAACCGTGCTGCAGGGAGGGGGCTTCGTGGTGGTTAAGCCAGCGAGGTACCTGGGCACTAGGGCAGCGGTAATTTCACAGTCTACTGCAAGGAACTGGAGGTTTGATTACAGAAGAAAATTAAACGGTGTGAAAGATGAAGAATATTGCAAAGCTGTTGAAGGCAATGCACACAAATTACAAGCAAATTGTAACTGGTTTGTGCTGAGGGTTTTTTTTCTCAGTCAACAGCTGCTTCTCAGAGCTATTAAGAGATATTTAGAAGGAAAGTCCATGAGGTGAGAGGAAAAAAAGGTTAGTATTCTCTCCCTGGGAAGGAGAGGGACTCTTAGTAAAGCAGTCTTGAATCAAGGGTTCTCTCAGCACAGATGAAAGTTTAGACTGTTGCCTACAAAGATTATTGGCAAAACTACCTTTGATTTCTAGTGGATTAGAGCGCAGTGCTTAGAGGAATTAGCTGCATCCTAACAAGGCAGACTTTTTCAAAGGGCGAAAAGGAGAGGGGGCCTTGCTGGCCACAATCCTTTTCTAATTCTAGATTAAATGACCTTTTTCCACAACAGGCTTGTGGAAGTTCAGCCTGTTTTTCCTGCTTGGGCTCTTAGCGCCCTCAGTGCTGCAGGTGTTTTGTAGAAATTACCTGAGCAGATTTTGCTGCTACAGACAGAGCTGGATACCCACTTCCCTTGGGGTACTGGGAAATATGAGGTGCAATCATTTCTGATTGGCATACTTCAGAAAAACAGCAGTAAACCCAATAAATCTGTTTTAGCAATAAGTTGAGTCAGATTAGCAATAAGTCTAGGTAGAAACCTAGGTGAGTTTACCCAGGAAGGGTTCTGTAAAGAGTATCAGTTAAAAGCTGGTTTTTTATTCCCTCCTGGCTTTTATTTCAATTTTTTGCTGCATTAAATTTCCCCTTTTATTATTCCAGCTTCTTTCCCCTACAACTCTTTTGTTAAAATCTTAGGGTACTGTTCCTAGGCTGAGATGGGGGCAGGTCTCCACAATTAAAAGTAATTTCCAGATTCTTGTAAATACCTGCAAAACTTGACAGTGCTGTAAAAAATGTCATGGGAACATAATTTCTCCTTATGCAGTACGAACTCCAAGGCTGAAAAATATTTGAGAAGCTTGATGGTACTAGAGAGCGCTGGGGTTTTTTTTACTAATTAGTTTAAGGCAAGGCTTAAGAGCACTGTAAAGAAAGAGTTAAGATCCGAGTACCTTGTGCAAGGTGCTGTGGAAGTTGTTGCTCTTGTGATTCCTGCCTTGTAAAACTGAGCGTGATTTCTTTCGCTGCTCTTCTCTCCTGCCCCAAACTTTGGCAGTTCTTTTAAAAAGGGGCAGGCCCGTGAGATGCCTGGTTGTGCCAAAGGACTGGGCAGTGTTTTGTGTTCCCATGGGAGATCCTTTTGGCCTCAGCTCAGCCCCTCACTCTCTGAGTACAAGCCCTGGGTTCCAATGTCCTCTTGCACTCGCCACATCCTGCAACATTCACGGGCTCTCTGCCCAATGCCCGCAGCCATCCGCAGTGTTTTTCTACGTGCACCACCAAAACGCTGTCCATCTTGCGCTTCCCTGGTGAAATGTGTGGGGCTCACAGGCTATAAGGAGAAACACTTTTTCCTTCTTTTCAAGCTACAGTTCATGACTGTAGAGCAGTAAAGCATCTTAAAACAAAAAAAAACCACCCTTGCTTTTCATAGGCTTGCTAAACTGAATTCAGGAAGTGACAATCTAAACCTATTACTATTAGAAAATGTAGTTTTCTTTTGTTGTTTTGCACATAATTAATTCTAAAAAATTTAACTCTCTGTAAGGCCCAAGTCCTACAGTTCTGACTCCTAAATCCATTTCTCAGCCTCTCAGGTAGGGGTTTCAAAAGCACGTAAGATCAGAGTCTTGGTCCTACTAACTACCTTAAACCCCACAGGCTTACTAAAACCAGTCCCATTAGGCACGTGCAGCCTTGTTTCTGTATGTGTGCTTCCACCTGCTCATCTAGTAACTACAGGAGATTAAGAATTCTTAACTGTGGTCATCCAGGGCTGAGCAACACCTGGAATTACGTAGACCTCCCCAACTTTTTACAGGACTCCTGTTTTGCAAAATGTGTTAACTACTCCTGTGCTTTTGGTAAGGGACGCCACAGAAATTTTCATAGCCTAATGTGGACTCAGGAATCGACACAGTGTGAAACTAAGGTCAGTTTTTACACAGTGTTTTGATTGCAACTGGGTGCGTTGCCTGCTCTGAAGGGACCTGGATATTGTGTGCACATTAGTTTCACATGAAGAGAACACTCATCACTGTACCCTCAGCATTAATCACTTTGAAGTAATTGACTCCTGCATTAGGCTGATATTTTGTCAGTCTTGTTTAATCACACAGTTGAGTGTGCTCCGATGTTGATAAATAAGAAAAGTCAAGGAGGGAGATCCCAGCTTGTCAATGAAAGAACAACTCCTACTCAGTAGGGCCAGGACGCACCCACAGAACTCCAATTAACCATGCCTTGGAGAACAAAAATACAAGCAAGAGTGGAAATAAAAGTGGTAGCCAAGCAGAGAGAGAACATAGTGGAGCCACAGGAAATGATGGGCATCATGTTTTGGTTTTTGGACCTTCTCCCTCCTCTATGCAACTAGTTTAAGACCAAAAACAAGGACAAAGGCACCCGATTAGGTGCTGAGGTTGCAAGGCACTGTTGCAGCCTGCTCTGATGGCTGTTGGCATTTCCCTGCTACCGACCCCAACAAATCTGGTCTGATTCCCAGCTGGAAGTGCGTTTAGCATGCAAGGCTCATAGGCCAGGCTGCTCTTGTGAGTCATAGGTTTACTTAAAAAAAATAAAAAAAAATTGCTCTCAGTTTCAGAAAAAAATGTGCTGAAAAATAAATGAGCAAGTAGCACTGACAAGCTTTCACATGTCAACCTAGCACTCTTGTCACTGTCTTGATGCTTCTACACAGCACTGCTATGCTTCCATGTGATTGCTGGGGCTGGGGTAGATTATCAAGATGCTATACAGATCGTGTGTATGTATATAACAAGCATATGTAGACATGCACAGTGTAAGACAAGTGCCCATGTGTAAGTCAGAAGAACTGGGTCTGCTGTATTTTCATAGCGCTTTTCTGCCTTGCTTGGCTGGACTTTGATCTCTTCCAACTGCATTTCCAATGCTTGGCATTGAGGTCCCTCGGTTGTGTCTGCCCATGACAGCCCGTGCTGGCTCAGAGAACGTGTGCCAAGCATTTCCTGATCGTCAAGCCCATGTATTTCAAAGTGATGCCTTTATGAGCTCAGACATCGAACACACTCCATCACTTTAAATGACAACTACTGTATTTGTGATAGTAGTAGCTGGCAGTAAAGAGATAGAAATAACACTGATTTCCCCCCTGCCCCTGCCCCCCCCAGGAGTACAGTACATCCTGAACATCCTTTGCCTTAGGTCCTGTGCTTCTGGGTGCAGAGAAGCAAACAAAACGAGCTTCCCTACCTTGCTGAGTTTGCACGGGAGAGCAATGCAAAATGCCTTAAATGTTGATGATCATCAGGTTTTGTTTTGGGGCAGGTGTTTTGTTGGTATTAAATCAACACAGAGGGACCTCAAAGCCTTGAGTGCCTTGTAAGGGCATGGTTGTGACATGACTTGTAGCAAAACCTCCAGCTGCCTTATCTTACCTGACTTCTCTGCTTTATGAAAGCTCCAGGGCTCAGGCTCTGCTCTGGCCCTGGCCCTGCAGCCAGCTCTGCCCTGCCTGTCCCTCGGTTGGTGCTGTGGGTGCCCCGTGGTGGAGGAAGGGCTCCTGGTGCTGCTTCTGAATGAGGCTGGACAGGGCCTGGGACACTTTGTCAGCTGATAGAATTTAATGGGGAGAGACTTGGTGGGATCCTCGGGAAGGAACAGGTCACAGCCACAGTCTACCTTGGTACAGCACCTCGCATCAAAGCAGCCGCTTGCAGGGACAGTGCAAGTGCGTGCAAGTCTGTGCAACTGGCAGTCAGGGTTTCTGCCGCTGCTGGAAAGGCAAGGGCAGCCCCGAGGCGATTTAGGAAGGCCGGGGGGGGTGCGTGCACCCTGTGAGCACCCCCTCGCCGCCCCAGCCTGCGCCCTAGCAAGCGCCTCCTGCCTGGCGGCTGCAGCACCGCTGCCCCCGAGGCGGGGCGGGGCGGGCCGTGCGGGGGGCCCCCCGCGGGTCTGGCCCCGCAGCCACACCTCGGCCGTGACTTCAGCCGCCAGCGCCGCGGCGGAGGTTGCGGGGCTGGAGGCGGGAAAGGGGCCGGGCGCTGCGGCGGGCGGGCGGGCGCCATGGCGGGGCGGGCGGCGCCATGTCGGGGGCAGCCCTGAGGGAGCGGCGGCGGCGGCGGCGGGGCCGTGTGCGTGGCGGAGGGCGGGAAGGGGGTGCGGGAGGGAGCGCGGCCGCCCCCGCCGCGGGGCCGCAGCCGCCGTGAGGCGGCGGGCGGAGATGAACGCCTCGGGGCGGCTGCCGGCGGGGGGCGAGGAGGAGCCCCCCGGCACCGCGCTGCTGCCGCTGGGCGGGAACGGCAGCGCGGGCGGCGGCCCCGGGGAGCTGAGGGAGGCGGGCACCCACCCCGCCACCCTGGCGGCCTGCGCCTCCCTCCTGGCCCTTGTCTTCTGCCTGGGCTCCTACGGCAACCTCATCGTCCTCCTCTCCTTCTTCGACCCTGCTCTCAGGAAATTCAGGACCAACTTCGACTTCATGATCCTCAACCTCTCCTTCTGTGACCTCTTCATCTGTGGGGTGGCCGCCCCCATGTTTGCCTTCGTCCTCTTCTTTGACTCGTCTCGAGGCGTCCCGGGCGCCTTCTGCTTCACCTTCCACCTCACTAGCTCCGGCTTCATCATCATGTCGCTCAAGACGGTGGCGGTCATTGCCCTGCACCGGCTGCGCATGGTGCTGGGGAAGCAGCCGCACCGCATGGCCTCCTTCCCCTGCACCCTTCTCCTCACCCTGCTGCTGTGGGCCACCAGCTTCACCCTGGCCACCCTGGCCACCCTGAAAACCCGCGGCTCCCGCCTCTGCCTGCCCATGTCCAGCTTTGCCAGTGGCGAGGGGAAGATCATCCTCTATCTCTACGTCACCGACTTCATCTGCTGCGTGGCCGTGGTGTCCGTCTCCTACGTCATGATCGCCCAGGCCCTGCGGAGGAACGCCCAGGCAAGGAAATGCCCACCCGTGGTGGCCGTGGACACCTCCAGACCGCAGCCCTTTGTGGGGCCTCCGGCCGCCGGGGCCGGGGAGGGCATGCAGAGCGCCATGCCCGCCTTGTACAGGAACCAGAGCTACAGCAAACCGCAGCACATCCAGACGCACGGCTATGCCAAGCACCTTGGCCAGCTGCCGGCCACTGCTGCCGGCCGGCTCCAACTGGTGTCGGCGGTCAACCTGTCCACAGCCAAAGACTCCAGGGCAGTAGTGACATGCGTCATCATTGTGCTCTCCGTCTTGGTTTGCTGCCTGCCCCTGGGTATCTCTTTGGTGCAGGACATACTGTCCAGCAGTGGTGGCTTTGTTCTCTACCAGTTTGAGCTGTGTGGATTTACTCTCATTTTTTTCAAATCTGGATTAAATCCTTTTATATATTCCCGTAACAGTGCCGGACTTCGGAGACGAGTCCTCTGGTGCCTGCAGTACATTGCCCTTGTCTTTTTCTGTTGCAAGCAGAAGACAAGGCTTCGGGCCATGGGCAAAGGCAGCCTGGAAGTCAACAGGAACAAGTCATCCCACCACGAGACCAATTCAGCATACATGTTGTCTCCAAAACCCCAGAAAAAGTTTGTGGACCAAGCCTGTGGTCCTAGTCACTCCAAGGAAAGCGTGCTGAGTCCCAAGGCTTCTGTCGGGCCTCAGCACTATGCACAGAGCAGCTCAACCCCCATGAACACCCGAATTGAGCCCTATTACAGTATCTATAACAGCAGCCCTTCCCCGGAAGTGAGCACCCCAAACAGCTTACAGCCAGTGAACTCGACTTTCGGGTTCACCAAATCCTACATTGCCATGCATTATCACACCACCAATGACTTGGTGCGAGACTATGACAGTGCTTCGACTAAGCAGATACCGGTGCCCTCGGTGTGACCCTAGGAAGGAGTTCTGATCTAGCTGATTCAGTGGGTCCCCTCATTTGCTTTTGCTAACGGTTAGTCTGAAATCTGTGATGCAGTGCTGCTGCCAATTAAGAAGAATGCCACTGATGTTAATACTCAGCTATTTGCATTTGAGGTGAATACTGGGATATTACTTCCATGACGCTTTCCTGAATTTCTGTGGCAAGTCAAAAATGGCAGTATTCTAGATTTGTATTTGGGATTGTTAAGTGGGGGTGGTTTTGTTACTAATTTTTACTGCTGGACAAGTAAAAAAAAAAGTAACCACCGTAACTATGTCATTTACTATGTTGCGAGGCAGAATATGTCAGAGAACAGTCTGAGGCTGTGCCAGAAGCATTGCCTGTTAAACTGCATGCTTGCTGTATTTTCAAGAAGGAAGAATTGGGAGGATGCTTGGTATTACAATACTTAAGTTTAAACTCTTCCCATCACAGCAGGTTGAAAGAATTGGTGGTATTTTTGTGGTAGCGTCAGTAATAACAAAAGTCCTTCCTATTCGCAGGTTGAAATCCTGGTTTTGTTGAGATAAATGGCAAAATTTCCACGAACTTCAGCTGAAGTTTAGGATTTCAGCCTTAGCTTCCTAAAGCAGGACAATGCATTTTACAAACAGTGTTATGTTGCTGCTGGTGAAGGACTTCTGAGAAGTGTTGTGGCTCTGTAATAAACCTCTGAAGTATATGCATATATTAATTTCCACCATATGTTTATTTTAAGGATGGGTGGTGTTATGTATCCCAAAATAATGTATTTGGAGAAGTATTTTACGTCTGATAGAAATAACTGCAATACCTAGTTATAGGTTTTACTGGAGGATGAAGGTGACTATTGTAATATTACAGTAGGGATACACTATTAGTAACGCGGTCACCTCTGGAATTTTCTAATTGGTAAGCTGTTACTCAAAGGCTGCTTGCTTTTGTCTATGGCTTTGTATAAAAGCGGGGATTGGGGGCATTCGGTGTGATATCCCTGACAGGTAGAACTGACAGCTATTAACATTTTTAAAAATAGAATGACCATGTAACAAGATGACTACATTTTTTGAGGTTTTCGTAAGAAGTCTAACATCAGCTTGATGTAAAGATTAATAACCTGTCTACTTGTAAACTTCATCTGTTGGTCTACACAGTGAGCAAATAAGTTAAATTTTTTTTTTTATAAATCCGACCATTTGTGTTGTGTCACGTGTTGTGGGAATTCCTTATGAAACGAGATGATTCGGAGGCGTTTAAATTCCTGACAATTATCACTGTAAGTAGCCAGATCTTTTCAAAACAAGCAATCACCTTTCAACTTCTATGGACTTGAGCAGAGCCTTAGGATCTCCGAAATAATCGTGCCACAGACTCTTGGTGCCTCATTATAGGAAAATACCGCATCTTTAGCAAAATTACAGTGATGGAAAGGTGGTTTGTTATTTTAGAAACAAAAAAGCATTTACATCATTGTTGTGCGTGAGTTGTTGGTTTAGGCTATTTGTTAACTAAACTATTTTCAAGATTTTCCTGGAAGACTATTACATTATGAACACTCTCCTCTGTTTAACGCTCTGAATTTTAATTAATTTTGAATAATTCGAGACAGCTTTCTTGCAATAAAATGGATGTGAACAACTTTCTAATACAAATGTGAAATTGAAATTATTTCCATAAGTCTTTTCTCTCTGCCCAGATATTTTTCTCTGTAAACAAATAAGGCAGTTCTTTCTAAAACAATTATAAAAGATAAGTAAAAGATCTGTCTTGTTTGGTTTTTTCTGTCTTTGCATTTCTCTTTAGTACAAAGCATACCTATCTGGAGGGATTAAAAAAAAGCAGGATCTTGTCATTTTGTTTCAAACTATGCGTTCTTGGCAGCGATTACAGTTTCAGATCATAAGGAGTATAGGGCAGGACCCCAAACATGATTGCAAGATGGGGTCCTGTGTGTCCTTTAGAGGAGCTGAAGATATGCATTAAGACTGGTTTTAACACTAAGCAGTTCTGGGTTTGCCACGCGTAAGTGCGACTCCTGCTGTGCTTTTGGTTTGGATCACACGAACATCATGAGGTGACAGAAGATTAAATCCCTCATGCCTTATTCATAAGAGTAATTTGCATTGAGTATTCGTGTGGGAGTAAAGCAAGGGGGGTACAGCTTTAGGATAGAAGGAGGTTTTATTGTCTTTACGTGATGTATTATTAAGACAAAAGAACCAAAGTCCCTTCAACTCACTTTATAATATTGCTCTTCCGTTAACTCCTGGTGCCAGTTGTATTCTTAATACAACCAATGTGTTTATAGTGTCAGATAGGAAAGTGCAACGCCTTTTAATCTGCAGCAGGAGCAAAATCTGACTTAAGTTGTCAGTTGTACTAAATGGCTGTTTGCGGGAGGGTTTATGGATGTAGTAAATGGAGATTGGGTTTTGAAAATGCGGAGGTACAGTTTCTTTGAAGTGAGTCATAAACTGAAGTAATCAATTATCGTATGATAAAATAATTGTTTTAGGCTTTTCTGGAGTGTACCGTTTCTTTTTTCCTTTAGCCCCGTTGTTGCACGAGAACCCTTTTCGGCTGAGCACAGAACCAGTAAAGTGACTGCAAGGTTACAGAAGCAGCAGTCTAATTGAGCGGGGAAGCAACAGAGTGCTGGACCAAGGAGGTGGAAAATGTATGTGAAGAGAGGAGACGGGTAAGAGGGTAAGCGAGAAAAGTCTGTGAATACCGAATGGTTTGGAAAAAGGTCTGTAGCTGGTGCAGTCCATAACACAACAACAAGAGCGCGTCCCATGAATAGGAGAGGTGGCGAATTCAAGACTCAAAGCGCTGTACTTTCCTTCCTGTACGTATGCTGGCGACCTCATCGCTGCAGAACAGTTTAGAAAAAACTAGGAAGATTTAACAGATGCTTCACGTGGGTAATACGAACATCAGGAGCCTGACAATTAATGCCAACGGGTTTTGGAATATATGTAAAATTTTATACTGCAGGTATTAAAGCAATCTTTGATTCCTGGGGGCAGGATGAACCCGTCGTGGTGGAACATGTTATCCAGTGTGTCTGTTCAGCATGCTTTTCAGCTTTTGAAGTTGCTGGTGTTGGCCGCTGTCACGATATTTGGCCTGAGGACAGTTGATGCTTTATTATGGAAGATCTGCATTTGCGGCGTTAGGTGTACCACTAACAGTTTGACCAGGGTGTCTCCTGAAATAAGGAGCAGCCTCAAAGAAAGCATAAAGAAGCTTATTAGAAGAACAGCTGATGAATTACTTGGGGCTGATCTCGCTAACAGGTGACTTCTGGTTGCTTACATGAACAAAAATATTTGAAAGATTTATAATTCACAGTCGTCTTAAGTCGTAGACCTTCCTTTATGGTGGTAAGAGTTGACTTTTTCAGCTGGTGGCCTGTGGTATCATATTTTTTACCCTTTGTATATAAAACCTAAAAGCAGCTAGTGCCAAATAATTTTAAACAATATCTCCTAAACCTCAGAAAGTTGCTAAGGAACGTTCAACAGTTGGGCACCACCTCAGAACTAGCAGTAGGTGATGACAAGGGCTATGCAGAGGGAGCACTGAATTAATTTGAAATGGGTCAGACTGATTGTGTCAAGTGAAGCTTTCCTGGGTCTAAATAATGTTATACAGAACTTTCTTGCTTATTCTTCAGAGGTTTGTGATAAGAGCTTATGCCAATTATTTAACAGTTGAGCCTGGCACGCTCAGCTGGCTCTTTTTTGGCTGTCTGGTGGTATATGTTAATCTGTAATTATAAAAGAATTGAAGGTCTGATCTCTTCCACCAGTTACTTAAAGCATGGATTTGCAATTGCATCTAGTTGGCCTTTTGTCTTCTCTCCCTAAACCACAGAAGGAAAGTGATACTTCTGTAGTGTCATGGTTTGTGTTTGTCTTACATGTACACGCTCTCTGTTCCCATCTGGAACCGAGAATCTGAACTAGAGCTTTACCTTTGAATGACACTGCTTTTCATTATTTCTACAATAATCGCAAAAAGATGGCTAGGGCATGCAGCATGACTTGAGCTGTTCTTCGTTTCAGGTGATATCCACAGCATTTTAAGGGATGCTGGACATAGCTGAAGAAAACCAAGCACCCAGGAAGAAAAGGCTGTTTATCAGTGCTCAGGTCTCAGCCCTTTGGATAAGGAGTTCTTTTATCAGACAGACTAATGCACACGCTAGAAACCCCCACTAGTAACCTCTCCTGGGACTGATCCGAGACAAACCCCCGTTGCAACACAGCAGCCTTCACAGGAGGTAAACACAGAAACGCTTTATTTGACCGCAGACTTCCCAGGCACAACCTTTACACATTCCTGGATCTCATCCCATCTCATACGTCTCCTGAGCAGATCCGTTTTCTGCTCTCACAAGTGGTTCGTTGGCCGTTTTTAAGACAGCTGCAAGCTGACGCCAGAACAGCGTCTGTTTGTGTGCCTCAGGGCTCCACTTTAAGTAGGTTTTTCTTTTCAGCAGTTTCCTGAGTTTGCTGAACTTCTGCGGCACACTGTTGGGCGGGAGGTCTTCCAGCACAATCATGATGAGGGAATCATGATTTTCATTCAGGACCCGATGTTCAGCAAAATACAGTTCATACTGACACCAGCAGCTGTTTACAAAACTGGGAGAGAGAACAAAGAGGACTTTATGGCTGTTCTCTATGCAGTAAAAAATGTTACCAAGTACAGGATGCCCCGGTTTGAAATCCCTCTCGTGGTAACATATCTTGAATCCGTCTGTTTCCAGTTTATTCAGCAGATTCTCTTTCGTCCAGTTTGCATCTTGTTCACTGTATGAAACGAAGGCGTCGAAGGGCTTGTTTTCTGGCCTTTTCTCATACTGCTTCCTCTTCGCCATGCACCAGTACCAACCCATTTGCACGTACCACAGCCCGTCGAACCGCCAGCATAAGCCTGTTAATGCCAAAACGACCAGGATGGCAACGCAAGCTGTGATAGCCATCTGGACTCCCAGGGAGCAGCGCAGGAGCGTGAGGTTACTGCTCTCCACCAGCGAGCCCCTTCTGTCCGGTGGGAAGCTGCACCTGAGATTTCCTTTGCCATTTATCTGCAGGTGTAGGTTGTGGATATACACGTTCACAAACCAGTACAAGTCACAGTTACAAAAAAAATGTTTACCTTGAACGGTCAAAACACTCAGACTCGTTAACTGGCCAAAAGTGTCCTCCACTATGGTAGTAATGGCATTGTCACTGATGTCCAACTCAGTCAGAGAAGCTGGGAGAGCGCCACGCTGTAGAAAGGAGATCTTATTCCCTGATAAATTGAAATATTTCAGCATTGGAAGAGATTCCCCGAAGTGATCAGGGAGTTCTGAAATCAGGTTGTGACTACTGTCCAGATTAGCAAGCGCAGAAAGGTGGCTGGCGGGTTCCAGTCTGGTGATTAAGTTTCCAGAAACATTAAGATACTCGAGTTTCTCCAGGGCATCAGTTAATGGCAACACGTTCAACTTATTTTTACTAATATCACATTTTGTTAAAGTCAATGGGAAATACTCAGGATGCATATCCGTAATTTTATTATTTTGAATATTCAGTGTCGTTAAGTTGGAGACAGATTTAAAACTAGGGGATATTATTTTAATATCACTGTTGCTTATGTCAAGGTGCTGCAGGGAGGTAGGTAAGTTAGGAAGTACAGAAATCCGGTTGCTGCTGAGATCCAAAAATAATAATTCTTCCATTGTGCTGGCAAACCACTCTGGGAGTTCTACAATAGAGCAGTTGGACATCCTCAGGTGTCTCACTTTCTTTGGCAGGCTTTCGATGGGTGTACCAGCCTGGTTCCTGACAAATGAAATGGCGTTAATACGTACAGTTCCAGGGGGAGGTTTTGGAACTGGACTGGTGATTTCTGGACGTACAGTATATATGAAGTGGTTTCCTTGAACATACATGGTTTCTAAGTTAAGCATTTTTGTAGCAAAATTTTGGGGTATTTGACTTACATTTGTGAAAGACAAATCAATTATCTTGATGGTTGAAGGGAGGCACAGCATATCCAAGCTGTTTATGGGATTGTTGCTAATATTTAAGAACACAAGCTTGCTGAATGGGAAGTTACAGATTGCCTCAACGTCTAGGATGTTAATTGTTAATTTGTTGTAACTGGCGTCAATGGAATGCACATTTTTCATTGGGAAAACCAGAGTGAACAGCATTAGAAGATCCATTTCCAGCTCATTGTGACTAATGTCGAGCTCCAAAATACTGTCCAGCTCAGCTTGGCAGATATCCGCATCCAGTTTTAACATCAGCTCTTCCTCGGAGAGTTTGCTGTTTGACAGATCGAGTATCCCATTTATTGGGGCTCCGCAGAAATTAGGCTTTAATGTGGCTGTTGGAGAGACCGTTACGTTTTTCTCTGCTCTTCGGAGAAGATTCTCTGTACTTCGTCTGAGCCTCGGATGAACGTTTTGCAGGACAGACAGACCTCCTGAACGTGGCGGCTCCTTGGCGGATGCAGAAGGCTCCAGAGCAGCCTCTGG
This sequence comes from Phalacrocorax carbo, assembly GCF_963921805.1. Lineage (NCBI taxonomy): Eukaryota > Metazoa > Chordata > Aves > Suliformes > Phalacrocoracidae > Phalacrocorax > Phalacrocorax carbo. Next base: position 51,156,992 of record NC_087515.1, read on the forward strand.
TGATTTGTCAAAATACTTATAAAGCTGCAAAAACCCTGAGGCTTCGCTAGCAGGTAAGAGCTTCAGGTGGGGCGGAAGATCCAATAGAAGTAGTTTCTTATCATTAAACGACAAATTCACAGAAACAAGGCTGAGCAGCCTCTCAAACACCCCAGGTTCAATGTCCTTAATCTGATTGTAGGAAAGGTCTAACACTTCCAGCACGTCAAAACCTTCCAAGTCTCTCTTGGTTATTTTTTCAATTACGTTATGTGAGAAATTGAGAGCTCTTGCTGTTTTTGGAGCTTGTGCTTCTGATACAGAAGAGAGGTTTAGATAGGAGTAGTTATAAGATGGGAAAGCGTAGGCTGTAGGTGTTCTTGGAGTTAGGAATCCGTTTGCTCTACTGACTAAGAAAGAAATGAAGTGGAAATGAAGGCTTCCAATAAGGATCCTCATCCTGGAGAAAGAAATGTAAAATTATGTAAAAATTATGTAAAAAATGTAAAATTGAGCATTATAATATGCTCAGTGTTAACCAATGCCCTTAAAAAAAAACCAAACCCAAGCAAACAACCCTAGTTTATTTGCAACTACAGAAATTGTTTCATTAGTTATATTTATCAATCCCTTTTTATCTACGTAAAAAAATACATCTGGCTTCATTATTATTTTCAAGAGGTGTTGGAGAACAATTTGAGCACTGTTCATTTCAGATCATTGTAGATAAAGTCTGAATTATTCTTAAAATTTTTTCCAATCCCCCCCTCCCACCCCAGGCAGGTAGCGAGCAGCCTTTGCGACAGCATCTTCCCCTTGCATTATCTGAAGTGCACTTTAACCGCTGCGTGCAACTCGGGTTCTACGTCTCTTGCACAACAAGCCGGTAAGTCTGACCTGTCCAAAACCTGTTCAGCTGCTTAAAGAAACGTATTCAAGAGCAAGAGGTGGCAGGGAGCCGTGTGGAAATGCGTGATCACCGATCTTCTTGTGATCCCATCCCCTCGGGGGTTTGCTCTCTGCCAAGAATTTACCAGTGACCATTTATTTAGCCTTACCTGTTGGATTAAGGAAAAGAGTAAATTTGCTTTCAAGTACAATTTCAGAGGCTTGTATGAGGCAGCCTGCACCAGGGCGGGTCACTGCCCGTGCATCTCCGGACACTTCCCACTGCCTGCCGGCGTCACTGCCAGCTCCTCTCCTGCCCCGGCTCTGCCCGGCACTAGTTCCCTGACACCGACAGACTCCGTGTCTTGTATTTACTACATGAAAACTCAGGTGCAGACCTTCAGGTGAGCAACCTGGTGATACCACCGTCCCCTTTGCCACCCACCAGACTGGGACCATCAAGTTTAACTGAGGAGAAGGGATGCCGACGACTTCCCAGCTCTGTCCCCTGGACCCTCCGCTGCCGGCAGGACCCCACCGGACCACCCCGCATCCCCAGCTCACGCCTTGTGCCGAGCAGGAATAACCTGCAGCCGGGGGAACTGCTCCACCACAGGGGTAAGCAAGCCCTCGGGGCGTTAAAAGCATTGCAGATTTAAGGCTGGAAGACAGCTAACAGCTCCCTCGTTCTTCCAGCGACCCTCCCCGTCCCCCGTCCCCCGTCCCCCGTCCCCCGTCCCCCGTCCCCCGTCCCCCGTCCCCCGTCCCCTTTGTTACCCGCTCTCAGTGCTGCTCCTCCGCCAATGCCGCCTGCTGCTGCTGCCGCTGCCACCGCCTTTTGTAGCGCGGGGGGCGCGGCGGGGCGGGCTGGGACGCCCCCGGGAGCCGCCCGGTCCTGCCGGGACCAGCGGCATCCGCAGCCCCGCGCCCCTTCGGGAGGCTGGTGGAGGGGACTTGCGCCAGCGATGCTTCTCTCCAGTGAAATCTGTACGTTTTCCCCGTGGTGCCGGTACCAGCAGCTGCTCAGCCCAAGGCTGAGGGGAGAATCAGAAGTGGAAGTTGCTCTTTTTAGCGCTTAGGCGCTGTGAGCGGTGGTGTCCCAAGGTATCTGCTGGCTTTGCTCCTACCTGAGCATCGCAGGGACGGTCTGGAAGCATAAAGTGTGACCCGGGGTTATAAAACTGATTTACTCCCAGAATGTGATTTATTGTGGGGTGTGTTTCCTAAGATGGTGAGGTTTTCGTATTGGGCTCTCTTGTCTGTGAGTATGAGGTCTCGCGCGCCAGAAGCACTCCTGCAAAGCAAGCAGTCTTACCTTTTGTGCACTTTAACTAGAGGGGGGAAAAATAGTGGGAGGTTTTCTCAGTGTTTGTAGTGCTGCCTTGAAAGATGCACTCTTTGTTTGCAGCTGGTTCGATTCAGGATGCCCACAGAAGGGGAGACAACAGATTGCACAAGGTGTAGAGCTCTGTCATCTGCTCTGTTTTTTCCACTATTGGGTTTGGGTTTTTAACTTTTCCACTCTTTCATAACTGCCAGTGACTGGAAACTCTTGTGATAGCCCAGAGGCTCACCTGTCCAGTCCTGGGGGGCTGGAAAGCCCCAAGGTTGTTTGTGCTCCCTTTCTAGCCTGACTGGGCACTTTCCTGCCCTGGCAGGTTCTGGGAATTGCCCTGAAGTCATCCATTTTTCAGACAGATCCTAACTTGCTTTAGTAGAAGAGCTAAGAAATTAAGGGCCTTTTGGACATGTCAGGAAAGATTCCTGCTCCTGATTTCAACTTGGGGTAACTCCCTGTAGACAGACATTTCTCCCCGACGAGTCTGTCTTCCTTCATCTAAATACAGCTGTGCTGCTCTTGAAACTGTAGTTCCCTCTTTGGGAAGATGGGGCAGCTATATTCTGTCCTAGCACAGGGCCCATCAAACTGCATCTCTTCGGCTGGCTGTGAGAGTAAATCACAGTTGGAAGGGGCAAAGTGAAAAAGAACGTTTTTCGGTACAGGAGTGGTTATTCTACCGACATGCCATGTTGGCATTATTCTAATATTTGTTTCATCCAGCACATCTTCTGTGTATTCTTTTTTTTTTTTTTTTTTTTGAAGGCAACCTCTTATTTTGGGGATTGTGGAGGAAGAGCAGCACATGAGAAAGGTCTGTGGGAGCAAGTGGGGAAAGGACACACAGCACGACTGAGAGCAGAACCAAGGCAGGTCATGGTTCCCCACAAGGACTCAATAAAGAGATTTCATTCCTGAAACAGGTTGTCTCCCAATTTGTTCATTGTCTCTCTGCAGGGCATATTTTTTAATGCTGTCATTTAAGGGAGGAGAGCTGAACCTGTGCAAGACCTGCTTAAATCCAGAGAGGATGAGCACCAGCCTTCAGGAGACCAGACCTCGAAGGAGCTTCTTATTAAGGTGGGCTTCGATCTGGGTGCTGGGTGAAAACTGTAAGTCATATCTGCACAGCTATACACATAAGATATTTATGACCAGGAGATGCACTTGTCTGCCTCCATGCAGGGAGAGGGAATAATACCCCGCGTTTCTTTACCCCTTGAGAAAAATCTTCCTGAGGTGGATTATCTTATTTCACCCCTTCAGCTATGTGAAACTTCCCAGGGACTGCCTCACCTCACACACTGAGCTGCTGACTCCTCTCAGCTGTGTAGATGTCTTACATCAATATTCTCTCTGCTTTTTGATCTGGTCTTGCAGCTAGTGAATAATTTGTGAGTTTAAATGACAATTAAAAATTAGCTCTATAATGAATCCCTATTGTCTGAAGTGTAACGGCTGCTGTATTTGAGCAGTGTCTCTGAGTGGAAAAGCAAATAAAGACATAGTAATTGTGACATGACTCTCATCTTCTGTAGGAAACACTGATTTTGTTTTCTGATACTCAGTCAGCAGGTCTTGGCACGGAGCGAGCGCTGCCCTTCTTATGCTGGTTTGGGTGGTGTAGGAGGAGCCCACAAGTGAGTTTTCAGCATTCCTGTGCAGGTAAGCGGAGGGGGTTGATAAGTGCTTGTTACTGACATTTGTTCTTTCTGTGTGGACAAATCCTGTTTTGGGACCTAAACCAGCTCATTCTTTGAACTCTTCTCATAGAAGTAAATATCTTGGATAAGTGGCATGTTTCACTTTCCCACACCTACTTTCCTTTGATGGAATTCCCTGTGGCTAATTGCAGGTGGTACCAGCGCCATTGCTGCAAACTCGCTGTCGGCCGTTCACGTTATTTTCCACGTTGCCAATTCTTAAATGAGCATGGAAACAACTCTACCTCTCAGGCTGAGAAGCAAACCTGCATCATCCCTCGGGCATAAATCTCAGCAGACCAGCACAGAAACCTTCGGCCCTCCAGTTCTACTTTGTGCTTTCTGCATACTAGGCAAGTCTTGTTTTTAACTCTTATTTTGGTAGAGAGGTTCCTGCACCCCAGCACTTGTCTGGGAGAGGGTTGAAGCAGCAAATTACTTCTCTCCTCTATGGGGAAGTGGAATTCTTTACATTCTGGAAAATAACTATTCTTATCTTTTCCACTGATCTAATTACCACAACTGCGGGGCGTGCAGGAAGGTTTAGCATGGCGTGGTTTCTCTTCCCTTTAATACAACCTATCCTGCCGGATGCTGAGGAAGCATGATGCTGTCCCAAGCCACGCCGTGGGTCTGCATTCTGCAGCGGGGCACCGCGGCACCTCTGTCTGCATCAAACCTGGGGCTTGAGAGCTTGGCCCAGCACTAAGACTGTGTGCTGCCTTTCCGAAGAGCAGCCAAGTAGACATGGGGCAGCCTCGATTCAAGACAAAACTATCACATGAGATTGCACAAATCTAATACTTCCACTTACTGCCAGAGCCTTAATGAGAGGGTTCAGCCAGCCCATTGCAGAGACAGATTAGTTCAGGTAAGGCTAAACATGTTTTTATTTTTTCTTACTGTACATTGACTTGGGATGCACCTTTGCTGCTGCAGCCCTAAGCAAGTGACACCTCTGGCAGTCCAGGCCTGGGATTAAGACAGCTGAGGGCTAACAGGGCAGCTGGAGGAGCTCATCCAAAGCTGGGTATATGTTGAGGCAGGGAGACCTTCCTGAAGCGGTGCAGGTTGTGTGACAAGTTGCTCGCGCGTGGCCAAAGCCAACCCTTGGCCAATACGGGGCCCAGGCTCATGCCAGACCCTTAATGAGAACATTGGTCCAGCTGGTTCTTCAGGCAAGCAGAAGAATTTTAGGGAAACTAAGATCTAAAGTCAAGAGAATGCTGCTTTTAGTGTCTTTTCTAAAAGATTTAGCCAGAAACCTGGCTAAATAAAGGATTAAAACATGAAATTAAAGTTTTTGCTTATTTATCTAATGCTTCACAAAGACTGGGGGGAGGGGAAATCTGGGTAGAAGACTCTCTTTCCGCTTTTTCAGTTTCCTCTGTCATACTGCTAAGCATGAGAAATAACAGTATGACCAGGGAAAAATAACTTTGAATTTAAATGCTTTATCATCCTGCTGCTGGTGGTTTGGTTTTCTTCTACTACATGAGACAACAGAATGGGTTCTTACATTGCAACAGTCTGACAGCCTAGGCTGGTATTTTGGGTAGTCTGGAACTAGTCATACACCAAATGGTTGGTGGGTTTCCGTCTGATGTCAGTTATGAAATTCCTATACCTTGCACAATAGCTTTAGAAAAGAGGAAACATAGTGGGCTCAAGCTGTGATCAACATGTTAGACATACACCGTTGCTACAGCCTGACCTGCTGCCTGGCTCCGGCCCCTTCCAGACCTTACACAGCACTCTTGGGCTCGCTGCGGTGGAACTTGGTGAAGAGAGAGCATTCAGTAAGCTTCCTCAGCTGTGAACTTGCTCTTTCTGGTCTTCTTCCACTGCACAGAACAAGCGACCAAGTCACATCTGGTAAAAGCAGGGAGCTGACTTTCTGCCAGCCCTGCGCTCTTCCCCTGAGGGGAGGAAGCCCTTGAGGGGGGGCGGTGGGTATTGGCTATCAACCAGTCATTTGTAACCTTGCCTCCTTATCTATTTAAAAACTACTATTTCACAAGTATAATGGAAATCTGCCTGAGATGCTGCTGTTAAGTAATATTTCAGTTATCTTCTAGGAAGGTATATTGCGAGCAGAGTAAAACTTCACGTACCTGCACCAAAAAATCTTCTTTGCAAGGTGGGCGTGCTCCCTGAGAGCAGACCTCCAGCTGGGAACCATCCCGGGAGACACAGGGGGTGTGTGAATCTCTGTCACTGGAAAGGAAGCCCCTCAGGCACACATACAACGCACGAGAGGGAGTCTAGTGGTCTAGATAATATTGACAACTCTGACCCAAAAAATGCTGACTGGAGGTCACCAGTACCATCCTTGAGTATCCTTAGAAGGAAAACTGATGTGAGAATGTTCAGCAAAATAAATATATTAAGATGAACCCTACAGTATTAATATTAAAAAAAAAAAAAGTCCTGGCAACATCCCAGGCTGGGAGAAGAAATAGCAGTTGAAGCGAGGTGAGGTAAGGGAACAGGAGGAAGGTCTGTGATATTAAGGCAACTCCAAGCAATCACACAGAGGTAACGTTTGTGTTTGGCCAAAGTAAGTTGGGGCAGTTGAATGATCCAGTGTTGTAGCAGCTGCTGGAGGCTCCTGGGCAAGAAGTGCTGGTTTCGCTTTTTCATTCTGTTGGCAGCTGAACTCCTCACTTGAAGCTGGGCCTTGTTTCTTTTGCCTTTCTAAAGTGGATAATTTATACCACGATGATGATGGTTGTAGAATGTGTCATACACGAGCCAAACAGGAAGTGCAAGACAAGATTTTAATCATTAAAAGTTTATCAATAACCTCTTATATACACATAGTTATACACAAAGTGGTTCACAAGTCCCTCATCGTAGAGAACTCTGCTGGTGAGGTTGGTTGGCTGAAAGCTGCTCTCTGCAGTTGTCGTCTCACAGGCGGGATCTGGAAAACGTGGAAAACGCCAGCAGGGTCGGTGACAGATATGGCTCGCTTCGCGGGCTTTTCTAGACTTCAGCTGGGCACTGAAAGGAGCCCGTGTTCATCTGCTGTATCCAGAATTTTACAGATGACTGGAGACTCCACCTTGAACACAAGAGATCAAAAAGACTCTCAAGTCACTGATAAACTCTTACAAGAGATTGCAGCAGAGAGCAGGAGCTAATGACAACAGCTCGCAGGAGGCACAGTAGTCGAGCATTGCTCTGTGGAGTTTCGAAGTGCTTTTTATTTGTGGGTATGACCCCTGTGGCTTGGCAACACTGTAACTACTGTAATTGATAATGACCCTGCTTCCTCTGAGCCAGCACAGCTGAACAAAAAGCAGTACTTGCTTAGCAGCTACCTCTTTGGGCTAGCGCACGCGACAGGAATCGCTCACCAAGAGTCACTGGAAGGAAGGAGCTTCCTTCATATATCAAATATTCACATTCCTATGAATATGAGTTTTGATGTTCACATATCAAATTCATATTTCAAACATACACCTGGAGCCGTCCTCTCCCAGGTGGCACACCTGATCTTGGGGAATTCAGGTACGCGTTTACATACCCCGAGGATGTATTGGCAAGAATGAGGCTCTAACATGTATATGGTCACAGCATGAGGGGAATCAGATTCTTTACATCTGAAAAGAGAAGAGAAATTTTGTAGTGGTTAGCATGTAATAAGCACAAAACTAAAAGGTGTATTTCCCTAGTAGCAATAGCATTTTTTCCTAAGCCGACAGAATCATTGCTTTCTGAGCATTAGCAGGACAACAGAGGGTTTTCCCTCTGACATAGGAAAGAGGGACATAAAACATCGCTTTACTAAAAAAGTTAACTTACTTCAACTTCACCGTCACCTGCCTTGGCTTGTCTGTCAAGTCACAAACATCTCCATTTCCATAGAAATGAGACACCATCCTGCCGCAAAAGATTGGAATGAAAAAGTTTGGAAATATTAAACGCCATTCTTAAGCATGCAGCAGCTTGTGTGACACGGTATCTCCTCATTCTTCAAATAGACAAAACGAAGAAGTAACACACTGCATTTCAGTTACTGCAGAAGCAAAGAAGTGTTTGCTATTGGAAGACACTTCTCTGCATCATATCCAAAGTGTTAAATTACCTCTTCTGATGTTGCATGTTGATTGTGGGGGGTGGGGTGAAATACTCACTGCTCCTGACAGTTTTGTGTATCCATTCATAAATGGATACTCAGGCGCTGCAGAAGTGGGCCCTGGCATTTACTCTTCTCTATTGGAAGTATGAGACCAATTCACGAAGAGCTAGTACTTGTGGTGACTGTAAGCGTACCTAACTGTCTGCGTGCCGTCTTCTCTGAGATAGTAGGTTCTGGCAGCGTTCTTCCTGGACCACTCAATGTGTTCCTCCCTGCTCCAGGTACCCACAACCACGGAAGTCCTGCCACTTTCCTTATCCTAAAAAAGGGAGAAGCTGACAATTACACCTTGTGTTAACATGATAGGCAGCAAGGATATTTTAGTGACGCATAGGAATGTCATTTCTAGAGCGAGGCCACTGCTGGAAACATAACGTGTTCTTGCATTTGGGACAAACTATGACTGATCCTACATTAGGGTCACGAGCCAAGTCAATGGTCTCTTCAGAACAGCCTGAGTGAGCTGATAAAAGCGTTTCAATGACCAGATAATTCCCACAAAAAAGCCCATGTTTTTTCAGCTGAGGTTACCACTGTGCTCTACCTGATGTGGTACCTCCATCCCCCTCCATAAGCAAGACACGGAGGGTTTCTCTTCTGAAATCCAACTTCTTAAACCCAACGTGTTGCTCTGCCAAGAAAAGGATGCTGCTTTTTCCAAATTGGAGACTGATTCTCCAACGCTTTCCACCCCCACAGCCAGCTAGTGGCAGAACATCAAAGTATTTAAACATACCTCATGATACTGATGAACATATTTGCCGTAGCAGAATTCATACTTCCACCAACCAACGCCCTAGGGAGAAGTATAATCTCTGCGTTACACCAAAACAAAATCCCCAAACCAAACAAAATGCCCCAAAACAACCCCATCCATTTCCCTCCAGGGTGTTAACCACTGCCTATTTCACCTTTAAAACTCTGTACCTATTGATTAGATGTCGATTCAAGGTTTGCACTGACAGAGAGAATCCCATCTTAGACTAACTGGCATAGGTAAGAGATGGAATAAATAAGTTTAAGCAAAGACTCTTTGAAGAGCCACAGAGGACTAAACTCCTTAAACTATTTGTATACGCCCTATTCACCTTTTAAAGAAATACTTTCTTCTGTCAAAGACAGGGCAAACTTCAGATGCCTTTCCTCTGCTGCCTATTCTCTCAGTAAGCTTTATCAGATTGGGCTTTTTCTTCTCATTTACAAAATTAGTACTGAACAATTCTCATGGTCTGCTCAAATAAATTGAATTTCAATAGAAAAGTTAAAGAAACCTTTCTGGCACAGACTTTGGTATATAAGCCTTCCCTCTACCAATGCAGGGAAAGGCAATTTTTATGTGTATAAGAACGCAGCTATCAGAGTTCACGGAAAAACTGAACAAATACATAAACCAGCATGTGCAATTATGGAATAACTATTTTATGATGCAAAGCCTCATTTCTCACCCCATGGAAGCAGTAGGAACCACTAAGAAACTCCTTTATGAGCTGGTCATCGGTCAGTTTGGAAATGTGGGTTGTTCCCACAGTTAATAGTTGATGGCTTCCAACAGCAACGGGCTTATGAATGGAAGAAAATTTCTCTTCTTTCGTTGAATGCATTTCTTCCTGAAATTATACGCAAATACACCCATTTAGATTTTGTGTGTCCCTTGCAAAGTTTTATAGGCTTTATGAAGCTACTTAATACTAAGTGAAGTAGGCCATGGGGAAAAGTATGAAAGCATTCTGTCATGGTTTTTACTGTCTTCAGCATAGCTGAAAAAAACCCCAAAGATTGAAAGTCAAAAACTTATCACGTTTGTACACTGTTGGCTACAAAGGCTACAAACGTTTTAAATTAGTAGCCCAAACTTACTTGCCTTTTCCTTCCAAATACAGTAAGTTACAGGTGATTTCAATAAGCTTAAAGACCTTTTGAAAGACTGACATGGTCTTACAAAGTTGGGTAAGAGACCTTATTGCATGGAACTGAAAGCTGTACATGTTACAAAATGGAAAATAAGTATTTTTTTTTCTATTTAAAATTAAAGAAATCCTACCTCCTTAACCCTTCGAAAAGGAATCTTCATCAATTCTTGCTGTTTCTCCAGCTGTTCCAGATTATGGGGTTTAAGTGGGGATCCTGGCAGAGACTGGCAAAAGATGTCATTCACAGGGGAAGCCCTGAACCTGTCCAAACAAGTTAGCAATACATCTTAGTTATTTTGCCTTAAAGACATTTAATTTATTATTACATTTTAAATTTTTAATTATCTAATAAGTTTAAACTTTTTTATTGCTGTAAGGTTCCGACTGAGCTGGGCTGAGGCGGGTATATTTTTTTTCTTGTACTTGCACCATCTCAGCCAAAGCGACCCTGTTCTTATGACTAATGTAAATATGCTTTTTGCCCAGCGTCATCTCACTCCCGATGCTGCCGGACAGCTGGCGGGGCAATCTAACCCCTCTTCCTCAAAAGCAGAAAGCTGCATATTAAAAGGCAAACTGCAGCGTATGTGTACCATGAACATAGTGTCAAGTCTCAGAAGCCAGGAAATGGCACAGGTTAAATGTGATAGATGTAGTTCCTCTACAATTAAAATAATACATTCTTCTATTATCTGACACGCGTGGCCTTTCATACAGCACGTACACCCATTACTCCTTTATCACTCATGAGCGATGTCTGCAAAAAGCAGCTTATTTCAGGCACAAAAAAGCAAAAAGATGAAGCAGTTAACCCAGCCTTCTCTTTAGTTTACACAAATGAAGGTCTCATCAAAACACCAAATGAGCCTTAACAGAAAACACTAAAAGCAAGGGCACATCAAAATGACAACCATACTGACAAATGAAGCATTTGTTCAGTTTTCATTGCTTGTCTCATAGAGAAGGTCCTCTACAGAGAAAGCCCATTTACAAAACAAGTACGTGGGCCCTGCTTCAGAGGCAAGGGGGCTTTTTGTGATGCCCGAGGAGGAGGAGCTTGTGATACACAGCAGCACTTGTATGATCACCATGACTGCACTTAGAGTCTGAAAATGTTTCCTAAACAGTAACTGCACTGTGAATTAAATAAGCCCTGTGCCAAAAAAGCCTAGTTTTATCTGAATTTTATTTAAATGACATTAAGATAATGGTTACAGTAGACAAATAGTACTTTTCACTGCCTTCCTCCCCGCCCCCACATTCCCACCAATTAAAAAAAAAAAAGTAAAATTGTACCCAAATAAGAACGACTTGGAGAACTAATGGATACACTTTTGCTAAGTTAATGCAAGTGCATTGTTGGATAAGAAAATGGGCGTAGAGGAAAAGCGCTGCCAGCTGAAGTAGTGCTCAGTGCCACTTCGGGAACACATGACAAGAAAAGCACACTTAACTTAAAATGAGGTTGGGTTGCTGTTACCTCTGCTGACAGCAAGCGGCGTTACCAGCCTGCTATCCCCGCCTCTATTTATTTACTAAGATGACATAAGTAGGAAGATGAAGATCTTGTATGTTTATTTTAAGTATTTCCTGCTAGTGGCCAGGAAGCCCTCTGTGCCTTCCCTTTGGGAGGAGGTAGCAGCTCAAGATTTAATTCTTATCAAACAATAGAACAATTTGCCTGGACGATTCCTACTTCTCTACTGATACAGAGGCTTAAGTGACTCATAAAGTAAACAGATAATAGTGCAACAGATAACGCAGTATTATCAAACCCATCTACATGAGAGAATTTGTAATTGATACTAAATATTTAACAGCATGACATATTCACTCCAACTGCCACGTGCTTATAAAATGCACGATTGAGGATTTTGTCCTTTAGACTTTGTTGTCTATTTCAGAACAGCGATTAAATATTCACTTGTTCTGACACCTGCGTACATGGGAAATTCGGATCTCCTGTCCGTTAGTTCCCCCTTCATTTGCATGTCATTCACTTTGCAATTCTGTTTACAGCCCTTGAAAGGTCAAAAATCTGTATGACTGAGACTGAGGGTATCCCTTAGATGCAAGGTACCATTCAGGGAGGGGGTTGGAAAAACCCACTAAACTTGATTTTTGGAAAATAACACTGAAATTGTGAATTCTTTCTATGGAAATGACTTATACAGCTGAAGGTAAGGCAGTAAAGCAGGACAGAGACAGACAGGATCTCCTTAAGCTGGGAGCACTGCTAAAATAAGCATTAAGGTTATGGCTGAAGACCGTACTTTTGTTTTCTGAAATTAGAGAAGCTGAAGTCTACACACACATATAACGCACACATGCAATCTGCAGTCTTTGAATACCATGAAGATGATCCCCCAAGACCTTGAAATCATAAACTAAGAGAGGAGACATGGTGTTCTTAATCTGCCTGCAGCCTCAATGCCCTCTGTGTTCCTCCAGAATGACAGGGCCAGAAACTTACCTGTCAAAACCAAAGTTAAACTTCCCATCTGCTTCTCATAGGGGATCAATCACTAGAGACTTACAAGATGCAAATATTGCACAACTTGACATGAAAACTTAAGACTTGGCAAAACTGTGCTTGCCAAATTACACAGAAGCATCACAGCTCTGTACCAGTAACCACGGCTGGATACATGACCGATATAAACACACACGTGAAAACGGATGAAAATTTGAAGCGACAGTATTAGCCAAAATGTGACTACCGCACCTGTATTTAGGATGGTTGCATAACAAAGGTGTCAGTATAACCACTTCATATTCACAGGTTGTAACTTCTGCTACTGAAAGAATCTCATGTTTAGCTTCTGGATGACAGATGTACATCACTGTACTTGATCTGGGTAGGTTTTGTCTCAAGCTACAAGGTGTGCCGTTTCCCATTTCTACAGGATAGTATGGGGTCATCTGCCCTTCTATATTTTTTGTAGGTATCTAGGTGAAAGAAAGTAAAAGTTAAGAATCACATTAAAGCTCCTTCGACTCTTCTGAAATGAAAAATATTATTACACTGCACAGAGCCAGCATTACTGGATTGAAACCAGCCTGTGTTGTTACTTGGTGTGTCTGCACCATCCAAACACATTCTGGTTTATTACCTCCAGCACAGCACTGCACAAACGCCCTGAGCCACACGAGCTCTGGCTGCAAAAGCAGCTGCTTTCTCTGCACAGGCTGCCTGACATTTCAGTTCTAAGAAAGCTGGCCAGCTGGGTGCAATGGCCTGGAAGAGCACCAAGCCAGCTGGGTTCACCCTGTTGTCTAGGAGACAGGGAGATGTAAGCAGCTCTGCCAGGCTCAGCTCAGGTCTGACCAGGCACATTACCTTCACCTCAGTGCCAGGCCATGAGGAATCTAAAAAACACCCCTGCCAAGTCACCCTGATACCTGCGCTACTCCTCTCGGCACACCCAGCCTGGGTTGTTCCTTATCCAGAGTATCCCGTGCCAGCTGTTATCGTGGCTAACAGGAAGTTAACGATATAAACAAGGTAAAACCCACTTCTGTACACACTTTAGGTAAGCTCTCTTCACACTTTTTCCTTCATGTGTTTCATCCAGCTTCCACTTTAAGAAATTAATTCCTCAAACTGGTACAAGTCCATCTCCCAGCTCCTATCTTGGAAGCGGCTAAAGTTCCTGGGTATCAAAAGTTCTGTGTGTGCAAAAGCCATGCTGGAACCTGCAAACTACACTTTTTTCCACCTGCCTTGCTTGAGCTAGTAAAAGTTTTCGGTGCACCATCAGGCTCTGTGCTAAAAGGCAGTGGAGCCTTCTGTGGTCAGGATGCTAACCTGGGGACCTGGGACCCTTCTATATCTTACCTACTTCAGTTTTCAAACCACGTTACCCTGTCACAGGCCACTGACTCTCTCCTGAAAACCATTCCATCTTGAGTGAAGTGACGGGACCTACACAAGGTTAAAGAATGAACGTGCCAGCAGCTTAATTGTTCGGGCACTCCTTGGTTTCCAGTCACTTACCTTTTCTATATATTTCTATATATTCTATATATTTAAAGGTGGGAAATGAAGATATATTCTGGTTGTCTACAAAAGCGCTGACAAAAGGGGTACCTCTGCCTTCCCTTTCTATCTTTCTGGTTGAAACAATTCAATTTTTAAGGGAAAAAAATCAGAAGTTATGCCCATGCATTTCATTGAAGGTAACTATTCGAGAGATCTAAATGGAGATAGCGGCTGTTTGCACACAACTGAGAGGCACCCCCGTAGAACTTCAGATAAATCTCTAGTCACAGCAGGTTTTGGTTACTTTAAGCACCACCCAGCCATGTTATGTATTGCTTCCCTTTTACAGCTAGAGATTCCAGGCAAATTGCAAGTCTAAATTCTTTCTGGACTGAAACCAAGACACTGTATGTACATCATAAATACTGTCAAAAAAAAGCAGTAAGAGACTTCACTTCCTCTGAAATAAAAAAAAAAGTTACACCACAAAGAACCTAATTTTCTTTAGTTTCAAAGAGGCATAACTGCCACTGCCATTAGAACGGGCCACATTCTGACTTGGGTCTGCTCCCCTGCCTCCCTCCAAAATGCTTATCAGGCTCATCTATTTTCTGAGATCCACTGCAGAACCACCGCTCCGTGCTACGGAAATTGGCATTACAAAGAACATGTAAACACAAATTTCATTTCAGAATTGAAACGAGGGACAACTGGAAATAAGGTAGGCACGTGCCTGTCCACAGGTCAAGTCTGCTGCTGCTAATCCCAAACTCCAATGTGCTTCAGGTACTTCCATCGTTTTGCTATAAAGTTGGTAACTCAGCATTGAGTTTTGGTGCCTAAACAAATGGAAAAGTTCTCTAATGGAAAAGGGAAGCACAGAGTTTTATGGGACAGGACATCACGTCTGTTAAGAAATCTTTTAGGGATTTTGTGCTGTAGGATTTCGTTAAGCATTTCTCCCCACCCAAAATGCATTAAAGTGTCATTAAGGGAACTGGGGTCTCTCATGTAGCTGGAAAAATAACTGCCGCTAGACCGTAACATGACTTTGTGGTTACGTGTATCGTCTTCACAGAAGAAGAGTATAAAATTTAAGATTAGCACAACTTTAATGTAAATAAGTAGAAGGGCAAGAAATTCTACTAGCTAGGCTAAACAAGCACTCTGAGCTGGGACTAATAATCAGAACTATGAAGAGTGCAGCTCAGGAACAGTTTCATTTTTTGATACTCATTTTGGTAGGGAACTAATTACATAATCTCATCATACATAAATTGCCTCCACTACTGACAGCAAAAGTTAAAATAGATGTTTTTCACTTGCCTCTTTTGCACTCTCTTTTGGATTTTCCTTCTCTTCTTGATCTACGGAATAATTAAGAATGAGGTAAGCATAAAGTCTGTGAACTTGAAATAAAATGAAATGATACACAGAGAACTTTGCACGTTTTGTGTATTTGCTAGGACTTTGTGCATACACTGCCAAGAGTCAATTCCATGAACTTGCAAAAGAGGAAAGAAAGGAAATAAACAGTGGTCTGGGGTCCAGAGCAAACACGCCAAAAGATGAGTTAGCATCAACCTGAAACAATTTTGAGTTTTTAGGACAGGCCAAATCCAGCCCTAGCATCACAGGAAGGTCAGTCAGGGCAGGAGAATGTGTCACTATTGCTATTCTGTGAGGGGTAGTTGACCACTCTTCTCAAAGCAAGCGAATCAGGCTGGCACAGTAAACAGGCAAGTACTTCAGCCCACCCCCCGCTAGCCAGTCTCAGAGGGTACACCCGTAGTTGGAAGAGGTGAGGCCAGACTGCATGCCACACTAATGGTCACGAGAATAAACCTCGATACGGGTCAGGGGTTGCAAGTTGTCACAGGTGGGAGCTACCCTTAGCCTTCGGAACTGCTTCAGGAGATAGTCTGGACTCCATTCAGAATTACGGGAGCAAAAGGCCACTCTATTTTGCTGTCACTCACTCAGCTGTTCCAAGCTGACTGTATCACACTTGTGGATTCAGCTCACAACAGTTTGAGAAACCAATTATGTTATTTTTTTAAAGAGAAGTAGTGTGAATCGCTGTATAGGAAGCATAGGAAGAATACAATCTGCCACCTAAGCAGAGGACCAAGGGTCAACATCCTAAGAGACTCAGATATGATGCCTTGAAATTTCATCACACATAACTTCAGCATCTCGCCCCACAAAAGAACTGGTAACTCACACAAAACATTTTGTTTTCTGTACAGCAGCATGTAGGGAGAATTAGGCATCTCTGCACAGGATTAATGACAGCATGAACAAGCACTGTAACGCACTAATAAAGAAATGCCAAACAATGCCGTTTCTGAAGCCGTGTCTTTTCAGGACTAAGATACCTGACTGAAGGCTGCAGGTAGAAATTCAAAGGAACGGGATTAATAGCACTAAATCCCCTCTGAGACCGAGGTGTTCAGTTAATCACTTTTAGAAAAACGGTGGTGCCCACCTTTTACATACTAGCCCAGAATTAAAAAACACAAAACCAACCCCAAAACCCTAGATTAAGTTTTCTCTATTGTTTCTATCAATGAATGCTTAGTCTGTGGATTTTTATAGTTCTTTGGACTAATATACTGTCAAAGTGCTCACACAGGAAAGCAGATATTGGCAGGTACGACCACGAGAACTTACAGCATCTACAAGAGTTTATGGGCAAAAAAATGCGAATGCTCAGAAAATCAGTTATTCTAAACCACAGTTTGAGTCTGGGGCTCGGCCACCTCATTTTCACCAAAGTCCTGCTTTAGGCACTTCAGTATTTCTGGAAGTCTGTGCCAGAATCCCTAGAGAAGACTCAAACACTTCCAAAGGACCAAGTCTAGCCTGCAAATACAAACACAGCCCTTGCAGGTATGTTTTATTACGGAATAGCAGAGCCCAAGACGTGCTACACACTCTGCCCTCTGCTCAGTTTGATAGATGCTTCTCCCCACGCAAAAAAAAAAGGTGGCATCAGGCTACATTATCAAAGTCTGGTCTGTCACATCTTGGTTCCATTTCTTATATTATGTATTTTCTTTCCCTGACTCTAATTATTGCAGATTAGTTAACCTAATTAATTAGACATCATGGCAAAGCTGACAGGATGTATGCAATGTAAGGTGCTGAAGAAGAATTGAAAACAATATATTTTGGTTTTTTTTAAAAAAAGAGTAATCTACAAACTTCTATTCTATGGCACTGAGAATCAGTTTTCTACAGCATATTTCTCAGACAGCAATAATTAAAAACCAAACAAGTAATTAGCATCAGCAAAATAAAATAATCTAAGACAAACCTGGTTCTGCTAATGGGTTCTTTAGCATCATATTCCCCAGATAGTATTCTTGGATGTTTATTTTCTACAATCAAAGAAGTTAAAACAAATTTCAGTTACCTTTTTCCATACTTTTTCAAGTGTACAGGAATTCAAGTCTTCTAGAGGATTTATGCGTGAACATGCCAGTGGAAAAGGGGCTTGAGACTACTGGACTTTAAGAAGCTTACCTGTCCAGTTTCCTTCTCCTCGTGGTATTGACGGATGTGTTTTCCGTGGCAGACCTCGTACGTCCAGTAAGATTCAATCTTAAAAAATAAATTAAATAAATAAAATTTAAATTCTGTTTAGATACATTACCGTCATCCTCCTAAAAAAATTTCCCCCAAAATTTTGGCTTTTGCAGCAATGAAATGCAGCCCAAGCACATGAGCTTGGGCACCCTCAGAAACAACAGCACAGTGAATGGTCTCAGTGTTCCCTGAGCATTTTGATGATGTTCCAAATAAACACAACAGGCAAAGTATCCTTAAATTTCACACAGATAAAGCAAAGGAAAAAACCAAAAACTAAGATGTAAAGACTAAATTTGTCCCAAAATCACTAGGGCTCAGCACGACTGATTTTGGCAACTGCCATAGACATGGGCTGTTTACCAATTGCGCTCAACCCACCCCTCCTTCCTCAAGGACTTGTGCGAGATGTTGTGGAGGTATAATATCCAGCCACTTTTGTTCTCTCTGTTTCTCAGTACCAGCTTGTCTGGTATTAGGCTTGTTCTTGTAAGGCATGAGTCTTTAAACTGGGACGACACGTGATGAAGAACTGGAAAACTTTCAGAATATCTAGAAGCACGTTTGGTTTGGTTTTCTAACACTTTCAGATAAATGCTTTTTCATCAGACTGTCACATATTATGGCTTGAATCCTTGAATTAAGTGCTTTAAATCTACATCTTTAAATTGCTACTATAGCAACCCTATTTATTTGCATCCTGACATCTTCAGTTACACAGAATTTTATCGGCAATATCAAGCCACAGTCATAACATTGCAGAGACCTTCTTTTGGATTAAAATAGTACCTGGAGTCTGAAACATATTTATCCAAACAGCTTATTACGCTAAACCTTGAAACTGACTGGATTGTAAACTTCTGATTGGCATTTAAATTATCAACACAGAAGTAACCTACTCTGTATGAACAGCTACTTTGCTTAAAAAGAGGTTCCAGCAATTCTCCTGGAGTAGGACCTTTATAGTCCTTTTCTTCTTCCTAGAATAGAAGAATATTTCATTACATTAAAATTAATGGTAGTTTGGTAGTTAATATGCATTTGCAATAGTAAAAAAAAATTGTGTTGCAAAATTAAAGGTACAAAACCTCATTAATTCCTGCCCTGAAGGAGCTGTGTGGTGATTAGGAACAAAAAAAGAAAAAAAAGAAAATTTAGTTTAGTAAGAGAGACAAATGAAAGTCACAAGTAAAGTAGTCGAAACAGAAAAGTTTTGTGGTTTAAAAAAATACACACGTGGCAAAAGAGTAGGAGCTCTCAACTTGCTCACGCCCAGAGTGGCAGCTTGGTGCATGAATAGGAAAACAGCATCACTAATCTTTTCATTTGCTAGTCAATGCTGATGCCATTCTGATGCAGTATAATTGGAACTTCAAGCAGCTTTTATATAATTAAAAAAAAAAATCCTCAAAAAAGCATAGTAATACTGTGGAAGTTTGATCCTGCGCAATTTTTGCTCTACAGACATGCATCCTGCTGAAGAGATTTCCACGCCAAGTTCTTCAGCACTTAAGATTTCTTACCTACACTGTAGCACTCTACTTGTCAGTCACTTAAAGGATGAGGACTGAGTCAAAATGGAGGTCTCTAGCAAAGGAGTACAGCCTGTCTGTGCTCTGTCACGGTGTGAAAAAAATGAACCGCTGGAGGAATAAATAACCAGTGAGAAACCTCACCAAAGGCTGCCTCAATCTACCTTCTCTTGAACACACAAATGTATTTATACTTTTCTTTTTTAGCTAAACTCCACATTGCACATTCAGATTTCCAATTAAGGAACAGATGACAGAGAACAAAGCTCATATTACTGGTGGTAGAAGCACTACTGGGATAGTATTTTCAGATACAGTGGTTATGATAGCAGCATTAACAGCCTTTACAGTTGTGTACTGGTCTAGAATTTGACAACAGTAATTAAAATACAAGATCTTTCCAATCAGTGATAAACCTAGCAATACACAGAACATTACAGTGATCATTTGTTGCCAAATAGGGACTTCAAGATCGTTCGGACTGGCCCCACTTAGTAGAGAGCTAGTATGGAATATAAAGTGAGGCATCTACTATAAACTGTGAAACTGTGAAGCATTCTACAGATTATTTTCCTTCTGCAGGGGGAAAAAAGTCTTCCTTCTGAAACAAAAAAGTAACTGAAAAGTCAACATAAAGACTTGTCTACAGCTTACAATTACAAAAAAGACTCGATTGAACTTACCTCATTGCCACTTGCTATCAGCGGAAGTATACATTTATATTTTTCTTTGTCCACAGTGGTCATTATAATGTAGTTATCCTCTTTGTACAGGACACCAGTTGTAGGCTAAAAAAACCAACCAACCTATTGATTAATCAGGTGCTTTTTTTTTTAAATGCTACTTCTTGAGATATTCCTGAATTCAGTACAGGTAGAGTTAATTCATAGGGCAGGTGGTCCAGAATATGTCTAGATCTTAACTTTATCACAAAACTTAGCATTTAAGCTTGAAGCAGCCTGCTAGTATTTGCTCGCCATCTCCTTTGCTTCCATCCTTCTACCTCCAGCTGCATTGCTGCTCTCCTCCATGCTCGCCTTGCTGCTGCTCACATATTTCCCGTTCTTATGAAAGACCTTTATTAAAGAAACATTCTCCCCCCGCCCCCTTCCCCCCCATTTTGCAAACAGCCATTCCCACCTTGACTTCCAGGAGGGATTTCCCTCGGATTTGTCCAGCTGCCAGACTCAGGCCACGGCTTAACACCCCTCCCCGGCCCCCTGTGCCTGTATGCACTCCCTGCTTGTCACCACGACTCAAAACACAGGGCGGTGGTTAAGGAACCCCAACAACACCCCAGACTGAAATACCCCTTTTTTTTTTTTGTGGCATGGGGGCTTCAAAAACAACGGCCAAGCGTGAGAGG
Organism: Phalacrocorax carbo; assembly: GCF_963921805.1. NCBI lineage: Eukaryota > Metazoa > Chordata > Aves > Suliformes > Phalacrocoracidae > Phalacrocorax > Phalacrocorax carbo. The sequence goes on from NC_087515.1 coordinate 51,177,429, forward strand.
GCTGCGGCCATTGGAGCACGCTGCTGCCGCCTGGGCTACCCTTGAGGGGCTATAACGGCCCAGTTCCCCCGGTGAGGGGGCTCTAGAGGGGCGAGGAGAGACCCCTCGCACACCCGCAGACGCACACAACCAGACACCTCGGTACCGACCAGGCTGAACTCGGTGCCGGGCCAGTTCACCCTGAAGGGGATGTCGTCGCTGAGCTGAGGGAGAGCGCGGCCGCCCGCCGCCGCCGCTGCCGCTACCGCTGCCAGGAGGGCGCAGAGCAGCGCCCGCGGGGCGGCGGGGATGGGCTCCGGCTGCCAGCACCCGCTCATGCCGGCCGGCGGCCCCAGGGACAGGAGGGAGAGAGGGACAGGACGGAGAGACGGACACCGAGCTGCCAGCGGCGGGCAGCGCCGCCGCCACGTCTGCTTCCGCCGGGGCGGGGCGGGGCGCATCAACATCCGGGTCAGCCGCCGCGCGCCGCCCGGGCCGTTGGCGGGTGGCGGTTGGTGAGTGAGGTGAGGGACGGGACGGGACGGGACAGGACGTGGCGTGGCGTGGCATGGCATGGTGTAGTGGGGGGGATGCTATGAGGGAAGGGACGTGGCGGGGACTATGGGGAGCTGCGGTTTCTGTGTGGAAGCCCCGGCCCTGCCCCGCCCCGTTAACGGCTGTGGGGGAGTGTTTGGCGACCCCACCCCGCGGGTGTTGCGCGCTCGCAGACGGCTGGCTGAGGAGAAGGCTCTCTAAGGGGAGCGGCTGAAGTCGCGATCGTTCTGCCACCCATTTGAAAAAGCTATAATGTAAACTTTTTTAGAAAGCTAAGAACCTCGCCCATTTTAGTCCGTGTTTTCTGAATATCGCCTGTCAGGTGCTAAGGGCGACGAGCCCCTGGGCGGTTTGCGCTTCTGTCGCAGTTCCTCTGGACCTAAGCTGGTGGAAGTCATCCCAAAAAAGAGGCCGTGCCCTGATGCGTTGTTGCAGAGCATGCAGCTGGAGAGCTGGTGTACTTCTGTGGCTAGGCTGTGTGGCGTTTTCCTCCTTTTTAAGTCTGTATTGATAAAGTAGTGCCAGCAAATTTATATGGGTATAGAGTAAGTCTGGAAGACATAAAAAAGCAAGGAATGCCGTTTAAGATTACAGTAAATATAACGAAGCACTTTTTATATCCAATGAAGACTGAACTTAATTTAAGATAGCTGGAATGGAGACTCTGAAGGAAGTGGGGTAATTTACTGTCTGCTTTGCAAGTTGATGATGGGGTGACACGTGGGGATAATGGTCATGTTTTGGCGGCATAGAGCAATCCTCAGTAACCCCTAATAAGCAGAGTAGGCACTGAAATGTTTAGTGAGAGAAGTATATGAAGGCAAAGGAGGCAGATGATACCAGGAAAAATCCCCATGGTGGTGGAAAAAGAGATCTCTCAATGATGAGTTGTGAATTCAGGTGGTTTGGTTTAAAATGTTTTGTTTCAGGCTGTTCTTCATTGCTCTTTTGCCAGTAGAGTTGTGCATGTGCATGCTTTCACATTTACATTGGGCAAAACTGGCTGAGTCTGAACTGTTTAAGTAAATGGTTTGTAATCCCTTGGCTGACTTTTGCCCTGATCAGAAGAACAATTTCCAGATGGGAATAATACAGGGTAAGATAGCTTAAAACTTTAGTAAATGGCTGCTTCGGGTCAGATCAATACTTTCGAGCTTTTCTGCTGTAATTTTCTTGTTTAGGGGTGTAATTTTCTTTTTTCCTCTTAAACTGGTGCCAAAGTAGATATAGCTGAACTGGGAGAATCTTCTTCCCAGTTCAAGCACATGCACAAGGAGAGGAAAGTGCCAGAATACCTGGAGAGAAGAGACCTAAGTTGCCAAAGGCCAGAAAGATGCAGGCAAGACATTTGTTTGAGGCAAAGGAGGGCAACAATTAAAGGGAAGCCAGAGGAGCAAGGAAATTACTTCAATGTAATAATACAAAGGGAATGCGAAGCTGGAATAACCAGGGCTGTACTGCAGCTGGTAATCAAAGTGAGCGTATAGTCAATGCCCAGCTTTTGCAGAAGACTGTTAGAGAAGCCTAATTACTTGAAAAACAGTCTCTTTCTAATCTTGTGACGGTTCTGTACTTGCACAGTAGGAAGTCATGATACAGGGCCCTGCTGGGAGGCTTGCTATCCTGATCTCCGGTTGCATCCCCACTGCCAGTCAGTAGCTTGGCAGAAAAGAGTGGAAAATCACCTCGTAAGAACTTTTTTTGTTATGCAGAACAGACATACAGAAATAGATCGGGTGGGGGAGCTGTAGTATTCAGGTTTTTTCAACATCCTCAAATCTTAGTTTGAGTAATGCCTGTGTCCACATGCATATCAGAAAGAAGGGGTGGAAGGGATATAAATTAGAGTTAAACATGCTGAACTTCAGGAAATAATGTTATAAAATAGTGATATAATGCTGATGGGGATGCTGCAATCTATTTTGTAACTGTGTTCCTTTAGCTTTTAAGGGTAAGTTCAAAATGTCGGGTTTTTTTCTGCTTGTAAGGGGTAAGTTATCAATGATATTTTGAGCAAACAAGTAGATTTTTTTTCCTTATGCTTCTCAGCAAAATTGCATGAAATGTTAAGACTTGCAGAGCTTCTGTTAAGACTGTATGTTTTCCTTTTTTTGCCAGTTGTTAAAGAACTGCAGTATGACACGATGTTATTTTTGCATTTGTGGTGAAAATTGTTTTTTTTACCGAATGTGTTAGTGATTTTTAAGAATTACCAAATATTGCATTCTTCTGCATGACAAAACTGCACTTCAGTTATCTTTGTGAAGGATTTTCATCAAATATTAGTTTCTGGAAAGCAGCCTAGTCTAGAAGGAGTCTTGTCTTTATGTGCCCTTGTGAAAAAAATTTTGAGAGCGTGACAGTGGGAATAAAGATGTAGTGACACAAAAGTAAGGAAATCATTAACAATTCTTTTTGTGTAGTGAGGGCATGACAGCTTTATTTTGTTTTGAAAAGGTGTGTGACCCTCTAGAGTTCGGTAACTAGTTTATGTGCAAAGCTGTTAAACATAACCAATGGATAAAAGCAAATCGAGGTTTATGTATAGAAAAAAAGAACTATAAGGGTTCTCACTCTGTGTGTGTGTGTCTCTCTCTCTCGATATATACACATATACCTGAGTGGTCCAGCAGTTTCCAAACTAAAACAGGTTAGGCCAGTCCCATCTGATCTGTGTTGTTTGCTCATCTATGGCAAATAGGGAGCAGCTAAATGGTTGCAGAAAGCAAGACAGAAGTCATTATTGGGGCTGCTACAAAGAATCTGGTAATTACACAACATTTTTATTTCCCTTGTCCATGAGTTTTCTTGCATTAAGAAATGCAAATCTGCTTACAGAGGTTTTATGATTAAGTCAGATGACACGTTAATTTTGTCAGTGGCACTCAAAATGGGTATGAAGCGTGCTTATTCTCAAAAGCTAGACAAAATTAACTAAAATGTTACAGATTTAGGTTATAATTCATCTATTCACAGAAGATGATTGCATATTTGATGACTCTTGCTATCAAATGGTTAATTGACCATGCTAAGGAATATCAGATATTACATAAGCTACTTTTTAGTGTCTGCTTTTTTATTTTAATTCACATTATAGCACAATCAAATCAAACTGTCTTACTGCAGCCTTCGTACAAACCTTACATTTTTTCCTGTAACTTAATATAGGACTTTTATTTGGGAGACTGCAAAATAATTTACAGATCTATCTGCTTTATGTACTGCTCAGTGGTAATCCCTTTCAGCATCATAGGGAGGGTGTGTCTTGACCAACTGCTGGGCAAGTTTGTTTTCCTACAAATGGCCTGTGAAATGTGTGCAGTCACACCAGGGAAGAGTATCGCTGCACACTACTACTACACACTGCTTCCTTTGTGCATGGAAGGACAGAGGTCTGCACTGACTGCTCGGTGGTTTGAGTCTGTGGATCCCACGGAGTAAAATCTGAAAACATGGATTTGACTATTGTTTCCTCAAGAGCTGTTAAGAGGTAGCTTCGTGTGTGTGGTTGTGTAATGAAACTGTATCTAAAATCTCTATCATTTGCCACAAACTTAGATTTAGTTCTAACCAGTAAAAAAAAAATAATTAAGCACATATGGCATATAAAAAGAGTATGTTAGTTTTTTTGTGGTGAGTAACAGATCTGAGAGCATACGGGGCTTTTGTTGGTGATTGAAGCTGTAGGAAGAGTCATGCCTCAAATCCCGTACAGCAAGAACAAATGTACATTTCCTGTGCTTTAATTAATTCCTAATTTCGACACAGTTTAAGACTGCATAATAGTAGCTAGCTCTTATATATTGTTTTTCATCATTAGATCTAAAAGTGTTTTATAACAAGATGCAATTAAGACACACACAGATGTCCATCCTAATATTTATACACTTTAAATAAACATAACATTTCTGGAAATTTTGTTCTCCAACACCGTTAGTAAATGTGATGCATTTTTATTGTACTGAAGTTGTATGCACAAACTGGAATGTATCGTTACAGATATTATTGCAAGTTTTACGAATCTGGAAAGTAAATGAACCGACAATGTCCTGAATATAATTAAAGATACAAAATGTAGAGCCATACATAATCACAGTGCTCCAACACGGCGCTTAAATGATTATAGAGTTTGAAGGAGGGAATCATCACTGATGTTTTTTCAATCATTAGTGGGCGTAAGCATCCCCTGCCCTGGTTTAAGGAATACAAAGATAAGTCTTTGAGGAAAGACTTTTAAAAAATGCATAGAGTGGACATGCCATTGTACATGTTTTAACTTAACTACAGCTTGCTTAAATCTGAAGTAAGCACAAGAAAGGAGGTGCTGTTGCTGGTTGGGGTTTTTTGAGGGTACTGTTCTTTTCAACACTTAAATATTCTGGAAATAAATCATACCTAACACTTTAGTAAATGTTAACACTTCAGAGTTACTCATTAAGTCAAGGTGATTAAATGCATGCGCAACGGAGCATGTTCATTAATGTTGATTTGGGTGATGGTTATCACTGTCCATCTTTGGTGAGTGGTGTGTGAAGTCATTCGGCTCTGGCTTTGGACTGTCATTATGTCCAGACACCTGGAAGTTCTGGTCATACTCCTCTTCTGCTGTACAACTGAATTAGTTGGGGTTGCTTTTCTGCTCAGTTATGTCAATCTTAAACCAGCACAGTGCAGTGGAGAATCAAGACCTCTGAAGGATAGTCCATCAGTTTGCAAGTAACTTGTGTGCACTAATGTAAGAATTGGGCCTCAATACATACGATTATTTTGCTAATACGATCAGAGGATTTGCTTCTGCAGTTTAGAGTAGTCCATCAAGTGATACCCCATTGTGTACTCTTAAAATAGTGGCATTCAACTATTAATAGTAAACAGTAGCTTCCAAAAAACTAATACACTTTCCCCCCTTCCAATGAATTAATGCTTGAGAGATGCCAGAGGCATGCTAAAATTATAATCTGGTATGTAAAAAAAGTACAGCTTTCTTGGTTAAATATTTTAAGTGGTCTAGTTATCTCGAGTTTAGGTTCGAATATCCTATTTTCTACTCATTTAGCTGCCTTTCTCAAATGTTTCTTATTAACATTCATTTATGGTCTTGTTGGCTTTTGCAAGTGGCCAAGTGAAACCATAGCAGCTTGTTATTTTGAAAACCCTGATATTTTCAAGCAATTACAAATATAACACAGGAAAATCTAAAGAAGAGAAAGGGACAACCTGTATAGTAGGAACGTACGGGTTTTGCAATTAGCGACGCAAAATATGGGCTTCCAAGCTACTACGAAACACTTATACATTCTCTGTATGAGAAAATGTGACGTTACATGGTGCTTAAAATAGGACCTTTCCTATATGAACATACAAAAATATACTTTGTTAAAAGTTAACAAAAATAACTTAAATGTTTGAGAAGCAAGAAAAGTCCTTGTTGGGACGGAAACTCCATTTGCATCTTTATGTTTTGCATAAAGTAGCCTACGAGCCTAAACTGGTGGCTTTCCAACCCTCTTTGTTTGGATGTCCGTACAACACTGAAAAGAGGGTTCCTTTTGTCTGTGAATCCCTGAAACAGTGGTTGAAAATTACTGGCTTAAAGTCTATCCTCAGAGATTGGTGAATTTTTTAAGAGACGGGGTTACAACAGCATCTAAAGGCAAATAACAAAGATGAGAGTTTCTGAACATTCTTGCTGCATTGTGACTTCAAGTCATAGTCTTGGCTAATTTTAACATTTTGGCCTTATTCTTTATATTAATCCTAAAAAATGAAATGAGGCACTGATACGTTATGGCTTGTTTGTGTCAAAGTACCCTGTGCTTTGGTTTTCAGGGGCTTGACATAATGAGCCAAGGGAAAGAATTATTTCCTTGACAACGAAATGGTTTAGCCTCTGCGTTTAAGGACAAACTCATATGTAAAGGGTAAGATGACTAATTCAGTCTAACAACTTCATTTCGGTGAAGTTGAACACTGATGATATAAATGTTCTACTATGCATTTACTATGCAATTTACAACAACTACTTAACATTTATCTCTTTAGCTGCACTGAGCTCCACGCCTGTGGTCTTGAATCCAAAAGAGCTATCGCTTAAATCAGTGGGAGTTGTCTCTGAATGCAGATTTGGATCTTAAAAATATTCTAAAGAATTATTTTAAACCTGAAATAATAATAATATTTAAAATCTTCAAACTAAGAGAAGCTTGAGTGGTTCTCTTGAGATTTTTCATAAAGATGTAGTCTTTGGCTAAAAACCCAATATACCAAATTCAAACCTAAAACACTTCCCCTGCTCCCCCTTCTATAGATTCCTGAAAGAATGAGTTTTGTAACAGTATGTTTTAATGGCCAACTACTATTTTGAATGCAATATTAAAATAAATAAGATAGCATGGTGCACAGAAGTGTGCCTCCAAGTGATATACCCGTTGTGCAACGAAACCGTTCCTCTGAAGATGAAGCAAGATCATTAACAGTAAGAAGTTATTTTACAGACAATTTAGGTTTTGATGCTTTTCCAAGAGTTCCTTTACTAGTTTCTCTAAGGAGAAAAGATGCTCATCTACATCTTCTGGTACGAGATTTCTGATAGAATTAGCAAGTTCAAACAGGTATTCTGTGTTTCTTCCACTAGGACCAACCGCATTAAAAATCTGTTCAGCAATTTCTTCCAGAGGTGCTGGACCGAGGTAGTTAGGGTTGTCACAGGTTCCAATGTATAACAATACATCAAACGGTTTTACTGATGAGTCTTTGGGATAGAAAATGACAGTTGTAGTCCTGTAGCCTCCTTTCTCTCTGAAGTCCAGGTATGCCTTCACTTCACATTCTTGTCCAGCTGGCAATCTGTAAGCAACACCCCATACACACCCCTGTTGAAGGACATAAGAAAAGAAAATCCAAGCAGTGTTCATAAAGACACTCACAAATTAATGTATTTCTATTGTATTTAGGCAAAACTCTTAAAAAAAAATTTCTTCCATTTTCAGTCTTTTTATCGCTATTTATCATACTGTTTGTAGGAGTCCCAAATTAAAAGAGTGTTTTCTTTAGGAAATCTTCAGTCAAAATGGTAATCATGCAGACTGATCATCCATTTCCTTGCTAATACTGAGGCCTTTCTTATAAACAATTTCTTGTTGCAATTAAGTTTGAAGTAGTAAATAGCCTTGGCAGGGGCAGCTAAGGAGCTGGCAGAAAGGATACAAAATATCTTCCTGACCTCAGAAAATTTGTAACTGAAAATTAAAATTTTAAATGGTGCCAAATTCAAAGTAATTTTGATCAGATCCTTTCTCTGTTTAGCTGCGGTTTCATTTCTAAGGACCTGGGTGTCACATCTGTTACATGTACTTGGAGAGATGAGTGTAGTAATGTTACTGCACCAAAACTGGACCAGAGAAGAAAAAGATGAGAGATTAAACTTCATTTTGCGCAAATAAACGTGGCATATCCAGCACCTCAGCAAACATGGTTAGGATAAATCTCATTACCATCTTTGAGAACCTGAATATTTCTTCATCCTCGTCACAGATAAAATCTCTGAAAAGGTATTTAACTGTGGTGTGAATTAGTGATACTCCCTTACCAAGTGTTATATAAGCAAATCAGCGAGATCTGTGTAGGGATTGATTTGCATGGGGCTTTGTTTTGAAGTAGCACAGAAAATGATGATGGTCTGCTACCCACTAAGGGCTACATACTGTCTCTTACAGGTGCTGTTTAAAAATAAACGGTCGTCTGTTTTGTCTGCCGGCAACATCAAAGGTCGATTCTTCCTGCAGCTAAGTAGATGTATGTATCAGTGCTACAGTAATGATGACAAAGCAATTAACATTTTAGGTTTTCCCCCCTAAAAGTGGATCTTAGTATTTAGTCATGATATCAGATGATGCTGGGGTGGCGGTGTTGATTGACGAGTGTTGAATTTTGCAGTCAGGCTATATGCTGGTCAAAGGCTTTTTATTAAAAAAAAATTAATTGGGAGTGATTTTCTATTGCAGCCTTTGTAGATGGTTACAGTGTTTGATGTGCTGTGGCCAGGAACAGCACTAACAAGTACAGGAAGTGGTTCCTTGCCTTCCCTCAGCCATCTGGAATGCGGGTCCCCTCCAGCTGTCTGTAGGAAACATGTTAGTTTTAAAAACAGCTGCCTCTGTGCGTGGTACTCTCTCGAGTAAAATCTGCCATTCAGGCCTGCTTTGGTGTTGATAGGAAAATATATATGGGTGTGGCGGAGATGAGGATGTAAAGCAGACATGTTAAGTGTTACTGCTACTTAGTTCAGTTTTCAGTATAGAGGATTCCTATTTCAGATGATGGAAAATCATAATCCAGAAATCTGACAAGGAGTGTGATACTCTTTTTCTGTGTGGTCTCAACTGGCACAAGTTAAAATAACACTCTAAACTAGATGTTTCCACGCTGCACTGTATGCATCTCTAGTGAAAAAGGACCACAGGCTCGCACAGACCTGGGGGCTGGTGCTGCCAGTAAAAGGAGCACTGCTGTTGTCACCACAGTACTTGGTATCTGCGTGCAGGGGAATAATTGCTAGTCTGCTAAAATACCTTCAAAATAAGGTTACCTTTTTAAACTGCAGAATGAGAAACTGAAATTAAAGCAAATGACTTGTCATATCATTTGATGTTTATGTGTAAAGTGTGATTATTTGGCCACACCAGATTCTGGAGAAGAGGGAAAAAACCCCAACCAAGCAAAACCGGTTTGCTAAGGGGGGGAAAAGTTTCTATGGTAACAAATAAGTTTGCTTAACAATACAAACTGAGTGACAACAAACATAAGCATTCTTTGTCTATATAGGCGTCTGTGTAACATAATGGTACCCAGCAGTACAGTGATGCAGGGAAAAAAACCTTACTAGAAAGGTACAGAAAATCACAATGAGAGAGAGTGCATTGCATTTTGCTGGTTTTGCTAACTGCAAAAAACAGTTGAAGTTTTCGATTACTGCTAAACTTACCTCTCTGTGGCTGCTATTTCAGGAAAATAGATCAGTAAGACAGCAGTATCATAACAGTATAGGTAAAGGACCGTAAATAAAAACTAACTACTACCAAAATACCCATCCTCTTGTGTCTTACGACCTTGTGTCTTGTGGCCTTGCTCTCCCTCTGCTTCCATGCCATCCTTTCTTCCCTCCAGACTCTCTGGAGGCACTAATGCGTGCAGGGGTTCCCTCTCCTGGATGGACGCAACCAGACCATCGCAGCTGTCCCCAGCAAGGTGCCAGAATAGAGCGTGCTGCTGGATGTGGGGGGCCCAGAGGATCAACAGGGAGTGGGACAGCAATTGCATCCAAGGTGTATCCTGCAATAGCTGCCCCTGGGCTTGCCCAGCCTAGCTCAAGGCTTTTGTCCTAGCTGGTGAGCAGCCCAACCGAGAACTCTCTAGCGGGTAAGATCCCTGAAAAAAATTGCAGGCAGCTGCAAGATAGCTTCTTTACTATCAAACAGAAATGGAAATGGCAAAACTGTAAGTCTAAGTACTTTTATAAGCAGAAAAGCCTTGATTTTCCTAAAGCTAACATGACTGTACGCCTAGACCTTGTTTCATCTCCCCTCTGTCCCCACCTGGGCTCTCCCCTGGCAAACACTTCCACTGCACTGTTTAAGCGAGGCATAGGGAAAAGGTCGAAAGATAAGCAAGAATGGTAGATTTGGGCCAATGACCCAAGCTAGCTCTAAACAGGAGCTGATTTCAAAATATTACGTAGAAACCAAAAGCACCGTTGTGGCACTTAATTCCTTAAGCGTTTTATCTGTGTAGGAAAAAAATAAAGCAAAAGTATCTCCTTTTTTATCACTGCAATGTAATCTTGATTTGTTTCAGATTTTACTTTGTGAGGGCAAGATTGTAGTTGTGACACAGCATCTGAAGTCAACTCTTGGCATATCGTCAGCACTATACATATGCTGGAAGTAAAATTCTGCACCTTGTAACTGGATAGCTGACGTGACTATTCCAGAAAATTTTTTAAAATACATCTTTGGTAATAACAGACCCAAACTACTTCCAGTTTCTTAGTTGAGATTGATCAATTTACTTGAAAGAGTCAAGGGTCATTGGTGTAACTCCAAGAAATTTTGAGAGAACTTTTCATTGCACTAAATATAATTCAAATTATTTGCTTGTAGAAAAGCAAAAATTAATAGAGACTTACTACACAGGCTGGGAATGCAACAGGACATTCTGTACATGACAGAGACAGAACAGGAGTACTATACCTCAGGATCTTCAACCAGAGTCACAACTCTTCCAGGCTAAAATTAAAAAAAAAAAAATCATAGCTCAGTTAGAGGCTTTTACCCTAAATCATGAGCAAAACCAAAACAAAACAGGAAAAAAACCAAATGAAAAGTAATGAAGGGGTCAGAGAACAAATCCAGGACAATCTTAATAAGGTCTGTTTCTTTGAGATCCAGCATAAATATTTTCTGATAATAACTTTTGATAAACAGTGATAAACAAAATGTTAAATTCTGAGCAGAAAGTGTCTACATCAAAGTTAATTTAAGGGCAGTCATAAACAAGGAGGTTTTGAATGTCCTTGCTCTGTGTGTGCTGTCCAGACTCAGTTCTAATCCTGTTTAAAATGGTGACAATAATTCCTTAATGTTAAAACCATCCTCCAGGAGTGCACCTTCCTCAGTTGTGTTGCTTCTCCGAAGTGCTATGCGTTTGGTTTTTTTTAATCTCTGAAGTGACAATGAGGTGAACCTTCTCATTTGTATTCAAAAAGTTTACGCCCAGGCATGGAAAATTACGCAACGTAGAAATCTAGCTTGTGTAGAACTAAGCGAGGTATTGCCACTTCTGGCTTGGTTTGCGCTAACGGGATTTTAGAAAATGTTAATTACATGCTATGTCACATGGCAACTCCTAGGTTTATAAGCTCCTAGCTAACTAGATGTTTTTGAAAACAGATACCAAAGAAATCTGCTAGTCATTTTTAGTAAGCACTGTGTTAGCACCATGTTATTCAAGGTTGAAAAAAGTTTATTGTGCAAAGGACTATTTACCCCCTTCTTTTCCCTCTAATAGCTCATTCTTGCTTACTGGGCAGATGGAGAATACCTCGGCAAGGGCTTATTTTACCAATTAGTTACTTCTTGCAGGAAAAGTAAGAATCCAGTTTGTAAACACTGAAAAGAAAATTGTAGAAATTTGTTGTATAACCTGGACAATAAAATTTTAAAACATAAAACCCTATGGAGAACTACATCTGTAGTTTAAAATTGCTAATTTTCAGATCAAATTAGTGTACAAGTGTCTTTGATTAGAGCTAAGGGAAAGCAGAGGTACTAGCATTCGTTCAGTTTTAGCGTAGGATAGAAATCCATTCTAGCAGGAGTTAGATAGTCTGCAGTTGTAGTACTTGGATGTGTGCCTTTCACATAGTCTTTGCTAACTTTGAGTCTTGGGCTACTACATTTCAGTCTTGTTATGACTCATCACTAATAGTTTCATTGACGTGTCGATGCTTTTCTGTTTGATAAGCCTGTACTTGGGTTTGTCCTCCGGACAGTAACAGCGCAGGGTTTTCTCCTGCAGAGAGTCACTGGCAAGCCACGCGTTCTTTTGGTAACAAGCCAAATATGAAACCTAGTTTTTGCAGAGCACTTTATAGATACCATCAACTGTAGATATTACTGATTCACTGTCAGATCTTTTATAATCTTAAAGGCTGTTTATTTATAAGCTCTGAGGCGCTGTGGTTTTTTTATTTTTATGCCAGTTGTCTCCCAGCATCAGCCATTTATTCCTGATCTGACTGATAAAATAAGGCAACAAACCTAAATAAATCCTAAATGATGACTATTTACGTACTTAAACAAGTCTATTGCCATGATAACTTAGGTGTTCCTTTTGGGAAGTTTCTTCTGTAGCTGTTAATAGTTCCCTGACTTGTGTACTCAATACTGATTGCTAAGATGTTGTAAATTACAAATTAAAGAGACGTTCTGTGGTGGGAAACAACTTTCTCTCTATTACCAGGAATGCCTGTAACTGAAGCTTACATATTAAATCAAACTGTAGTACTGAAGAGTACTAATCTTCAGATTGGTTGTGCGATGAAAGATCGATCTGTTTGTCTAGGGAAGGACAGGATATTTATCATGTTGGTTTGCAGAGTCCTTGTCTTGCATGGAACTACCTAAAAGAAACACCATTAAGAAACCGTGGGTATTACCTCTGCTAGATAAGTAAAGAAAATAACACATCTGTAAAGGACCAGCTGTGTAGTATAAACCAAAACCACTTTTGTCATGCCCGAGTACTGGCAAGGGCAAATGTGAATGATCCCCTAAATCAGGTGTCTTCAAGGGATTTGTGTCAGTTCTGTGCCGCCTACTGCCAGGAGGGCTGACAAAGGCAGCCTTCTGTTGGGTCGCACTGGAGCAGCAGCGTGGTCTGCAGCCGTGTGGGAATCTTCTACAGCATATGTAGTGCTAAGGGCCATTGCCCCTCTGAATCACAAGGGAAGCTGTTGCAGAAAATTAAATTCAGCTCTTAGTGTTGTGTTTCACTTCAAGCACTCAGGCGTACTCTTGTCTTAGAGTGCACGTGAGGGAGGTTCTTCTAGGTTTCACTATCATGGGCTCAGTAAAAAGAGGAAAATAGCATTAGCATGGCACAGAGTCTGCGCTAAAGTCTGCGACGCTCTCCTGGCATGGGGGCTTTGTCTGAGTGGAGATAAAGCTCCTCAGGCTAGTCCTGGGGTCTAGCTGATGTGTGCTATGAAATAGCGGGGTAAACTGAAATAAGATCTTCCACTGTTAAGATTGTTTTCGTTGGTACCATAAACTGCTCAGTTACTAAAATTACTAAATGTAATTACTAATAGAGGAATCAGTCTTTGCATCTGGATATGAAATAAGATGGAATAAAAGGGCATATGACCTTAGGAATAATTTTAGCGTGATTACCTCTGAAATTTTTTCAGAAAGGGAGGTGTAAGTTTGCTACTAGTAAGTAGGAATGTAATAAGCATAGTCATTTCTACTTCCTTTTCCGGTGGCCCATGATGGTGTAACAGGAGCCTGTCTATCTGTCCTCTCTGCTAGAGCCCCCTCCCTGGCAGCCGTTCAGCAGGAAGAAACCACCAGGGTAAATCAGGGCATCTTGGATGTGGGAAGGCACCTCTGGAGATCCTCTGGTCCAACCTCCTTTTTATTTCATTTCACCTTTAATAGACTAAAAGCCCTTCATTATCTTAAAATGACTTAACCTTAAGCTGACCCAGTAATTCTATGCATCCAGAAACTCAGAGAGTTTTCTGTTTGGACACTGGACAGTGGCAGCAGACAGCTGGAGTTAGGCTAAGCATGTCACCAAGCTTCCCCGGGTTTTTGTCTAAGCACAGTGGAGGGCCAGGACCAAAGCCAGTCTTTGGCAGAGCCAGAACTGAGATTCCCCAAACGTCAGACCTGTCAGTGTGCCGTGCAGTCAAGTGAGGACCTGCGCTGGATCAAGGAGAGCGGCTGAAGCAAGCGGTCCAAAGCGGGAAGGAGGAGGACTGTAAGGGAGAGGCCACCAAACTTCACTGTTTTGGCAGCAGCAAGCTATTAGTTTGGTTCAAACCATATTGTGGGGATAATGGCTTCAACCCTTGAACGCACTTACATTTCCATGCTGTTCTGTGCAAAACCGAAGCCCCAGACTTTAACGTTTATGTGAATCATGCGGGTTTGCATTTCTGATGCCATTTTTTTCTGAAGCTTGCACTAAGGAATTTGAATTCACCATTTATGAGAACTTTTTTATGACTTATTTATATCTTCTAAGCCAGCAGCATTTTCTTCAGGGAACACTCTTATTGCCTGGTAAAACTGAAGCTGCTTTAATGTACAATTTGGAATAATCCTCTTTTTAAATAATCTTCTTTTTAAATACAGCTATGTGTAAGTTGCTGTATATTTTTCAAGAAATGGTTATTCCTTTTTTTGCATTCTCAATCTGGTCTAACAAAATTTTTTTTCCACTTTAACATCCCATAAACTGTAAAATATGGCCCCATGATTAAACAGCCATTTATAACTAGTTAACCCTCTTATTACAGTATGAGTTGAGCAGTTCAAAGTACGAGTACAAGGTCAACTGAGTTTTGTGCTAAAAGCTTGCAGCTGTTGTAGGTAAAAGTGCTCTGTATGTTTTTGTTGCGCTGACCATGGAATGTTGGAGCAACCAGTGTTTTCAGGAGAGGGTTTTTTAACTTGTTGGCTACTGGTTTATTGCTGTTCTTTAAAATGTGCTAGTAGTGAAGGACCACTTTTGCTTGTAGATGTCATTCATCTCTGATGTCAAGGACTGTAAAGGTTTTACAGCAGAGTGTTGGGCCTGGTGAAAGGGGAGGTCCCAGCTGTGTGTTTTCTCAGTGTGCGCCGAGGGAGCCTTTTTGCCTTGCAAGCAGGAGTAACAACTCACAGACTGCAGGAATGCAAAAAGGCATTAACTGGTTGATGCTGAGAAAAAGTAGATTTTGTTAATGCTAAGTGGTTTATATAAAATATGAAATAAAATGCATTAGCCAGTTTACATAAATAATGACCTGTGCCCTCAGTCTGTCCAAACAAGCATCTAAATAGAAACAGAACAAAGCGTGGGCTTGTATGTGGGGTTTTTGTTGTTGTTGTTTTAAGGCTGTGCATGCCTGCAGGTTATAGTTCTGGGTATGATCTTGACTAGGGCAGAAACACAGAAGTCTAAGCTCCTTGGAACCAAATATATGCCAGTGGGTAGTAACCTGGCACAGCCATTTTGCAAGGTTTCCAAGATCTGCACCAAGAGAGTCACCCAGAATATTCCCGATTTTCAGCTAGCCCGGCCGAAGGTCACCAAGGATACTTGCAATGAGGTCACCACAGATACTTGCAAAAAGGAAGTAAAACTGGCTGGTGTGGGTTTTATTTCTTTCTGAAGCCCCAAGAGTAAGACTTCATCTGTTAAGCGATTTAGGTTTTTTAAATGATTCTTTTTTTTAAAGCCCAGCTTCCTAAGAAGGGGAGGCTGATGGGATCACACTCTCTTTATGCCCCACCCTAACAACTCTTCCATGTGCTTTTCAATTCATCCCAATTCAAGAGAAGAATAGAAATGTGCCAATGCTCATACAAACAAAATCTTTGAAAAGGGATGACTGGTAGATGAGAAATTAGCGTTTCCACTGAGAAAGCGACCGATAGCTGTCCAGTCAGCAGACCTAACCGAACCAGCCGCAGGGCACGCTGCATCTCTCCAGCCAGGTGAGGTGGCGGCTGAGAGCAGGGCAGGTTTGGAGACAGGAATTGTGCATGTGACAGCACGTAAGCCGGGTGACAAAGCCAGGCTTTACACCTGATCTTAAAAACAACGTGGCAAAGCGTTCTGGGGCTCGAGTTCAGAACCGGGACAGCTGCATTTGCACTGTGCTGCTCCAACCTGAAAAACATGCCTGCCGAGTCTGCTCGCACGTGATTTGTTTCTTTGCAGTGAATTTTTTTAATTTTTAAATACTAGATGCCCTGCTCGTGCTAGTACCTGAAGTGTGGCGATTTGCCTTGTGGAAAAGTAAATGCAAGGTGGTGGAGGGGTTGTATTATCTTTAAGTACTGTGCAAGTTATTTTCTGGTGTTTCAGGTTCTAACTTGTGCTGTTTAGAGCTAGGTGAAAATGTCTTCCTTGCTACGTGTTTTATTTTTAAAAAGAATCCTCACACCTTTTCTGGAGGAGCTCTTTTAAAGCCGTACTCCAGTTTTAGAGTGGAGTTACCAGGGTGCAGGTTAGATGACTGCTGTAGGGAGCATCAGGAAAAGGTACTTTCATGATACAAAACCAGCAAAGTAGATAAAACTTTGGAGAGCTGTAGGCAAGTATCAATTTCTATACATTTATGATCGGTTTGCATTTCTGATGGCCAAAGCGTGAGCAGCATCTGCAGCCGTAAATAACAGTCCTGCCACATCAAAGTCATTCATCTAACTCGCTGGGTGCTTCTGGGACCTATTGTTTCTTTAACGTTTGTTGAGCTATTTAGAATTATATAAGGGTGATAGCCCTTCTATGGGGAGGGTGGTACAGGCTTTCAAAGCAGAGTAAGACTCTTGTTATTCTCACTCCTGTGGCTTAAAATTACATATGTTCGCATGACCTTGGGAATGCTGGCTTCTGGAATTTTAGTTTCTTTTTCTTGGTGGCTTTTTTAAAATACCCTCTCTTCTGTGAACAGTAAATATTTCCTCCTCTATGAGTTTTCATTTGAAAGTTAAAAAAAAAAAAAAGCTGAAAAACAGTGAGGTGGTTACTCAGATCAACGCTTCTGGTTTTTACTTATTAACCAGCCTTTCTCGTCCAAGCCTGACACCCACGCTGAGGTGTTTCCCCGTAGTTATTTAGTTGCTGTCTGTAATAGCTGGGTTCTTTCTGAGCTATTAAGGTGGACTGATGGTTATTTTTGTTGCTGCTGTTCTCCTCTTTGAAGTTACGTTGTTTGTTCGGGTGGTTGGTTTGGTTTTTTTTTAATTGATAGTACGGAAGAAAACGAATTCCTGAGCTTGAGGAAATACTTCTCGCCACGCCGAAATAAATGAGAAGTCAAAGTGGAAGCGCTTAACATCGTTGCTGTGCAGGAGGAGAGCGGCGTGCGGGGCGCCAGCAAGCATCGGCTTGCCGTTACGATGCCCTTTAAGGGAGAAGCAGGGGTGGCGGGGTCCCCGGCAGTCGGGGGGAGGCCCGGGAGGGAGGGAAGGCCGCCGGGGATGGCGGTCCCCCCCCCCCGGCGGGAGGCCGAGGCCCGCCCGCCCGCCCCGCCGCCGCGGTGAGGGGCCGCGCTGCCGGGCCCGCCCGCCCGCCTCCCCCGCCAGGCCCGCCGCCGCCGCCCGGGGAGCGCCGCCTCACCTTGCCTGGTACGCCGCGGTGGTCGGTGCTGCCCTGCCAGAAGCGGCGGCTGTAACCCAGGATGCGTCCCACCATCTTCTCCTCGTAGGGGAAATCCACCTTCCAGATGAGGGAGCCGTAGCCGAAGACCCACATGGCTGACCGACTGCCGGGCGGCCCGGCGCGGCCCGGCCGCCGCGGGCCTGCGCACTGCCGGCGGGGCGGCCCCGCCGCCGGCGGCGGCCAGCGGGCTGCCCTCTGCCCGGCTGCCGCGGGGGGCGGCGGGGCCTGTCCCCGAGGGGCTGTCGGGGCCTGCCCCCGGAGGGCCGCCGGCCACGGGGCTTCGGCACAGCCCCGGGGCGGCCCCGGTCCCGCGGGGTGCCCGTGCGAGCCCCTCCGGGGTTCGCCTTTACGGCTGCGTCGGGCGGCCCAGCAAAAAGAGATCTCCTCCCCTCGCTAGCCGTGCCTCCCAGGGGGCTGCTGCGGGGGAGCAATCAGCCCCCCAAAACCCCTTAAACAAATGCCTTCCCCCAAAAAAACACAACCCAAACAAAAGCACCTGAAAAAAAAAAAAGCCCAACCCAAACCACCCGTAGACATATTTCACACTAACAGACGTGTCTTTTTTTTTTTTTTTTTTTTACTTTTCCCCTCTACCCTTCCCTTTTCCCCCCTCCACTTCCTCCCGCAGACTGTGCTTGTACACAAGGATGGATTTCACGGAGGCCTATTCCGATCGATGCTCTGCTGTGGGGCTTGCAGCCAGAGAAGGAAATGTTAAAATGCTGAGGAAACTAATTAAGCAGGGATACAGCATTGATGTGCCAGATAATAGGGGGTGGGTGCCAATCCATGAAGCAGCAGCTCACAATTCAGGTGAATGTCTGAGACTGCTAATTCGTGCAGGTAAGGAAAATCTGATGTGAAATAATGCCATTTTTAAACTCCCCTGCAATATAAAACATAAATAGGTTTCTCTTTTCATATTCTTACTTGTTTTGTAAATCTCTGTGTAGTTTCATAGACACTGACTAGCTATGGTAAAGGGAAATCGGCATGTTGTAGTCTGTGAATGACATTTGATTTTACTTTGTCTTCTCTGTCCAAGGCAGGTGTCTGTGTAGGGCTAGCAATAACTGACACTGCTGTTTGAAAGAGCTGATAACAGCACGTTCATAGATATGCTGTAGGCCACACACTTCACATAACTCTGTTATTTTAAGAAAGTAACTGAGTTTTGTAATTTACTGCCAAGTATGCCCTTGTTATTCTCATTTGTAGCTCCATCTGATGACTACAGAAATTCAAAGACGTTTGAAGGGACATCCGCGCTGCACCTTTCAGCACGCCACGGGTCTTTGGAAAGCATTCGTGTCCTTCTGGAAGCTGGGGCTGACCCCAATGAAGTTACCACTGAAGCGACCACCCCACTGTTCCTAGGTGACTCAAGCTTTCTTGAAATTTCAGAGCAGCTGACGAGCGGGGAATAGCTTATTCACTGAGTTTGAACTCACCCAAGTCCATTCACTGCCTGTCGTGTTTCATGTTTTTCTAGCCTAGAAGCTAGGCTTTAGGCTCAGAGATGGAGTGGGAGATTACTTTTTATTTATGGGTAAACCTGCTTCAGACTGTGTTTTAAAACAAAAAAAATTGGTTTTTTGCATCACCTTTTGTTTCTTTCTAGCACAGAAAAGGTCTAGGAGGAGTTATAGGATTCCATCTGTATGAGGGTGTTTCAAGTCTCTTTTTTAATTCCTCCCTACTTCTAATGTGAAAAGGCCTCTTATTTTTGCAATTCCTAGTGTAGCAATTAAGGTCCATTATTTTAGTATTTTTTCTATGATTTATATTTGACATAATAAAATGCTTAAAACTTCTGCTCTGGTGAATCCTTAGAGTCTAAATCACTTGATTACATATGCTTACTGTTTTACTCGCCTCCGTACCCAGGCAAACATCATAGCTGCCGCATTATCTTTGTTTACAAGTCTGTCTACATTTTATTTTTAAGCAACTAAATAGCTTATTTGCTTAGAACAATTGCTAACAGGTAGCACTTGTAGGGGAATCCATTACTAAAAGCACACTGGATAATGATAATAAACACTGTATAAGTGCTTACATAGATTAGACAGGACCAAGGAACAGTCCTGGGACTGGGTATCTGAAAGATTTTTAAAAGAAAAAGTTTGTGGTCAGGTTAGTCCAGAGTGTATAATGGGGTTATGGCACAGCTCGGTGTTGGGCATTGAGTACTACAAGCCAGAGGCACTCCTTTGGCGAGCCCCTGCGCTGATACTCTAAAAATTATTCCATCAGTAGCAACTATTTGCAGGCCGTTTATCACCTTATCAAGCTTTTGTGGTCACACAGAAAATGCACCTTGGTAGAATTGCTGTTGGCGAAAACTTGAGGGTCAGTCAGGATGATAAAGAAAGCTTTGTCAATGAATGCATCAGCACAGATTAACTGTATATATTATAGAGCAATTTTATATGTAGGTGTTTAGAACAGTTTTAAACTTGGGGGAAATCTGTTGTAAGATAGCCACTGGGCTTCACAAGTTTGTGAGGCTGTTGCAGCCGTCATGCCGTTAAATGCCAGCTGCAGAATTGTCTCTGTGCTCTGTGGGAAAGAGGGAGGAGAGAAACTTGCTTTTGTTATCTGTGTTAGTGCAGCGTAGATGGAATTTTAACAAGTCTAACTAAATTTTTTCTGGATAGATTTCCCTTCCCTGACTCTGTTTTGGGGGTGTAAATGTAAAAGGCAAGTAAGCATATATAAGGCAAGTTTAAAATACTTATGATTATTGTGTCAGGAACTTAGCGGTGAGACCATTTGAATTTTTTGATGACTTCTTTAAATCCAGTTAATAGGAATTTATTTTCTTCTTCTTCTTTTTTACTGTTTTATTTGAAGCTGTTGAAAATGGACATGCAGATGTCGTAAAGTTTCTGCTCCAACACGGAGCAAATGTTAAAGGACCTCATTCTTGGTCTGGATGGAATTCTTTGCACCAAGCTTCTTTCCAGGTAACTTGTGTATCATGTAATTTCCATGTAACTGGTGCATCCTGAGTGATAATTTACCTGTTTCTTTGCCTTTTTTATCAGGTAATTTTTCCTAACCTACCCTTGCAGGCTGTCTAATTGCTGAAGGGCTTGCAGTGCACAGAAGAGTGTATCTGAAACTGCATGAGATGTTGATGCTGGGAAGCAATAATTATTGTGCACACATTATATTTGGGAAGTGAATCTCTTAAAAGATTTTTTTGAGAGAGTTCTGTCTAGTGTCTCATCATCAGTGAGATGATGGCCTGTTTCCGGAATAGGTCATGCTAGCTTAATGGTTCTAATAAACTAATTTAATTTCCATTTGTACGTATCCTGTAAATGAGCAAATGTGAAAAATTAAAATAAACTTGTCTCATTTTTTCTGCGATTAATTTTTCAGTACATCTTTAGAATATTGAATATATTGCTGTTTTTCTTATTTCTGTTTGGAATGTGTGGGAAAAGTAGATTATGACAATTCCCCACTTTTTTGTTGGTTAAGAATAAAAATATTTATTTCAGGGATGCACTGAGATAATGGAAATACTCCTGGAGGAAGGGGCAAGCAAGGAATGTAAGGACGACTTCGGAATTACACCTTTGTTTGTTGCTGCTCAGTATGGAAAGCTGGAGAGTTTAAGACTGCTTGTATCCCATGGTAATAGCGATCATTCATTTAGCTTCATTGTTCTTAAACTTGCATCGGCCTGTCAGTAGATATAATTTTAGTTCTACATTTGCACTTCAAATTTTGGTGGTTTTAATGTAATTTTTATTTGCAGATGGGTATGCAAAACCATCTTAATTGCTTAAATCTTGTTTCAGTAATTTAATATCATTTTCAGCAGGGGATGGTAGGAAATAAATCAAAATGCTGAAGAGATTATGGTTCATCAGGGCCTTCAAGAAGCCCTCAGTAACACAGCATTAGTGGTCTGATTTTTATGATATTGCTCTCGTAACAGGATATTGTTCAGGCTAAGTGAAGATGTCTCGCTGAGGTCATAAAGTGACAGCAACGGTTTCATTCACATAATGATCAAGTTGTGTATGTCTAAGGGCAGGTGACCTTACAACCGAAACTAATTGCCATAGTTATGAAGCCTGAGGGTGCCATGACCCGAGGAGAGAAATCACACTAACTGACCTACCAATACGTGGGAAGAGTCTCAAAAAAATAATTGTGCTCAAAAGATGGCCTAGCCCACTGCTTTTCCTCCAGCATGTTTATCTCATGTTGGGCTGATCTTTGACAGAGTTCATGTTCAGCACTGTTTAAAAAGTTAGCAACGAGCTAGTAATTGTTTCTTTATTGCTGTGGAAAACGTGTTGTGTTGTGAAGTCCCTCTGTGGAAACCAATTACTGATTAATTTGTGTTTATTTTGTGTGGTGTAGTGGTGATTAAAGTATTGGCATTTTTTTGTCAGGGGCAGACGTGAACTCTCAAGCCAAGGACAGAGCCACTCCCCTTCTGATTGCTGCACAGGAGGGCCACACAGAATGTGTGGAACTGCTGCTGTCAGAAGGGGCAAATCCAAATCTCTACTGCAACGAGGATAACTGGCAGTTACCTATTCACGCAGCGGCT
Organism: Phalacrocorax carbo; assembly: GCF_963921805.1. Lineage (NCBI taxonomy): Eukaryota > Metazoa > Chordata > Aves > Suliformes > Phalacrocoracidae > Phalacrocorax > Phalacrocorax carbo. Next base: position 51,199,480 of record NC_087515.1, read on the forward strand.
GAAATGGGCCATAAAAAGTAGGTGCATTACAAAGATGTTTAGGCAGAAGCTTCTGGTGATAAACACCTAATCGACAAAGAGGATATTCAGCTCTAAAGGAAAGAAAAATGAGTTCTCGAGCTGAGTTTTAGTTTAGAATTTCTAATTGTTTTCCTATTTTAAATGTCTGTTAGTAGTTCCAGTAACGTGAACAACTGTTTTGAATTCGGCATCTAAGCTGTGTCTGATTGACATCCTAATGGGTTTAGAGAGGTTTCTGCAGTGCTGAATCAGATGCCAATTCACTCAATAGTCATATTACTTTTACATTTGAAAACATAAATAACAATAGCATATGCTTCATACATTCATTGAAATAATTGGAATTATAATCCTGACCATTATGTAGCAGAAGTAATCATATGCAAATAATGAATTAGCTGAACCAGCCAGAAAATCAAAGCCACAAAACAGTTCCTTAATCCTTCCGGAAACACATTTCTAGCTTTGCCCGATCCTAGTGATATAAGTTGCATTCGCAGCAGAAAACCCAGAGAGGAAGGAGGTTCCCAGGGTAGCAGGCCATCACAGAGAAGTATCTCTCAGGAACCCCATGGCTCACACGTGTGTAACAGCATTTAAAATCAGATATGTTAATGGTAATACTAATTGCAAAATTATTAGCAGAAGCTTGATCTTAACCCCTATGCTGCCTTCATAGCTTTTGCAACAGTATGTAACTGGCGATGTCTGAGCAGCATCAGTAAGTCTCAGTAGCAAAGGAATCTGTCTTTGTCACTGATCCTTGTTAGCAGGAAAGGATGTAGACTGGAGGTGTGAGCTATGAAACAATGATTTTTCTGTTTCAGCATCTCAGTGAGTGGTGTTGAACAGAACTTAAATATTCATTTTTATTTGCAACTCAGATTTTCAGTTTGCTTCCAGAATTCTATGAAGTCTGGATTTAATGTGCAGAGGTATTCTATTGCTGTAAAAAGGATTGTGGGATAATAGGAACTATCTGTCTCTGATTCAGATTAAAATATTTATTGCCAGCCTAAATTCATGCCAAAGCACAATATTTGTTATGGGTCTATGTACAAAATTATAAAGGTGGTTCTTATATGCAAACTCAGTAGTGAAAAAACAGGTAGGATTTTCTTCTTAAGTTGTAAAGACTGTATGAAAAGTGACCATACATTTAATTATTGTCTAAGATCACAAAATAAATAGTGTTTTTAAATATTTGCAGGATATTAGAGTTACTAATACCAGTTACTGATCGGATTTGTGACAAAAGCAAAGACAAAGTGAGTCCTGTGTATTCAGCAGTATATGGTGGTAATAAAGAATGCTTGGAAATATTACTTGAAGAAGGCTACAGCCCAGATGCTCAAGAGTGTCTTAACTTCGACTGCAGATCACCCATGTGTATGGTCTTCCAAAAAGAGTAAGTATACTTCTTATATTTTGAAACTGTTCATAATTATGTTGGCCTTTGTTTAACTTCATTTAAATGTGCAGTTTTCCCACCCTCCTTCCTCAATTCTTGAGCTGCTGGAGTTAAACCGTAAGTATTGAATGGTGCATGGGGTTTGGATTGTGTGCATGAGCTGAAGAACCTTGTTGAAATCTCCGAGGTGAAGCTCGGCTCTTTAAAGAAGAGTCTTGTAGGACATAAGTGCAGTTTTCATGCTTTCAGAAGGCCTTATCAACATGTCTCTGTCTGCTGGGAATGTGGCTTGATGCTGTAATTGGATCAAAAGGACTCTTAAGTAGCCAGATCCTTTTCAGTAAGGATGAGTTATTGGAGAATAGTGTTTAACTTTTCTTTAGGGGAGTCTCGTGCATAAGACAAGCAGAATTAATCAGCTGAACACGATAGCTGTAAGGGACTGGGAAACTGAATGATATATTCTTTTAGATCACGACCAATTTCTTTGTATGCCTGGTGAGTGATGTGCACCTCTGCTATTCAACAGGAAATAAAACAGCGCTTACTTCGTAATGCAAAGGTTATAATTTTGAAGGAAAAATAATAAGGTATAAAAGCCTTGCTCCTAAGTGTACATATATGGTAAGTAAGGGAGGTGCATTTCATGTCCTTATTGTTGATTTTGTTTTGTTTTGTTTTCCCTTTACTACAGAAGTTCATTCTTCCTTTTTCTGTGGTAAGTTAATTTGGGGAGGAGTGGGCTATTACTGTAAAAGACCTAGATGTCGCTGTCCCCAAGCTCACCTTGTGCTCCTCCCAAACTAATTCAGTATATAAAATAACATTCAAAGGATTGAATACTGGCACAGCTCAAATCAAGATAGAGCATCAAATCTTGGTCACCTCTTGGCAGTTATGAGCTTTGTATAGAGCAGGAACGTCATTGTATTTTACATTGTAATGGAGGCTTGAGAGCAGTTACCTGATACTCCTTCTTTATGCTTGAGAACAACAGAGCAATTTCATATGGTAGAGAATTAATTTGAAAACTTTCTTTTTTTCCTTCAGCTGATGGCTATCATTTAATATTTTGCCAGAATTCTAGTTAGGTCACACTTTGTAGACATTCTTCCTTGGGAATATTAGTGTGAAGTAATGTTATATAGCTAGTGTGCTGCATTACAGAAAATATCTTCAGTAAAGGCTTTTGAATTTTCATAAAACTCAAATTCTAACGGCATATTTCACGAACATGGATGAAAACTTATTGCTTATGTGGTGCCATTTAAATTAATGAGGTTTTGGTAGTAGTGAATTTACTTCGCCCCCATTAGACAGTGGTTTATCCAGCAGATGCAAAAACAGAGCTTTTGGAGCTGGCTTGCATTTGAGAGTCATGATTTCAGTTTCTCATTCTTGCCTCTTGTCTTCCACACGGGACCTGCTCACCTGCTCTGATTTCTTTTATTTAAGGAAGAAAAATGAAAACATGCAGCATTTCAACAGTTCTTAGATTCCAGAAGTTTGTCACCTACAAATATTTTTAGCCAAAATACAAACATTAGAGGATGTGCCTTGGTGCTTTCAATCCTATAAACAGTGGAAGCTTGTACACAGATGCGTAGAGGCTATTTGAGAAACTATTTTTTAGGAGAAAACTTATTATAATTAAAAATGTTGGCCTTGAGGTCACATACATTATTTTTTTTTGTATTCTCCCTGGATAAAGCTGTTGAAAGGATTAACTTTGCTGGGATATTATTTGAATACATTTGAATATATGTGTTTGTTCTGTGTGTACTAGTTATGTGCTATTAATTAATAGGATCGCACATTCTTACAGTTGGCTTAGGAAAATTTTTAAGAACTTTATGGAATATGTGTCAGCAATTTACAGTGCCATAAAGGTACTAAGTAACTTGCCAGCCATTCATAATGTTCCTGAAGTGAAAATGTCACGGTAATATTCTGGTTGAGTTTATCCTACTTGAACTAAAAGGGCTGGTTTCAAGGAGGGAAATCAAGGACAGAATTATTATTTTTAATAGCGAAAGCAGATACCAGTGGCTGTGCCTGTTACTGCCTCTTGGGACTCTGGGCAGGCTGCAGGTGATTTTGAATGGCTTGAGGCGGGAACTCATCCAGAATGGAAAACTCATCCAGATCCAAAACAGCGCATGGGCAATCATGCAGCAGGGTACGAGCCAGAATGTGCTTTTCCATATGTCTATAAATGACACATAAGGTGGGCAGTGAGGCAGTGCCTAGGGTTTGTTCTTACTAATTTTCATTGCACAACCCTAGGAAGTTGTCTTTAAAAATCCTTGGACATCATCTTCTCCATTTTGCCCTAGTCTGAGTATATAATAAATAATTTAGGAAGGGATGCAGACCAGGTAGCTACTAAAACATGTCATAAACGTGGCAGGTAACGTGTATCACCACTTCAAAACCGCTTCTATGAAGTAATGTGCAATCTAATTACCAACTAAAAAGTAACACCTTTTTTATCAGTCACAATCTCATTCACTATTAATTGCCATATTATAAGTGATAATGATAGAATACAGCTGGGTGTAACTTAAACTATTAACAATTTGACAATTAGACTGTTCCCTGAGTTCTGGAGTTCAATCGTTTGATATTTTTGCATACTTTGTCCATCTATTGCATGTGGCATATTTTTTAAGGTGAAACTAATCAAGTGGGCACTGTGCTTTCTGCTTATAGCAAGCACATGGTGGATCAGCAGTGTGCTGATACGTCTGGGTTACGGATACCAGTAACTGATAACTGGGCAGTTTCTATTTGTGATCAAAAGGCTTGGTTTGAAGGGCTGGAAGCTGGTTGGAACCATAGGTTTTTCAGGACAAAAAGAGCAAATGAGTTAAATATAGGGACTGGGGTCTCCTGAACTAGTTCTACATTCTAAAGTGATGCCTTCCAGAAAGAACTGCAGTCAGAATGGCATGCTGGGTTTTTTTTGTTGGTTTGGGTGGATTTTTGGTGGAAGAAAGTTGCTTTCTCAGAGGTAAGAAGTGGAATGGTAGATGCTTCCTGGGGAAAAACTAACAGGATGTCCTGTTCCTTGTGTGCTGTTCATAGGTTTTTTAATTTCATTGATATTTTCCTGAAATACGGGATCACCTTACTTGGGATTAATTTGGGATATTGCCTGTTCCATGAAAAGTTTACTTTGTTTCAACGCTTCTTGAAGCTGGGCTGTTCACTGCCTTCTGGGGACGAGTTATCGGAGTTCATAAGTTACTCAATTAAAGCTCATGAGGAGTACAAGGAATGGCTGCCTTATCTGCTCTTGGCTGGTTTTAATCCAGTGAATTTAATGTGCAGATTCTGGTAAGCAGATAATGTTATCTTATTTACTTAAATATTGTATGCTAATCTGCAAAGCTGGTGCCAATGTTATTTAACACGTGCTTTCAGAGGATAGTACTTGATAATCAGTTGCCATGATCAGGAGTGGTGAAGGTTAGGGAAAGTCTGAAACAAAACATTGATGGGTGACGGCTGGATTCAGTAAAACAAATTTCTTAGACAGAATGGAGATTGCCCTGCAGAAAGGCATCATTTTGCAATTTTTATAGCAAACATCTGTTAGCCCCCAAATTTAGTTGCAGATTGTGTGTGTGTATAATACTGTAATGGTAAGAAGAATTACAAATACTGAGAAAGATGTCAGCAGGAATGGGAAACAAATGCAAGGCGAAGCTGGGCCAAGGCGAGGAGGAGACGAAACGGATGCCATTAGAGATTATGTTAAACAAGATAATGTGGCAAAAATTGCAGTCTGAGTTTGGTTGGTTGGGTTGGGTTTTTTAATTATTTCACGTGCAAATAACTGCTTGGTGATGTTTTGTATTATATTAGGCATCCAGGGTTAAACTTACTTAAAATTGCAAAGTATTTGTATTTTCTTTGTTTTTTGATTTATTTTTTTTTCTTATCCATGAAGATGACACTTAAACTTTACTACCATATTTCTCAGCTGTTAGCAACATAGTGTGAGATGTATAAACTCATTACATACGTAACTATATGAAAGGGGTGGGATTTTAAAGTTTATGTAAATATTGATTTATATTTCATATTCTGTTACAGTATCATGGTTAAGATATAATTGCTACTTCTAAACGCATTCATATATGATCTAGCGAGATTCTGTTAATCATTAGCTTTCTGAACATGATCCATGGCTTTCTGAACAGTAATTAGAGGAGCATATATAAAGCATGGTATATCTGTGCTTCTGTAGATTGTATTTATTAATGGAAGACTAAGTGATCACAAAAGTAAACACCCTACAAGACTGCAATTCCATTAGTGGACAAATCTCACTGTCCATGTATATCTCGTACAATGTTTTCTGATACTTCATTACATAATCCACAAATACTTTTATACCAATTACTTCCTTTGTTTAAATACCCACTTTTAAAAATAACACTTAATGTTTGTGTAAGTTTAACTTCAATATTGAACTATTCTGTCCTGGAAGATACCAGGAGGATAGTACACAGCAAATGGCACTTATGCACATGGTTCATTAATGGCCTTTAGCTCCTTGTGCAAAACTACTCCGTAATCAGTCATAAACTGGTCAGTCCAGAGCACTGATAATTTTAATTACCGGGGGAAAAGTAAAAGCAGCATTCTCTTAAAGAAAGCTAGGCAATCAGTGGTTTTCGGTGAATGTACAAATGTTCAGTCAAATATGAAAAATGAAGTAGTAAAAACTAGAAAGGACATAAACTAATTTTGACATGAATCTCGTAAAAAGCAAGTGTTTTAAAAAGTTTTAGTCTGGTATTTTTGTGGGTTTAAGGCATTTAGATTTCCATTCAGCTGAAAATTCAGGATTGTACACATCTAGCCAAGAAGCTGGTCTGTGAAATTGCATGGTTCTTCATCATGTGTAATACTAAAACAGTTGGTTTACCTGCTGTTACTTAACTGTGCTTATATACTTTATTCAATTAAGCTATTGTTAAAAGTTCTTCACATTTGCTAAAGATTTGAAATGTAAATTATACTGATTTCTGAATGCATATAAATGCAATCTCTGGTAGGAGGAGAGTTTGAAACACTTGCAAACTTTGTGGGTTGTTTTTTTGTTTGTTTTTTCTTTGTTTTGTTTCAATAAATAAGTAGCTGAATATATATGCATTTTTCCCCAAAAAGTGATGGTAATGCTTATAATGCTCTGGTGTCTTGACCCCTTATTAAATTTAAGTGGAAATGGAACAAGAAGTTAGTGCAGAGGCGAATGCTGCCTGTTACTGAGGCATTTAAACTTCAGAGCAGATATTTTTCTCTTACAGTCTAACATATTTAAAAGAAATTGAGGAAGATAAAATTATATTAGTGAAAGCTTGGGCTGTCAAAATTACTTTGGATTTCTCTATCTGTATTTCTGTATCTGGGCTTAGGATGTAGGTGGTTAAGGATTTTTTAGAAAGTAGTAGAGCTGCCTATGCGTTGATTCCGTTATTGTATGTATGCTATTGTGTAAAATTGATATTTTATGGGAGTTTTTGTTACTCAGGATTTTCTCTGTGAGCAACAATGCCCTTAATTTCATCCTGGAGTTCACAAACTGGAAGAGACTTCCTCCAGCTGTAGAGCAAGACCTTTCAGACTACAAAGAGAAGTTCACCTGGACTCCCAAGAGCTATTTTGGTAAGCAGGAAAAAAAAGTCTCTGTGTGTGTCAGCTTCCAGGCTGTAAGTGGGAAGCAGTTCTGTGTGCTAATGCACGATGGAGGAGGTTCAAGAGTCGACAGACACTGCTTGACAGAAACTGGGGAGCAGAAATAGCAGTTACCCTAAACAAGCAAAACATATTTGAATGAATTTTACTCATTACATAGTTCAGTTCATGGTTAGCCTGAACTGAGAATGCCTACTTGAAACATGCTATCTTGTCTGCTTCAAATTAATGCATGTGCTATAAAAGATGAGTAGTTGCTGGAAATTAGTATTGCACCTTCCTGAAATGAGTTGTTCAGCCTCTTGGAAGGTTTAAGGGGAGATGACCAACATTACTTGGTTATGTTTTCTAGACAATATCCCCCTGCTTTTATATTTTTTAATTCAATTTCTATTTCCAATGAAGCATCTATTCTGTTCCGTAAGCATTTGACAGTAATTAAAATACAAACCATATAAATAATCATTATTAAATACCTACAAGTCTAGTTGTTCGTTGTCACTCCTGTAATTAAAATGTGGTCAGCCAAAAAGATTCAATAATTGGTTGTCCAGGACAACACGAGTGCTCACTGCATTCACCCTTCAGAAAAGCAGCTTTGATGTACAGGTCATGCACTGTGACCTATGCGTTATGTTACTGAAAAATTGCACTTGGATGTCTGTCTTAGTGACTTATTTCAAAGATAATTCTACTGTAAAAGGGTCTGTAATAATTTTTAAAATGTTTAAGTGATATTGTTTTTACTTCCTTTTTTACTTCCTTTGGAATATTTGAAGCTAATGAGGATCTCTTCTTAGAGTTTAAAAAAAGTTTTATTTGGGGAATTTTAGATTAAGTTCTTTCTTTGTTTCCTTAATAAATATATTTCTGTTGTAATAGCATCCCGTAACTAAAGCTGAAGAGAGAAAGCAGAGAGGAAAAAGTGGGGGGGGGGGGAAGTTTTCAGTTTTTAATTCTTTCAGCCTAGAGCAGTCAGGGCTAGCAGGCCAGCTGCTGTGCTGACAGGCTGGCTCCCCCGCTTGAGAAATACCAACCACTCGAACTGAGATAAGATGGTCATGTGAGTGAGCATAGGAAATTAAAAATGAAGGGTTTGTGCGGAAAAGTTCAAGAAGTGGTGTTCCCCCCGCCAGCTGAAGACTTGCAAAATGTATTGTCCCGTGGAGTTACACACCTGGGGTACTTACCCTTCTATACTGAAATACAGACATGATTGCAGATAATATTACGGATTCCTTGTGAATAAAATAAATGGAGAAGCCTCTCTAGGAGAGCTTGGAGGCACTAGAGTTCTATATCAGGATAAATTGATCTATAATGTGAAAGTTTGTGTTTGAGCAATGCACATTTACTGACATGTTTGCATATCTTTTGGCACAGTGGTTGTCCTAAGTCAAGTTATTTAGCAACATGTTGGAACATTTGGCATCATATGCCAGCTGAGTCATGCTATCATTTAATACTTATCCTAATAGTGTTCTCCACTGTTATTTTGTTGCTGGATTTACTTCTAGACTTAATTTTTCATTTCTTGTAAGTTGGCATAAGCCTTTCTCCCCAAGCAGGTGGCTGTCCTGGTCTGGTTAGATGAAATTGTCTGATTAAGGATAAAATGATTCTTTGACACTTTGTTTCTAGAAGTTTAAGGTAACATTTCTAGCTTCTATAGGGAAATTCTGAAAATGCTGATTCTGGCAGGAAACAGTCCTTCACTATTGAGAACTATGCCTCATTATCTACCAGAGACTGGGGGCTTCAGATGGGATCCAGCTAAACCAGGTAACCGTAGGCAAGTGATGTAATCCCATGGTGTCCTGCTTGGTGTTTTGACATGCTTCTTAATTTTTCAGCCTTCATTCCTTCCCTGTCTCATCTTTGTCGTCTTGAGATACGGTCCATTTTAAGGAGTGAACGCCTGCGATCGGACCGGTTTATCCGGGAGTTGCCATTGCCAGCTTGTCTCCAGGACTACCTTCTCTACTTAGATGTACTGCGAGTCAATGCTATGCCAGAAGTGGAGGATTATCTGGGGCAGAGAGAGGAGGGAGCTCCCTCTAACACTCCAGTGCTGAAGATGCTGAGAGGAGGGACACCTGTAACACCGGTGTTAGGTGATGGTGCTGCCAGTGACTGAACTCTGTGGCTGCAGTTTTTGTAATGGCAGTTAGTGGACACCGGGGAACTACTGTAAATAACCATAGTAATAAGTCTTTTTGTGCTGTAGTTTTATACTATCTCTAGAAGTTTGTTAGAAGTTCTATGGTTTACTTGTTTAAAAAGTCTCTTTTAGCTTTCTAAGTCTGTGAACGTTTTCTGGTTTTTGAAAGGAAATTTTTAACTCTTATGGAGTAAAATTAGTTTGTTCAATGAACACAGCTTACATAGTGGTCAAAATCTATTTGGTCAGTGTTACTAGATGCTTTATTCCAAATACTGCATATACCAAATGAAATTATCTGAAAGTCAAGGAACACAATAGTGTATTATTGTTATGAATTTATATGTTGGCAAGTGATCTAGCTGAAACAGAAACAGGAAAATAATATAAGAAAGGAAACTTTTTGCTGAAGGAACAGTGATTTTTTGGGTGTGGTTTTTTGTTGTTTTTTTTTTTTTTGCCTTTTTTTTCCCCCCTTTCCTTGGTCCATCTATATTTGGCAGAACATTGTAGTGGGAAGCTGGCTCAGAGCCTGCACCCAGTCCCTCCCCTGGCGTAGCCCATGGGCAAGGCACAAAATATCCCCTCAAGCACACTGATACAACACCACCATACAAAAATCCCTCCTTCAATGAAGTGAAAAAGCAACTGCAGTTCCCACATGGTGGATGACAGGGCTGGGGCAGGGACATCTTAGTGGAAGACAGCGGCATGGCTCACGCTGGGAAAGTGCATCTTGCAGAGGCAAAGCAGGCGCTGCCAGGCTCACTTGTAGTAGATGCTGAAGGCGTGGAGGATGTACAGGAAGGTCGTGATGAAGGCAAAGAACTGCACAAGAGGAAGAAAAGCAAAAGCTGGGGTCAGCTGGAGAGTCTAACCCCATCTCAGCGCTGAAGCTCTGACCAGTGTGGCACCGCTGGGCTTGGAATGGCTCTGCCATGGCTTTAATATTTGCTCTTGCATCTCCCCAAGAGGACTGTGAGTGCTCTGGCCTGCCTAGGGTTTTCTGGACTGGCTCACCGATGCAGCGCTGTTGAGCTGGTAATAAGACGGCAAGCTGCATTCAAACTCAGACCTCATGGTTGCATTGGCTTGTACAATTCTGTACAATTTATGTACAGAATGGCCGTGGTGCTGTGGTATGAATTGTCCTGCAAAACAAGGGAGTGGTGAGGATCAAACCTGCCTGGGAATCTCCTTCTCTGATTCACCCTGAGGATGAGGTCCATCCTCTGCATGTGTGAGTGCTTGAATGGGACACACACGCCCAGACAGAGGCTGGAACCAAACCTTCCCCTATGCCCATGCAGCACCCACAGCATAACACAGCTTCCCTCGGCATTTCCAAAATGAGCAAAAGGAGGAAAAAGGGCTGATTGTTTGCAGAAGGGCTGGCAGCTGGCCAGCTAACCCATCGCTAGTCACGGAGCCACGGTGGTCTTGCACCCATGCTGCAGCTGCCAACATCTGCCAGTGTCCCAGCCTCTCCTTGCCAGTGCTTTCCAGTTCTCGCTGTTTTTATGAAAGCCAAAGAGGTAGCTTAAGAGGAGCAGCAGGGAGATGAGGCAGGAGCTGATGGACACATACATCACCCATCCCTGCAGCAGTGGGAAGGAGACAGAGGTAGCAGCAATGAGGATCCATACCCAGGCCCCACACAACTGCTGGGGACAAACACAAGAGCCTTCGATGAGCGTGGGCTGTAGAAAGCCCCTTCTTCTCCCTGAGTCCCTCCTCACCTCCCTCCCAAGCTGGCCCCAGCAGTGGGAAGCCCTGCATCTTCAGGCAGTGCGGACCAGCCTCCTAGAGCATCCCAGCACAATGGCAGCACTGCAAGCTGGCATGAATTTCTCTGAATGCTATTGGGAAATAATTCATAAAGATTCTTGCAAAAGGGAAGGGTTTGCTGCCTTGTTCAACATAAGGAGACAGCACCCTGAGGGCTTTGGCAGAGAAGCCAGAAAACGTGCTTTTATCTGGGAAAGGTGAATGGCTGCATCAACCCAGCCCTGCCTGCTTGTTAATCTCCTGGGCTTGAAATCACAGCATGAGGAAGTCTCCTCCTGACTCCAGGCACCAGCCCATGCTCACTCTGGATCCACCTAAAATATTTACTGTGCACAAATAGCACGTGGAGTTATCTGGATAAGGTCATGCCACCCTGTGCCGCTCTAGCTCCAGTGGAGAAAACTCCCCCAGATTTACACTGGGGAGCTGAGCCCATTGGCACAGGTGGCTCACGGCAAAGCCCAGCCACAGCGATTGCACCCATGGAGTGTGGGTGGTGTGCGTCGCTAGCACTGTGTCATGTCAAAGTACACCGGTTATCTTGGCAGGTCCCACAAGATGTCCTCTGGACCCAGAGGCAATTGAAAGATTAATGGAATGTCACACATTACAAGACACCGACTGCCTTCAAGCCCTTGGAAAGACGTAATACAGACGATGAAATTCCCTTGATTTTCAAGCAACTTCTGTACAATAACTGGAGCTGCTTCTGCCCCGGAGGCACCTGCATCTCTTCAGCCTCTCCCAGCCCCACAGCAGCCAGCAATCTCACATGGGCTCTGGGATGGAGCTGGAGCATATCTTGTCCTCAAGCTGTTCCAAAAAAACCAAACCCCACATCACAAAGACCACCTTTGTGCTTTCAGTATAAGCTAAAAGAAAAGATGTTATTTCCCATTAATGCTGTCTTCAGGATCATTTTTGGGAGCTAGTCCCTGATTTTTTAGATTCTCTAGAATCATTGGTGGGGTGCTGTAACGCAGTTAAAGCTTGGCATACTCACGATCTCTGGTAGGATGAATACATAGGGGAAGGTTTTGAAGACAGCAGGTCCGGAGGGCAAGGCGGGCTATGTGGAAGCTGCAGGGGGACATGCCAAGGCCATCTCTTCTCAGCTGACACCACAACCGCTCCAGCTCAGCTCCGTTCACATTTGCCCACACCGCACCACTCCTGTGCAGGGTTTTCACTGACATGCCTGCAGGGATGTGATCACAGAAACCAGCCCAGGCTGGCACCACACTGCTTCCTCCAACTGAAGGAGCCCTCAGCCAGGCCTCCGGTTATTGCAGCTGGCTTCACACACCCTGCCACCAACACTGGGATGGGAAAGCAATGGGACCCTGGCCCTGCCACCAGCACACAATCAATTTGAGGTCTTCAACAAAGGGGAAAGAAGAACTCCTACACCACATTGGGGCAGAAACTTTTTCTGTAATGAGTCCTTGGCACACTCTCAAGCCTGAAATACTTTTGCTTCCACTGTTGTTACAGCCTCTTCCCCTTTTTGTTCAGGTTTCTGCTCCGTGTCCACATCAGACTCCCCCACACCCACTGGGCATGTCCAGCCTTCAAAAACTTGCAGCCAAACATTTTTTTTTTACAGACAACTCAACACACTGGTAAAAGATGGGAGGGTCCACCCACATGCTCCTGAGTGCCCAGAAAGGTCAGATGGACAGCACCAGGGACAGCTTTGATTTCTACCTCCTGGAAATCTGTGCTTTGGATTCAACAAGCACATGCTGTTTTTTTTCCAGAGGATTCCACCTCGTGCCATAGCTTACCAATAAGCGGTGGGATGAATGGCTGGAGGTGGCACCTCTGCCTCATGGCCTCATTCTGTCCCCTCTAACTCAAACAATACTCTACAGCAGGAGGAGGATGATGTCTTGGTAAGATATCTCTCTGTTAGGAGGGCCAAGTGATGCCCTAGGAATCTGGCTTCTATGCCAAGCTCTTGCACAATACATAGCAAAGATCAAATCTAGATGCTTCTTATTGCCAGAGCCCCTCCTAGGCCTGGGGGGAGTGCTTTGTGGCATTTCTGGAGGCTCCAGTTTACGAATGCAGTCAGTGGGAGCTGGCTTCGGGCAGTGTGCTGTGGTCTTTGAAAGATCTTCTTTTAAAACATTTCACACCAGACAAAACTGGTGTCTGGCTCAGACTTAAATCCGCGTGTGACTCAGTGCCTGCCTGCCTCATCGGACATGCTGTAACATACCTATCAGCGCACAGAAACCATCCAGAGACTCCAGGACAAAAGGGAAATTGGATTAATAACTTACCACTGGGAGCAGGCAGCACATACAGCCTGCGGTTATAAATTGCTCAGGGAAAAGAAGCCTTTAACATCCTGGTCCACCTGAGGAATACCCTGCTGCTCATTAGCCTGCCCTAGAAAGTCGGCACAGAGGGAGCTACCGTATGGCATGGCCATGCACAGGGGAAAGACAACGTGTCCTGAATTCTCACCAGCTTTTATTTGTGTTAGGTGGGTCAAGCACATTCCTATGTATAACCCAACCTTTTCCTGAGTGGGAAAGAAAAACAGTAAAACAGTCTAAATACAGAGAAACCTGCTGTCAACTGATTAGATAAGAGATGATTTTTTTTTACTAACATGGCTGATCTCACTCAGCAGCATTCTAAAAGATCACTGCTATTTTCCTTGCCTGTTACCAGTCAACTGGGGTACCATGACAGAGTCTTTTGTTGATCCTGATTAAAACAAAACTGGAAATTAATTGGAAACTGTGTGAGAAGAGAAAAGCACTGCCTCACCATTTGCTCCGCTTAGGCAAAACATGGCACTCGAGGTGGCAACAACAGGTACACATAGCAACAGGCAACCACAGCCTTGTCTAACATTGCAAAGTCAAAAACTTAAAATATAATTTCCATTAGTTAAACTGATAAAGGAATTTTAGTTGCTTTCAAAATGGTAGTGGTAAACATGTGAAAATCACAGAATGGTAGGGTTTGGAAGTGACCTCTGGGGATCACCTTGTCCAACCCCCCTGCTTGAGCAGGGACACCTACAGCAGGGGGCACAGGAACGCATCCAGGTGGGTTTTGAATGTCTCCAGGGAAGGAGACTCCACAGACTCCCTGGGCAGCCTGTGCCACTGCTCTGGCACCCTCACAGGAAAGAAGCTTCTTCTCATGTTTAGCTGGAACTTCCTGTGTTTCAGTTTATGCCCACTGCCCCTGGTCCTGTCACTGGGCACTATTGATAAGAGCCTAGTCCCATTGTCCTGACACCCACCCTTTAGATATTTATAAGCATTGATGAAATCCCCCCTCAGTCTTCTCCAGGCTGAACAAACCAAGGTCTCTCAGCCTTTCTTCGTAAGGGAGATGCTCCAGTCCCCTGATCATCTTGGTAGCTCTCTGCTGGACTTGCTTAAGCAGTTCCCTGTCCTTCTTAAACTGGGGGGCCCTAAACTGGACACAGTACTCCAAATGTGGTCTCACTAGGGCAGAGTAGAGGGGGAGGATAACCTCTCTCATCTGGCTGGCCACACTCCTTTTAATGCAGCCCAGGATACTGTTGGCCTTCTTGGCCACAAGGGCACATTGTTGCCTCATGGTCAACTTGTTCACCAGCACTCCCAGGTCCTTCTCAACAGAGCCACTTTCCAGTAGTTCAGCCCCCAACCTGTACTGGTGCATGGGGTTGTTCCTCCCCAGGTGCAGGACCTTGCACTTGCTTTTGTTTGACTTCATCAGGTTTGGCCCAGCTCTCCAGCCTGTCCAGGACTTGTTGGATGGCAGCACAGCCTTCTGGTGTATCAGCCACTCCTCCAAGCTTGGTATCATCAGTGAACTTGCTGAGGTTACACTCTATCCCCTCATCCAGGTCACTGATGAATATATTAAACAGGACTGGACCCAGCACAGACTCCTGGGGAACACCACTAGTTACAGGCCTCCATCCAGACTCTGCCCTGCTGATCACGACCCTCTGAGGTCAGTTGTTGAGCCAGTTCTCTGTCCACCTCACTGTCCACTCATCCAACCCACACTTCCTTAGCTTGCCTGTTGAGGATATTATGGGAGACAGTGTTGAATGCCTTACTGAAGTCAAGATAGACAACATCCACTGCTCTCCCTTTGTCGACCCAGCCAGTCATGCCATCATAGAAGGCTGTCAGGTTGGTCAAGCATGATCTTCCCTTGGTGAATCCATGTCGACTGTTTCTGATAACCTTCTTGCCCTCTACATGCCTGGAGATGACCTCCAGGATGAACTGCTCCATCACCTTTCCAGGGATGGAGGTGAGGCTGACTGGCCTATAGTTTCCCAGGTCCTCCTTCTTGCCCTTTTTGAAGACTGGAGTGACATTTGCTTTCCTCCAGTCCTCGGGCACCTCTCCTGTCCTCCACAACCTTTCAAAGATGATGGAGAGTGGCTCAGCAAGAACATCCACCAGCTCCCTCAGCACTCGTGGGTGCATCCCATCAGGGCCCATGGATTTGCAAGGATCCAGTTTGCACAGGTGATCTCTGACCCAACCCTTCTCAACCGATGGTAAGTCCTCCTTTCTCCAGGTTTTTTCCTCTCTCTCCTGGGGGCTGAGATGCCTGATGGTGAGCCTTAGCAGTAAAGACCGAGGCAAAGAAGGCATCCAGTAACTCCGCCTTGTCTGCATCCTGCGCCACCAGGGCCCCTTCCTTGTTCAGCAGTGGGCCCACTGTGTCCCCAGTCCTCCTTTTACTGCTGATGTATTTAAAGAAGCTCTTCTTGTTATCTTTGACAGGCCTTGCCAGATTTAATTCCAAGTGGGCCTTGGCCTTCCTCGTTGCATCTCTGCATACCCTGACAACATTCCTATATTCCTCCCAAGTGGCCAGTCCCTTTTTCCACGTACTGTGAACCTTCCTCTTCCATTAGAGTTTCTCTAGAAGCTCTTTGCTCATCCATGTGGGTCTCCTGGCTCCTCTGCCTGACTTCTTCCTCTTGGGGATGCGCTGGTCTTGAGCTTGGAGGAAGTGGTCCTTGAATACTGTCTAGCTCTCTTGGACCCCCCTGCCCTTCAGAGCCCTAGCCCATGGGATTCCTCCCAGCAGGTATTTGAAGAGGCCAAAGTTGGCCCTCTTCAAGTCCAACGTTGTAACCCGACTCATTGCCCTGCTTCTACCTCGCAGTATCCTAGACTCGACTATCTCATGGTGACTGCAGCCAAGGCTACCCCCAGCTCTCACATCCTCAACCAGCCCTTCCTTGTTTGTTAGGGTAAGTTCAAGAAGCACATCTCGCCTTGTTGGCTCCTCCACCACCTGCATCAGAAAGTTGTCCTTGATGCTCTGCAGGAACCTTCTGGATCATGCATGGCTCGCTGTGTTGCTTTTCCAACAAATATCAGGGTGGTTGAAGTCCCCCGTGAGGACTGGGGCCTGCGATTGTGAGGCTACTTCCAGCTATCTGTAGAAGGCTTCATCAACTTCCTCTTCTTGATCAGGTGGCCTGTAGCAAACACCCACAACAGTGTCACCCATATATGGCTGTCCCTTAAGTTTTACCCACAGGCTCTCAACTTGTTCTCCTTCCACTCCAAGGCTGAGCTCAATGCATTCCAGTTGCTCCCTCACATAAAGAGCGACTCCCCCACCTCGCCTTGCTGGTCTGTCTTTCCTGAAAAGCCTGTAGCCATCCATGACCACATTCCAGTCATGTGAGCTATCCCTCCGTGTCTCTGTGATTGCAATCAGAACATGGCCCTGTGACTGCACACGGACCTCTAGTTCCTCCTGTTTATTCCCCATGCTGCGTGCGTTGGTGTACAGGCATTTCAGAGAGGTACTTGAGCACACAGGTTTCCCCGGAGGGGTGTACGAGGACCCACTATAGCCATGCAAACCGTTGAGGTGGTTGGTCTCCTGGTTGCCATCTCATGAGGCTGCTATGGCACCTTTATCACTGCTCAGGTTGTCCTGTCTTATTCCCCCATTGTATGTGATGGCATTAGCATTGCCAGTTTGTCCCCCTCCCCCGAGTTCCTCGGTTTAAAGCCCTCCTCACCAAGTTTGCCAGCCTGCTGCCAAAGGTTCCCACTTCAGCACTGTTAGTCCGCGAGGGATTCACTAACAGGACAATCACTACTAGTCTAGTTGTGCCCAATAACTCTTCACAGCCAGATTCACTAATAGTGAAATACAGGTTCCTGTTAGTCCGCGAGGGATGCACTAACAGTACGATCACTATTAGTCTAGTCATGCCCAATAACTCTTCATGGCCAGATCCACTAATAGTGGGGTTTATTGAAGCAACAGAAATACAGACTCTTATCAGAATGCCGGTGCAAGCATACAGTGCTAAAAGACAAAATAACAAGCTTGTTCTCTAAATTTCCCAGGGAATCACTTGGTATAACCAAGTGTTCAAGTCTTACCCAGTAGGCGTCCCTATGGGGGAGAAGAGCGGTTCAGCCCACCGACTGATCCCAGTTGTCTGTGATGGTGTCTTCCCTAACGTCCCTCTCTCTTGGGGTAATTTTTATACTATTTTATGTTTAGGTGGTGCTTGAGTGACTCTAGTCATACATACTTCCATTATTGATTGGTGTAGAAATTTCTCACTTTGATTTAAAGGTATAGACTAAGAGAAATTCAGAGTGCACACTCAGTGAGGGGTCGTCGTACCTTGGAGGCAGGTAACTTTGGGATGGAGGTGTGTGTTTTAGTATTGTAATGAGGTTGTAATGAGCAAAGTTCACCCACAGGGCACGATGTTACTGCGCTGGTCTGAGCATGGTTCAATGGTTCCATCCAGCCCCTATGTCTGCAGTGATTTATGGATGAGTTTGGCCATGGAGCCTTCACTTCACTACCTCCTCCAGTTACCTCCCTTAGATTAGGACACCAAGCTCCCTCAGTGTTCCTAACATCTAAGAGTGCAGGTGGTGTTGCTTAGGGGACAGTCACCGAGCCAATTTCCAGTATGCCGACAGCATTCCACTCTGGAAGTTAACTTTTATGAAATGTGGATATAACTTTAGCCTTAATAACTTCAACCTCAATAATCTCACCCCCAGAAATCATTCCACACTTTGGCCAGCTGCTGCTCAGGTTCATCTGGTGTCCTGTGCATAAGACCTTGAAATTTTCTTGTAAGTGGCCTTAAAAGTAATTTATGATAATAAATTCTGTTATTCTTGCAGAACAACTATGTTTGTTTTCTAGTAGAAGTAAGCTTTTATCGATCAATACTCATACAGCAACTTCAGCAGGCTTTTGCTTTTCATGCCTTGCTTCACAAATTGTTTTGAATTTTTTTTAAGAAATACAAAAGCAAGCTAGTTCTTGAAGCAGGATGTGGAAATCGTAATTTATAAGGGGATATCAAGCATAAGCCAAATATAAAATTCTACTGTAGGCTTGATTTTATTTACAGTCAAGAAAAACAGATCAATATTGGAACAAATGTATTAATCTATACTTGTACCAGAGCTTTTCAAACTCTATGGATAGCAAGATAGCAAATGGACGGTAAAGGAAAACCCAGGAAATCAGTAAGTCAGAACATCAGTTTATTTTACGAGGTGGGATTTATTCTGTTATACTCTCTTTCTCACAATAATTATTGTTAGCAACGAAACAGCACTATAATTTACTATTGCTATAATTTAACACTCATCTGAATCAAAATGGCAGTGAGCTGGTGCACACCTGACTGACACCCCCACAGGCCAGATTTGAAACTACATGGGTGCCTGCACTCTGTGTTTCTCCCCCTACAAATGCTCTGTGCCCTTGCTCAGGGGGAGGATGTGCAGCAAGTGGGACCACGAGAGGTCAAGAGCTGCTGACACAGCAGGGAAGCAATTGCCCCAACCTTCCCAAGAAGCTTTTTGTTCCTGGAAAATTCCAGCCCAGAAAATACCCTCAGCACTAACACCAGTACTTCCCTTTCCCTCTGGAGCCTAGGAGTAGGTAGCAATCATCAAGGTGGCCCTTGCTACACTAATGAAGAGCTATAAACTAGAGGAGGAAGCTTCCCTGGCGGTGATGTTTTCTGTAGTTTATGTTGTTTCTGTGCATGGAGGCACTGCTCTGTGGTAGTAACATTGTCCATATAGCGGATATTGAAGCGCCCCATCAGCATGGGCTCCTGGTGCTGCTGCACCTTGGCCTGTGAATGTGAGAAAATGGCATTGAGCAGCCCCACTTCTGCATTGCTTCTCAAGTGGGGGAAGAAGGGTGCCTAGGGTTGGGAAGGTATGTGTTACTAGCCTGGCTTATTCATCCTGACAAAGCGGTTACTGGTGTGGACAGCATATCCCTTGTGTGAGCAGGCTTGCTGCTTCTATCTGGGTTATCCTGCTGTTGTCCTGTAAGGAGGGAGGCTGGCTGTGTGGCATGACTGTGGGAAGCACTTGCTTGACCTATAATGTCTATAATGTCTGTTTTAGAAAGGGCTGCTATATTGTCGCTCGTGTCTCTCTTTGCTAGTTTGGTCCCTTGTGCAATGTGGTTCTAGATTGCCCATCAAATGGCTTTTTTTCATTCCTTTTTTGTTTTTCCCAAAAGAAATATGGAATGTGAGTTATGTGGGGGTGGTACACAGCTGTGCTATGTAGTCTGGCTTCCTGGTCACTCTCGCAGTGTGTCAGAATTGTAGGTCTGGTCTATGGCTTTCTGTCCCCCGCTCTTCCCCCTGCTCTCAGCTTTGCTAATAGCAACTGTAGTGATGAGGGGGAATTCTCCCTAGAATTGCACAGTTGATAAATACAGGCTGGGCTGCAATCTAAAAGGCATTCAATCATCAACCATAATATATTTC
Organism: Phalacrocorax carbo; assembly: GCF_963921805.1. Classification (NCBI taxonomy): domain Eukaryota; kingdom Metazoa; phylum Chordata; class Aves; order Suliformes; family Phalacrocoracidae; genus Phalacrocorax; species Phalacrocorax carbo. Next base: position 51,219,355 of record NC_087515.1, read on the forward strand.
TCTTCTTGAGCTCAGATGTTCAAGGCTGTTATACCTCAGTTGTTTCATATACTTGTCTGTAAAAATAAGCAGCTACTGTGGTATTCATTTGAAAAAAGTAATGAAAATGCAGCATATGACACATTTGAAAAACAAACCACAAAAACTGTTACTTATGTATTTAAAATTCAAAACACTGAAGAAATTAACTAAAAAAAAAAAGCTATTCTTAGTAGGGATCTTTTTTTTTTTCTTTTCCCCAGTTTGAGATATGTAACACCTGCAATGTTTGGTAACTATCACTTTCTCGTCTTCAAGCTAAGGTCACTTTTACAAAGAAAAAAATTGCTAACTGGATGAAATAGAAGGAATCATACTGCATATTCATTTTGGGGTCAGAAATCCTTGAAATACTTGATTTCCTATTTATTTTGTGTGTATGCTTTCTGAAGTCTTTATTGATTCCAATGTAAAGTGTTCTGTTTGGGAGGTAATAATTCCCTTTGAAACTAAGGACACTTGATGTTGCAAATCCTCTGTAATAATGGAGGATTGGTGTTGTTTACTTTGAATGGACTATAGATTAAATCCCTCAAAGAGGAATTTGTGAAGATGAAGTATGTCACTATGACTTCAGTCAGTGCTGCATTTGCTCCTGTTCTGAGTGGGTGAGATCATGATTTACTGAGTGAAAATCAACCAGCATGCACAAGCCTCCAAAGTAAATTGCGAATGAAACCCTCTGACATACTGGTCCTTCCCTTTGCTCAAGGGAGAAGCTTTCTCAACTCTGCCAAAGCCAGAAGGACTCTGCATGAATCTTTTGAATGGGTGTGTTTTGCTGCTCCAATGTTCCTGTAAATATCACTGCAGTTGCTGAAAAGCTTATGTGTCTGGCAAAGGTTGGAGGAGTTTCTTTTGTCTGAGTAGACATACTGAAAGGAAAGTGGGCAGTCAGTGAATATAACATGCCCTATTTACATGTCATTTAGAAAGTCCCTTTTCTTGACACTTTCCTAATTTACCTAATGGTGATTGAAAAATGGATCTTCTTTTAGGTACTATAATCTGCAGTTATTATTCTATCTTGACGTGTTTAAGTAGAGTGCATCTTTAGCAGAATCTCAGTGAAAGTGTACCCAAAAGTTAACTGGTACCCTTGTCCTTAGTCACCTAAAATGTCTGTCTCAGTTATTGGGTAGATTACTGTGTGGATTTCTATGTCCCAGTGTGTAATTTTCTGCAACATTAATGTTACCCTTGTTGATTTATGTTTGAGAAGTATTGCTTGCTGTCTCCTGATATGTCCCTATATACGTCTAGGCAATCTCACCTTCTCTGCTATCACAATGTTTCCTAGGCTACTTAATCAATTTTCTTTCTGTAATAATAAGTTTTTCAGTTGTCAGTTGGATTCATTTTGAATTTTGGAAATTTATATGAAAAATTTAGTCACCAGAATAATGTTGTTCTTTATCTGAAATATCTTCACTATGTAACTAGGTTGAAGAAAAGCATCTTGATTTGCTTGTACTTCTAAATACAGCTACTGACAGAAACAGTGACCTGTGACCTCCTTGGGCTCAACTCCCTCTTTGTATGCTGGAGTAGGACAGATACTCTTACCCTGTTTCAGTGCAGCCACATCCATGCTGGTGAGATGCAGACTTGTTGCCTTATCTTGTTGGTGTTTCTGCCCATAATTGATCTCCACTTCCTTTCTGAATGGTCTGATTGAGGTAGTAAAGCTGTCCCTGCTCCTTTCACTAAGGAAGAGTTTAAGCAGTTGGCGGGGGTAGCTTGCAGCACCATGTCTCTCCCATGTGCCCCATGGGCCTTGCTATGTGCCCCACTGCTATGGCATTGAGGGGACATGCCCGAGACTTCCATTGGTTCTTGGGGAGGGAAGGAGGGTGTTTTGAGGTGGAGGTGTCTCTGGATGCAGTAAGCATGGAAGGCAGAGTAAGTGAAGGGAGCCCCTGGTTGAAACATTCTCACCACCACCACCTGAATTGCTCTGTTGCTTCCAAATCAGTCTTCCTGACCCCAAATTGAGGGTAATGTAACTGTCCTTCTGCCTTCCCATCACCTCATCTTGGCTGCAGCAAACATTTAAGCTGTGCCGCAGCTGCAGAGAAGCCTTGATCCAGCCTGACTTGAGCTGTTGTGTTCAGCTCTCCTATCTCTGATGGAAGTGGCTGCATGCAGCAAGAAAACAGAAGCCCCTTTGCTCAGCCAGGGTGTCACTGCTGCATAGGTAACTGGGAAGAGACAGGAGTGTGTCCTTGGTGTTTCTGTCCTAATGCACTGAACTGCTCCTTGAAGAGTTATGCAATGTATTTTGTGGAAAACATAGTCTCTTTTGTGCTTGAGAAGAAGACGAGAAGAAGACACGAAGAAGTCACAAAATTTACTGTAGCCTTGTGCATCAGGAAAGCTTTCACTACAGCTAATTTTATTGAACCTGTTTAACTGGTGTTTTTTAGTGTAATGGGGAATATCCCAGAAGCTTGCACAGGGGATTGCTGTGTAAGAGATTACTTGACTGAATGCTTCTGAAAGTCAGCATCTTTGCCATAAAAGTCCCTTAATTTCTTATTAGGAGCATGAGGTAGCAGATAAGACTGTCCTGTGTTTGGCAGCTTGGCTCGACAAGTGGTTAATGTCTCGTGTGGCAAGGAGACTAACAAGCTTTGGATGTTGAGCAAACTGGCAGCAAATCAACTCAGCCTTTCTAGTTGTGCAGGCCCACTAGTGCAAGCATGATGCAGTTATCGAGATTGCTTATGGAGAAACCAGTCACCACTTTGTTTAGTGTAGGTAGCGCTCAAGTAGCATCTACAGCTGAGACAGGCCTTGGCTGATGCCACATGATGCCACTTGATGCTGTTTTTGGTCTTCTCCACTGGATCACGAGCCAAAAGGTTCACAGACTATGAGGCCAGGCCCAACATCGTACCTCAACTAAACCAATGGCATGGTGCAGGAAGACAGTGGGGCTCCTGCTGTGCTAGCCAGTTAGCCTTACTGGGGACATCTGCTAAGCTATGTCTGTGCTGAAGGAGGTTGGTCTACTCCATATATCTGACCTAGCTTTTCTGTTTTTCCAAGGTAATTCTTCCAACAGTTAATCAGTTATTGATACTACTGAATTGTTAATACAGGATGTGTCAAGTACCTGCAGCCTAAATGTAAATAATTACCAAGAATTACTGTGAAAAGTATTCCTTTTTCTACAGCTGCTAGCAGCCTTCATCCCCGTTCTGCAGGGGCACCAGATTGGTCAGTGATACCAGTTTGTTGCTCCCTGTAAACTGAAGGAGCCTGATTACCATTGTTGCTGTCTAAACATTGATTTTATTACTCAGTCTAGACCTTATCATTAAATACAGGCGGGGAAGCCAGAGCATTGCAAAGGTTAACAATTAAGCTGACTTTTTCTCTGGCACTGAGCACTTCATATTTCGGGAGACACAGCAGCCATGATTTTAATTTGAAAATGTGAAGCTATGAGCTTTGCAGGGGACAGATGCATGCTACTTTGGTACTGAATGCCTTATTTTATCTGGCACCATTTCCTTTTGTGTTTCTTGGGGATGGCCAAGCATATACTTCACAACTAAATAGTAAATTGTTTTAGCAGCACTAGGGACACCTGTAATGTTGGAGTAAGTGGGATTTCCCCTGTGCCTCGCACACTTAGCTATGTGTAGGTAGCATTTTCTGCTTTGCTCCATGTTCTGCACAAGTGATGAATATCCAAGTGCTGAACTTGATGTAGTTAATGCTGAGGTGCTGAACAAAGACAGTTTCTGCTGACGAAGTATAGTCATCTTGTTTTGGTAATGAGCTTAAAGCATTTCAACATCTGCTCCTAGGGAGGAAAAAAGTAGGGTGGGGGATTTTGTTTGCTTGCTTTCAGTCAGGAAGAGTAGCTTTTGATTACTTTGGTATAAAACCAAAAAAACATAGGCAACTGAGACTTCCTTCCATCAAAGAGTGATGCATGCTTCTGCATAGTTTAAAACCTGCCCTACTTTTACTAGTTTACTTCTAGCGTTTGACACTTATCCATCCACTACAGATTTCATCCATCTAATACAAGCTTGATCGCACAGATTATAGGGTATTAGTCGTGGACAGCATGTCTCTTCCATACCTGGGATGGTGTAGTGACATACTGAGGCTAATATGAGACTATGGTCTTGCTTTCTACTTCCCTGCTAGAAGAGTGCATTTAATTGTAAACTAGAGAGGCTGTGATGGATCTACATGTGATAGATAATGGGCTGTGTGAATCTAACATGATCACTGGGATGTGCTCAGAGATCTCTGCTGTTGAGATTCTGCTTGTGTGTGGCCTTACATGCATTTCCCTCTGCCACTGCACAGATAGCAGTGTTGCATTCATCACATGGGGTGACCAATACTTTAGCAGAAGGGTCTCCATCGGCAGGTCTTCTATGTTGTTTTCCTCCAGTTTATGCCAATAATTTACTGTCAACAGATGTATTTTTGAAGTGTTCTTTAAGTGTGCCTTAGTCTTCCTGTGTTCCTCCCAAATTTGTGCCTCTTTGGAGAGGACAATAGGTGTATGTATTCCATAGATACAAATAGTCTACAGAATAAGGAAGCTAAACATTGGCTACTTTTTTTGAAATCTGCGTATTGCTGCCGCACATAGTTCTTTCTGCTCCAAGAGGTCCATTCTTTTTGGCTCCAGTATGTAGCAGGCATCACTGGAAAGGACCAAAGAAACTCTTTTCTCATGCCTGAGGAGAGACTGAAGTAAGCTGCAGGAAATGTTGCTAGTGCTCTGCTCCTATTTTGTTCTTGTCTCTTAGGGAACCTTTGGGGAAACTTCAGCACGCATTTCACTGTGCAATCTGATTGCTTTGGAGAATACAGGATGATCAGTGGTTGGGCATCTTGTAGCTGATTTTTCAAGGCTTTCTGGGAGCCCTTTGGCAGCCAAAAATGGCATCAGACAGGTGATGCACTCAAATGGCTGAATGTTTCCTAGTTTCCTGAAAGGGATGGGAGTATTACTTCTTTGCCCCTAGCAATTTTTTTTTCCTCCTTCTACAATGTTGTTGACACTGCAGAGACCTGACCTGTTCTCAGTGCTGGCACCTGGGGTAATCCATCCTTTAAGAAAATGTTGCCTATAGCTGTTGTGTGCCTGGAAGATACTGAATGTGAAGTTTAAGTTTTGCTGGCATGGTGCTGTAGCTGAACAGAGGGTAAGTCTCAGCCTTGACCCAAAAAGCTACATGCAGGAAAGGAGGCTTCACTTGAAATTAAAAATTGAATTTTAAATTCTAATCGAAACATAGGAAGAAGAAAAAAATAGGTAGGCAGATGATGCTGGTGTGGCAGTGTGGCCAGCCTAAGAACAGGTGATGTTTACACTATGGCAAGCAGGAAGAGGCATTTAAATGCAGAGGGGCACCTTGGGAATGCCCTTGAATGAGAAAGTATTTTTTGCTGGCTTCTATGTCAGTAGTATATGTTTTGGCCATGTTCTAGGTGCAGATAGCCTGGCAGAAAAGGTTATCTAGCTCAAGCTGTGGGTGAAGAGTTTGTGTGTGCAGATGAATGCATGAGTTTTGGCACGAGGTGATTACGTTAAACCTAACACTGGAGTCATGAACCTAGAAATGTGTTGAGCTACTGACAGAAAATAGTATTTCTCTTCACCCCTTCCCTTCCACAAAGCAGTGGAGGTTTAAGTTATTAAAGTATCTTAATACGAATCATAGGCAATGCTCTTAAGAAATTTCCTTCTGCACTTAGTATCTCCTGCCAGTGTAGGAGTTACCATAACACAGCAGAATATTGATGTGTCTAATCCCCCACTCTGCATCGGGCAGCAGCTCTCAGATAGTACTCAGGAGGCAGGTAAAAATAGATTAAAAATCACCATGTAAGTACTCCAGTGCTTTGTTACACAGGAGATATGAATGCTTTTATACTCTTGAAGCAAGCTGAGCTAATCTTCTTGCAATTCCTGGCCTAGTTAGCATATCTGCAAATATTACTTTTGCTAAACTGAATGTGGTTAAATCTACTCAGGGGAAAAAAAAAAATAATCCATAACTACTTCTTGTTCTGACCAGATTTCTTGTGTGTCCTCAGACCAATTGCTTTGAACTTCCGTTGCTCCCTTGTGTGTTTTCTACCTCTCTGTTCCACATATGCCATCCCTCCTTTCTCCTACTTCTTTACCCCACTCCTAATGTGGTATTTTTGGAAGTGGTCTATTCCCAATTTTGTGATGTTCAGTCCCTTTTCTGACCCAATGTCTTTAAGTGGATAATAGGGGGATTTGGAGAGGGAAGCATGGATTTTTCTGCTGCTCTAATTGTACAAAAGAGTGTCAGTCCTGGTCGCCCATTAGATGTTACTGTAATGGAAAGAACTGATCTCTTTGTAGTAGCAATTATTTGTAGCACTACATGATTAATCTTTTGTTTCAAATTCTTAATTACATCAAATATGCCCACTTCTAATATGGGAGAACTTAGTTTGCTGAATACTTAGGAATATGAAGCTTGTGGACATCTAAAGATACTTTTCCTCAGAAATGAAGATTCTAGCAGAATACTTAAATCATTAAGAAGAAAATCTGTATCCTTATTAGTGAAGGAGACCCTATTCTTGTAAAATCTCTAGTCAAGAACAATTCCAGAGTTCAGTGGGATTACTCTGAGTAAATGCAACAAAATAAAGGGAAAAAAATACTGAAAACCACATTATTTGCATTTATTTTTAGCTGAGGTTGAAAAATCCTGCTTTTCTTCAGGTAGGGATAAGGGATGGAGTATGAAATGCATGCTTTGGTTAGGCCAATAAACTTGAACACTTGATTTGCGTCCAATTCATATCTTGGTGCTGAAAGAGTGCAGTGAGTCTTCTGCAGGATACATGCATTATGCTTATAACAAAATTATATACCCTAAAGCAATAACAAGGTGTCCTCACTTTGTTTTCTCTTATGCATGTTTAGACTGACCAAACAGATCTGGAAACATACTGGGTTTTTTCGATATCTGTTTGGTAATAGATTAATACGTAAGGAAGCATGTAACTGCATGTCTCAATTAAGTGAAGTTCTTGGAAAAGGTGTAAGAACATCAGATATGCATGCACATGTATTTAACTTGACTGTGGATGCAATGATCCTGAATGTGTTACCTTGATTTTGCTCCCTTAGGATTAGCCGAGAATGTCCCATTTCCCCAGTTCCCTGCTGTTACAGACGCTTCGCTATTGCTCTCAGCCTGTGGCATCCAAGCTCTGTGTTCTGAAAGCTCAAATGCAATCCTGTAAATCTGAGCTAAACAGGTTTTAAAAACCAAGATCATATCTTATACAATCTTCATATATCTTCTCTGGGAACATGTCTTTTTGAAGGTATCGGGGTTTTGTAAAGCATGTGTGGTTTGTGCTCTGAATTTGTTGCACTTGATTTTGGCTCTGGCCTCACAGCTGTAGGCGCTACAAGGCTGTTTGGGAGAGCCTGTATGCCAAGTTAAAGGTAGTAGGTATGTCTGCCTCTGCCATGTGTTGCTGGGGGAGAAGCAGGGGCAGAACACATACGCTGGCGAGTACGTAGCAGCCAAATACTGCAGCTTCTGATTTCAGGTACATGTCTGTTATGTGATTGACATCACTCCCACTACATTTTGTGAGCAGTGATTAAAGCCAGTAATCTAGCTATTTAATTGCTCAATCTGTAAAGCAGATGAAGCTGCATAATTGGTGTTTCAAGTTGTTAGTTCAGTGTTGGCACAGATATCAAGAAAAGTGTTCATATTCTACCACAGAAGTAAAAGACTGAGTTCTTGCATCAGTATCTGAATGTACGGCTTTATTTTTGGCTCTGAGCTCTGATTTTAATTTTTTTTTCTTCCTCTTTTTATTATGGTCAGTGAATTTGACACTCTCCTAACCCTGCTGGGCATTTAGGTTTACAAGGCAGCTTCTTCATGTTACATAGAGTTGGAGGGAGCTGAGATGGGACCAGAGGAAGAACACTGCTTTGAATGTTCCTTGGTAGACTGGCAGAAGAGGGTTCTTTTTGTTCACTAAAACTTGCTATGCATTTGTACAGCACTGCTGCTGTGGAAATAAACTGTGGCTTTGAGCATGGAACAGAAGGAACAGGCACTTTGCACATTGTCTATTTGTTCTGAAATGGCTCTTTGAAGAGCAGTGACTTACTTAGCAGCAATGCCTTTCAGAACATGGTAATAAAGTTGCCTGAGCAAGGTAACATGCATGTTTTAACCTCAGTTTGAGGAGAATACAAATCAACACCTGCATAAATCATGGTCTCTGCAGCTGGGTATCCAGTGGATGTGCCTTGCACATAGTGGGGTTGTAAGAGGCTGTGAGAGCTGAAGGAGGAGGAAATGGCATCTGAATAGATAGGCTTTATGACAGGCTTCATTGTGAAGAAGTAACAAAATAATGAAGCATGTGATAAGATAACTGGTTTTAAGATTGGGATAATATGGGGCTTGGTAAACTTCAGGTCTCCTGTTATTCGCGCCCTATCAATATGCCAATGTTTTGAATTGGGGGAGAGACTCGCCAGTTCAATTTTACTTCCTCCCCTTCCCCGGGGGTCGCACCGGGGTCTCTCGGGGCACTGCGGGGCGGGGCTCAGCCCCCCTTCTCTGCCGGGGCCGGTGCGGGAGAGGCGCCCCCGGGGGGCCGGGCCCGGTGCAGAGGGGTGGGGTGCGGGGCGGGGGTGCGGTGCCGCCGCCGTTGCCATAGCAGCGCCCGCCGCCGCATCCTCGGCATCAACTTTCGCCCCTCGCTTAAAAGCGAGCCGTGGGGGCCGGGCCGGCGGGTCGCGGGTGCGGGGCGGCCGGCGGCGCCTTGCCCTGCCTCCGCGCCCACCGAGCGGCCGCGCCGCGCCGCGCCCGGCCCGCGGGCTCCCCCGGGGCGCGCCGGGCGGCCGCGGAGCCATATTGCCGAGCGGGCGGAGGGTCCCGGGCCGCGCTCCGCGGACTGACGCCTTTCCCCTCCTCTCCCGCTTTCCTTCTGCTTGATCCCGGCTCTGGCAAGCGTCGCCCAGCATGCCGATCGCCCACTTGCTGGAGCTATGGAAAGGGATAGAGGTGAAGCCCATGGAGACGGAGGTGAGCGGCGGCGACGCGGGATGGGGGCGGCCGCAGCGGTGCTGCCAGACCTCCCTTCCCGCGGGGGAACCACCTCGGGGCTGCCCCGGACCTCGCGAAACGCCTCGGAGTGTGATGAGGATCCCTCTTTCCCCTCTCCGCTCGGAGCAGGGGGAGCGGCGAGCCTCGGAAACCTGTTGCCACGCACCCGGGGCGGTCGGAGCGGGGATGGCGGGTGCGGGCTGCCCTCCTGCCCGCAGCCCCGCCGAGCCGGGTCTGAACCCTGCTCCGGGGGTTTGGGGCGGCTGTAGGGGAGGGAGCGTGTAAAACGGGTGGAAGCCTGCAAAACAGGCTGAGTAGGACTTAGGGTCATCTTTAAACGTGAAATATGTGATCTCTAATTCGAGGCTAGGGTAGGTCCGGGGTTCTCGCCTCTGTCCATGGTTTCTGAGCTTCCTTGCGTTCGTTTCAGCATCAGCACAAAATTAAAGTCAGACCCTTGTCCATTACCTCTAAGCGCAAGACTCTCCTTTCAGGATCGTACTGGAAACACAGTGCTGGGATAACTAGCTGGCTGTTGTGTTATGTATGCTCACAATTTGTCTTGTAGAGTTTTCATTACCTGCAATTTAAGATTGTCTTGTGTCAAGAAAGGTATCATCTTTTTGTACAGTAACGAGCAGAGTGGATTGCTGGGTATTTCTGGGGCTCGAGTAGTGCAATAAAAGCAGTGTTTCTGATCAACTGTTTCCAGCACAGGATACTGATCTGTAACAGATGATAGAAATAGATGTGTGAAACCTGTGAGGTGTGGGGTTTTTGCGTTTATTTTGTGATGCCTCTCTCCTCTCCTGGCTTTTTGATCTGAGTACTGTAACAGGGTTTTAGGGAGCGGGATGGAGGCAAATGTAACTTGCCCAGCCAGGTCACAGGGAATGCAAACCACTTGTCTCAAAAGAGGAGTTGCTGAACTGTGGAAAAGGTTTCATACAGTGTTAGTTTATATGTTTAAACAATACAGCAGAAGCAATCCTATAATGTATTATACCAGCATAGCTCATTCTGGAGTCCCTAGGTTAAGAATGATTAGGGGGGGCTTGCAGAGGTTTATATGGTGTAATTAACTTTGAGTGCTGCCAGTTGCTCCACTTTGTGTGATGGAAGGAATCTGAGTGCTAGCAAACAGGTTATATCTGGGAAATGGCATACTTTTTTTTTCTGGTTTTGTTTAAGTATTCAGCTGATGTTAAGTCACTTTCCCAATGAGAAGAGTTGTATAACTACACTTATGGTGAACAGTTTTCTGCTCAACAGCATAGAAATGATGCTTTTCTCCTCCACCCCAAGCCTGCCTTTCCATTAACCACAGTATTCAAAGTGCATGTACACACTTGCTTTCTTCCTTCCTCCTTCCCTTCCTCTTAAAATCAGGGGTTTTTTTTGTCTCCAGTATTTTTTTTCTGCCCCACATGGAAAGTTAGAGGCATAAACTTCTACAGTTTAGATGAGAAGAACAGATAGAGCACCGTTTATTGTGTTATTGCTCCCTTTAAGCAAGTTAAAGGTATGTTATAGCTTGTAACCCTCTTTACATCATGCTGTAGATAAAATTCCTAAATTACCATTTACTCAAATCTAGTTAAGGTACATAGAAATTAATTTTCTCTCTTGTGGGCTATTGTCTATAAAGAGCAGTCATCTTTTCAAACAGTGATGACATTTGGTCTTTAATGAGCTGAACGCAGCTTAAATACTAGTGATTGGACTGCTTTGAGGGAGCTGTCACAGGCTCTGAATCTGTGTGGGATGAAATGTTTTCATGATTGTCTGCAAGTTGTTCTTTTTCACGGAAGCTTTTCACAGTTAGTAGACAAGAAGGGAGACAGTTTCATTCTTTTATACATATGGACCTCTTTCTCCTCCCCTTCTTTAATGCCAAAAACCCTTTTAAAATAGAGGCATTTATGAGTGCCTGTGCATGACTCAGGTGAATGACTTGCAGATATTAAAGACAGCATTTATAGTAAATCAATTGCTTGATAAGGAAGAGTGCATTGAGGGCATGTTCTGTATTATGTCTGTATAAAGGAAGATTAGAGCAAAATCCTGCTTCTTTTACCTGTTGACTCAGGAGGTCTTTAATTGTGTCTGACAAATAAGCAAGAAAATTGGGATATTTGCTGGGTCTAGGACTTCTTTGTGTGTAGGCAAAGTAACTGATCCCTGTCAAGCTAGAAGGATGGGGTAGTGAATTACAACCTTGGGAATATTTTCCTGAGGAAGGGCTGTGTGATCAAGCTTTAAATAATCCTCCTGTTTTCCAAAGAGTTTATCACTTAATAGATTTCAGTCGAGCCGCCTTTACATGACAATATTTAAATGGAAGTTGAGCATTTAGAAAATTTGGTCCTATGTATACCTATATTCTCTCAGCAAGAAATACCATTCCCGTTTGCTAGTTTAGTTTATTTAGCTTGTTCATTCTTGTGCAATGTCTGTGACAAACCTGGTTTTGACCATTCGTCAGCAATTTTAATAGACACAGTGTGTTCTTGCTTTCTCCTGTATCTCTTAGCATTTTATATATCTTGGAGAAAACAGGTCCTCATGGATTCAAAGGTTAATTTACTTGTGCTAAGTGTGAATGATTGAATATTCCTGCTACAGTAGTATAAATTTGGAGTGGCTGAGCTGACCAAAAGTAAACTGTGTTTTGTGCTAGAACTTGGCTTAGAATTGTCTTTTGCAGTAGCAGTAAACAACACTTTTTCTCTTCTCCTTTCTGTCCACTAGCCTGTGGTGGAAGATGCAGCCCTGGATGAAGAGCCTGTAAAAGAGGTAAATCTATTTATTCATGGATCACACAAACGTTAGGGAATTATTTTAATATCACCTTCTGCCTTCATGGAAACAATGTCTCTGGTACTTCTTTTCCACACACTTCTAGCCCTGAAGATGCAAAACCAAGACTTTGGTCTCTCATTACAAGGTCAAGTGAAAAAAGACTTGCTCAACTAGAGATTAGGAAACCTTATTTTACAGATATTATCCTTGTGCTGTTTTTTCAAGGAAGAGCACTTCTTAAGGGATATGGATTTTCTGCAGACATCATTTTGTAATGACCTCAAAAAGAGTAGCTCTCATAACAATGCTTGTGTGTTATGAATTGGGACTGATTAATTAACCCCAAATACTATTAAACTGAATTAATTCCTCTTTGTCAGCTAGGCTGGCTCTTCCTCTAAAGCAAGACTGAACTAACTCTTTGCTTCAAGTTAATCTGTTATTTGTAATATTGTAGCATTGTATTGTTGTGCTAACTTTAAAAAAAACAACCTACAGATAAACACAAGTCTTGCCTCAAAACACTTAAATGCCAAATAGAAGAGACAGAAGGTGATTATGAAGACAAAGCAGGTAAGAACAAGTCAACATTCACTATGATGAGCTGAGGGCAAAACTTGACTGCAAAACTGGCTGCAGCTGGTCCCAGGTGTCAGTACAAGATGCTGCTGTTTTGTGTAGAGTAAACCAAGGTGTGCTTGAAAGATCTTTAGGCATCTCCTGATCTCAAAAAGTGACTGAGACTAAATCCTTTCAGGATTGAAGGGAGCCTGCAAAGACACTTGTCTACATAGCCACCTTTGAACACACTAAGCTTCCCAGTATCTCTTAGTCCTTGGCATATCAAACTTACCTTTGATGTTTGGTTTTCAGTGCAAGGGTAAGGTTTTGTTTCTGCTATTTATTGAACATATATAAATATATACATATTCCTTTTCTGGGTTAAGTATAGGTGGTTCAGCCACCTTGGTAAAGACTGGTGATAATTGTCTTTGGCAGGAATGGTGACATATCATGATACTGAGCCCCAATTCATCCCTACATACTATTGCCCTCCTTATCTAAGCTTTTGTTGCTCTCAGCTTTTTCCAGGGGGGTCTGACTCCCACCTTGAATAGAAAGGAAAGGTCAGTTTATTTACAAATCATTTAGATCTTACAATTATTCTTTCTTGGATAACAAACATAAAGCCTGAATTGATAAACGGCGAGCTATATTTTCCTGATGGGAACTGAAGAGTCTGAATTCTTTCGTTCAATCTGTCCCGACAACTTTCCCATCCAGTCCTGCGGCAAGGACATGGTGGATTCTTACCTGGAACCCTCAGCACTGGTGTGCCCTTGGCTGTAAGGTAATAGTTTTGTCTCCCCTAATGATAGAAAGGAGGAAGAAGTCTTATTTTTGAGCTCTGTGAAATGGATGCAACTTCCAAATGTAATTTTTTCCTTCCTTTTCCATTTCTTAAAGTTAGCACAAAAATTCTCTTTAAAAAGCTTGGTGCTGAAATTAAGTGCAGGTAACTGGGCTCATGACGTTGTCTTTGAGGATATTGCTGAATATTAAATTTCTGGTTTGTGGTTTGGACTTTAGTAGGACTTTTTTTTGTGAAGATAGCCTTCATTTCCTAAATGAATTTAAACCTAGTTAGTTTTCATTAGAAATACATCTTAGAATTCTCAAGTTTTAAATTTGGCAGAAAAAAAATTGCATGTAACGACTCTTTATGTAGAAAGCTCAGTCCTGTGTGATCTCACTTTCTGACGTGTTTACTACTGTAAGTATTAGAACTTGTAATTTTGTATCTGTAATTGCATTTAGCTTTCTGTATGTCTACTCCTGCCTCAGCAAGGCAATTGCAGTGTCTGTATGCCAAGTGGGAGGATGTACTTATGTCTGATTGAAAAACCTGCTGCACTTGAGCATTATAAAGCATGTACACAGTGATGACTAACAGACCATTAACAGTGAAATCTCACTGTCCAATGCAGAAGTACCCTCACTTAACTTACCTTCATGTGCCTTCATTACATAGTACAAAGAAAAATACAGTAAGAAAAACTGGTTTTTACCCTTACTCTGGTGCTATCATGCTATTTCAGCCCTTTACTGGCTTAGTATGTAAGATTGTTCTATGAAGCTTGCATCTTCTTGTAGTGGTATTGTAGGAAAGAATGGTCTACTGTTCTGGTGGCTTTCTTACTGATAGCTGTGCTGTCCCCAAGCCCAAAGCCCTTTTTTTCTTTTTTAAAAGCATGACTGAAGGGGTGAATTTAAATCATGTAATGCAACAGATCACATTTGCTTGAAGGATGTTGTTGTAAATAACCTGCTTTAGGCTATGTTGGCCTCCTGATGTTTCTTCTATCCTGCATATAGTATGGGCAAATGAGATTGTGTCAAAATACATTATAAAAACTGCATTTCTTGTTTTTGAGGTCTGATCTTGCTGTTGATGTACAAGTTCTTTAAATGTCTTGGGAGGGCATGAATTAGTGGACTTGTTAGATACAGTAAGTGTTTCTGAGGGACATCTCAGTCCTAGAGCAGTGTGTGTCACCTCTGCTCTAAAATTGTTGCCTAGATTACTCAGGGTTGCTATCATGAGGGTGTTCCCCTAGGAGGCCCTCCTGAAGCCATGGACCCTGTTTGTCCTGCCGCAAAGGCAAAGAGGTTAGCTGATGGGAATTTCCTTAAGAGAACTTTAAACTCCTGCAGCAGCCCTTGCTTAGAATTATGGGATGCAATTTTTCCATAAATGGATATTTTTGGCAAACTGGCTGTTTTTGATAGGGAATGATAAGTTTGACCATGTGATCGTTAGAGGTCCAAATGCACTTAAACAAGGGTGATGTGCCTTGTGGTATGGTCCGGTCTAGGTCCAAGTTAAGCAATGAAATTCTAGCTAAATCCTTCTTGAAGGTGTAGTTGGTAGCAGAATTCTTTGTGTTATCTTTCTAAAATAGTGACCATATGTGCAATACAGCTCATAGCACTTTGAAATTACAGAATTCAGAAGCTAGATGGTAACATTGCTTTGAGCTGTTTTACCCTTTCAAGGGAATTTGTATGCTCTAATTGAAAGCTTGCATGGGTCTCTCAGAAAAGTAGAGGAGAGATGCGGTGGAAGTGCTGATATCCAACTGGAAGCAGAACTGGGTAAATCCTCTTAAGTTTTGCTCTATCAAAATTCCATGGCAAAATTGAAAATGGCAGGACCTGGGCTTACTGTTAACTCCTGTTCAAAGTTTCCAAAGACATGTTTAACCTCTGTTGATACTGTGCGAGTATGAATAATGAAACTGGAGTAAAGGTGCTTGATCTGTGTGTAGTCTCATGACAAGCATGCATTGCAGGCTCTACCACTGTAGAGGATAATCCTGTCAGCCAACTTCTCCAGCTAGTAAAGGTCCTTATGGACAGCTGCACAACTGTCTGGTGTATCAGCTACTCCTCCCTGTTTTGTAACATCTAAAACTCAGAGTGCATACTCTGTCCAATCATCCAAGTAATTAATGAAGTTGTTAAACACTACTGGATCCAGTACTGACCCTTGGGGTATGTATGCCACTAATGACTGGTCTCCAGCTGGACTTTGATCACAACCCTTTGAGTACAGCAGTTCAGCTTTTTATCCACCTCACTGTCCACTTATCTAGTCAATACTTCATCAATTTGTCTGAGATAATGATATGGGAGACAATGTCAAAAGCCTTGCTTAATCAAGATAAAAACCACTCACTGCTCTGCCCTAATCCACCAAAACAGTCACCTCTTAATAGAAAGCTGCCAGCTTGTGTAAGCACAATTTTCCTCTTCACAAGTCTTTGCTGACTACTCCAAATCATCTCCTCCTCATTCATATGTTTTGGAACTCTTTCCAAAAGTATTTGCTTCATCACCTTTCTAGAGATCAAGGTGAGGCTGACTGGCTTGCAAATCCTTGGATCATCCTTCTTGAAGGCCGGAGTTACATTTTGCTTTCTTCCAGCTCTAAAGAAGCTCTCCTAATTGCCATGAGTCTTCAGAGTATTGAGAGTGGCCTCACAATGACATCAGCTAGCTCCCTCAGTACTCATGGATATATCTCATCAGCTCCCATAGATTTATTTTTTTTTATGTTCAGTTTATTTAAATGTTCCCTAACCTGACCCTCCTCCACCAAGGACAAGTCTTTATTTCCTGCCTGTCTCAAGGGCTTGGGATTACCAAAGACCTGGTATTACCAGTAAAGACCAAGGCAAAGAAGGCACTGGATACCTTGGCTGCCTTGCATCCTTTGTCACCATCTCCCTTTCCCCACTCAGCAGCAGGACCAAAAGTATTTGTTTTGCTGCTGTAGCATCCCTTCTTGCTGCCTTCCATGTCCCTCACCAGATCTAACTGTAGATGGGCTTTGGGTTTCCTGACACCATCACTACAGGCTTGTATAGTATCCATATTCTTCCTGGTCACCTCTCTGTGGTTCTTTCTCTCATACTTCCATGTCTGAGGTTTGTCAGAGGCTCCTTGTTCATCTGTGTAGGCCTCCTGCTGCCTTTGCATGATCTTCTGTTTGTCCAGGTGGCCGAAGCTTGAGCTTGGAGGAGAGGTGATCCTTAAAAATTAACCAGCTGTCCTGGAGTCTTCCTCCCAGGGTCATCTTCTATGGTATTCATCCAAGCAGGTGCCTGAAGAGGATGGAGTCTGCACTACTGAAGTCCAGGGTTGTGATCTTGCTCTTTGCTTTTTTTCTTTTGTCTCAGTATCTTGAGCTCCTCCTTCTCTTGGTAACTGCAATTAAGACGTCCTTGAACTTCAAATTCCTGACCAGTAGTTCCTTGTTTGTAAGGATCAGGTCCAGCAGAACAATTTTCCTTATCAGCTCATTGATCACCTGTGTCAGGAGGTAGATTTAGCAATGCAGAAGTCTCTTGCATTGCTTGTGTGCTTTCAGAAGATACCAGGGTGGATGAAGCGGATCCTTTGAACATTAGGGCCTTCACACTTAAGGCTTCTTTCAGTTATCTGAAGGCCTCTACTTTTTCCTGTTCAGGATGTCTGTAGTTGGTACCTACCATAGCATTGAGGCACATCTGTGCTAGTGCAATGCTGAACTGCTAGTAAAAGTCTTTCAAAGGTGCTAGAGTAGTAGTCAACTCCAGAGACATCAGAGAATGTTTCCAGGCTGTTTGTTGTGATCATCACTAGGATTATCTCAAAACAGCTTAACCAGTGTACACAAGTAGTAAATTGCTGGTATATCACTTCATTTTTTCTGACCAAAAAAAAAAGCAGCTAACTTAAGGCAGGTCAGAACATTTGTTTGCCATTCAGAAAGTTGCTTATGTTGCAAAATTGGAGAGGTGGTTGGATTTTTGTGTGTGTGTTGTTTTTTTTTTTTCCCCCTAGTAGTATCTGGTGAACTTTCCTTTGTGTCTCCCACTTCAACTGATCAAAGGTATCAATCCACCTAGTATGGACTGTTCAATCATTATGAAAAATAAATATATGTTGTGGATGATCTTTAATAGTGATCATAAAGGCTGCTTATCAAAGCAAAAAAACCCCATGTCTCTGAGTGGTTAAGCTTGCAAGTCACAGGTTAATATGTGTACTGAGGATCCACAAAACAGAATAACTGTAAATTTCTCTGCTGCTTCATGGTTTGTGTTTTTTGATTGTTGGGAATGATCACAGAACACAAGCTTGTCCTGGGGCAGGAGGTTAAAGAGAGAAACTGAAACTTCTTGGTTATTTTTATTGGTGTATATGTTTTTATATATATACACATGCCAAAATGTCTGTACCTTGTTTAAAAAACCCTGAATGATAGGATCAGACTGTTCTTTCTGGGAAAAATGGGTAGGTGGCTGATCGTCAAATGAGTGGTATGTCATAGAGTGTAAAGAAATAATTATATAATGTGATGTAAAAACTCTTGAGGAGGGAAACCTACTTAGTTGCCTGATGATGTCAACACTGTAGTTATTTAACATGCTGCTGCTTTTTTTTTTCCTCCATTAAAAAAAATCCCACACCCTCAGAATTAAGGAACCATGTCTAACAAAGTTCAGAGAAATGAAAAATTGTTTTCTTACCAAGCAATGAATTACCACAGTAAATAAGTAACTGCGAGTCCAGATATTATGCTGCACGTCTCTAAAACAGAGACGCATACAAATTTCTCTGGGATGACTTGTTTCTTTCTATGAAAGTAGATACTGAGTGAGCTCAAATGCAGACCTTTATCTGATTACTGAAAAATGATGCCCTTGCATAGATCCTTACAAAATTATACTGGTGATGTATTTAAGAAACAAATCGTAGGTGTGTTCTCCTTTCCACAGTCCTTTGATAATGTTATGTAGGTAGGGTAAGCTGCTTTATCTTAAGTAAATTCTTAATTAAAAAAAGAATCTCAAGTACTTGGTATTTGTGAAGGATTTGATAGGTAATAACTTCATAAATTGATTTTATAAATTGATTTTTTTGAACACATTGGGGAGTTCATCCACAGTGCTTAACTTTTAACACTCTCTTCTTTTTTTTTTTGAAAGTAGACTGCAACTTGTTTTGGAATGAAATTGATCAAGTAACCAACAGAATATTGGTTTATGTTTAACTTTGTGCAAAATAGAGTATTTAAAAGTGTGTCCTTGATGGAGGTGAAGCGTTATTCCACTATTGACTTTGAGTGGATAAAATGTGAGAGCGACAGCTGGGGTGATGAAATGAATGCAGTGTCTCCTCCTCCTGTTGCATCCCAGAGCCTGTGTTCAGAATCCCAGCACTGGAGGGAAAGCTGACAGGACAACAGCCATGTTGCCCTCTTTGAAAGAGAATTTTACTACTTCTGATTCTTTATAAATTGACTTCTTGTTATCACTGTCTCAAACTGAATCAGGACAGACGTAGGGGAGATATCAGTATAAAAAGAAGAAAACTTGACTTTTTTTTGCTTTTCTTTTTCCTTCTCCTCCCCCTCCTACAATTTATACAGTAAATAGACATAGAAAACTTCAAACGTTTTGGGCAAAGTAAAGTATAGAAAAAGTTGTCACAATTCTTCCAGTTTGTGTAATATTTGAAAGGGAGATCATAAACTTAAAATGTTTAAGTTAAGTAGAAACCAAGGTTTAATATTTTTATTGCACTGTTTCTGCTACTTTTTTGAATTACTGCTTTCAGACAGTGTGGTGTTATGGCTCAGATGCATCAGAGACAGGATAATAGCATTTAAAAAAACAACTTCTTAAAAATGTCAGTGAACCTTCCTCAATCCCCCTGGCTTTCTGCAGCCATTGCTAAGATGCTGATGATCTATGGTGAGTGGCAACCTGCATTGCAACTATCCTCTCCATGGCTGAAGGGTGACAGATCCTGTTTCTTGGAAACCTTGGTCTTTAAGAACCAAAAATGAACTCAGGGCTCAATATTTATTGAGACACTAGATGGTGAGGTGATGGTTTTTTAGCTGGTAGAGGAAGTAGCTGATGATAATTGGTGGCAGAGCTTTCCTTACCTGAGATAACAGCTGATGCTTGCTCCTGCTCAAGTGTGATGTGTTGTCTGATCTTCTTGAGCCTTTATTGAATCAGGGCTTTGCTGTGGCAGTGATCTTGCCTCTGTTCCTGATGGTCTAAGAAATGCCGATGCAGTAGGATGGTGAAACCTGCACGGTTCAGGAACAATGCATGAGGGGTGTGCATATGTGCGTGTTTTGGTGTGTTTTTTGGTTGAGTGTGTTGGATTTTAAGTTTGTAGTGTTTAGCTATTGAACAAACAGCTAACCAACCAAATTCTTTGAGTGGACACTAAAACATCCAACTCCAATTTACTCAATCAGGCAGGCACTCAGATGCATAACAATATCTGTGTTCAGAAGCTTTCAGAATAAACTTTGCAGACTGTTCTCTAGCAGTCACTACTGAGCAAATGTCATGCTTGAATGGGGAAAAGAAGTTCTGATAAAACATATGCAAGATGTAAAACAAACACTTCACAGAATTAGGCCCCTTGAGCTTTGAACAAGGGTTATTACTTAGACAAATGAAACTTTATCTGTAGAAAACTGTTTCTTCATGAAAATGAGCTTGTTCAATAATGGCAGTTGGTGCCCAAGAGAGTGTACTAGCTGTGAGCTAACTGTGTCATCAGGAGAGATGAGTCACTTGGCAGACCCTAGAGTTAAGGATAAACTGTTTGTGATGACTATTTTGCCTCCTAGAGAGCTGGGTTTTTTTTATAAAAAAGAAAGCTGAAACAAACTAAAGCTTACCTATAGATGGTTAGCTCTAGGGTGAGGAAATCCATTTTTTCTTTCATTAGAATGAGCTGAAAGCCAATTGTTTTCCCCTTTATTTCCTAGCTTACTCTAGTTTTCTTGCTTACTCTATGGTTTGTTCTCTCCTAAGAACAGAGTGTTTTGTGTTGAAATAAGAATTCTTTGAATTCTCTTCTCTCCTTTCCTGCTACTTCCAAGTCTATAAATAACTGTCCCCAAAGAAACAGTGATGTGACAAAGAAGCAAAATGAGCACTGCTGCTGTTCTGGAAGAAAAAGCCTTCCTCTAACTGTTTTCTTCCAAAGATTTGATGGGAAAAATCAGAAGGTAGGTCTACCATCTGTGACAAAAATAAAATATATTCTCAAATAGCCATGGTTAGACACAGAAGAATTAACATGTCATTGTAGGTGTCAAAAATTAAGCTTTCTGTTTCTAAGCAGTTATGCGCTTCAGGGTGCAATTTATTTTATCCAGGACCTGAGCAGCTTTCCCTGTTGACTAAAAAGGCAGCTTTGGGTAATAAATTAGTCTGACTGCATTTGAACAAATGAGTCAAATCTAGAACTTCTGCAAGTTTATGGGATGTCTGATCAGTATGTGTACCTGTTCATTAAACTTGGGATTTAACAAAAATTATGTTGAAATTTAAAACATTATATGAAATGTGTGGTGTAGATTTTTTGTTGCTGCTGTGAATATGTTCAGGAAGTTAAGGAGGAAGGCCAATTGCTCTGTCTTAAGTACCTGGATGCTTTAAAACTAGCATTTGGCCACTTACTTCTGACAGGAGGCCAGGAGATTCATGTTGTATAAACACCTCTGTGGAAGACAGAGGGTTGCATCAACACCAGAAAGTGTGGGGCTGAATATAAAGATCTGACGTCTAGGGTTGCAGGTGGCTATTTTTATGATATTGCCTATGTGAAGCTAACAGCAAGTTCACAGCTGTTCAAAACTTTCATCCAGCATCTATATAGACTTTCTTGCACATCTAAGTTGCTTGAACTGTAGGTATCATGATCAGATAACCTCTTTGTGTAATTAGCGTTAAAACCTTAAGTCTTCTAAGTATTTTCATTCTGGATGTAAGTGAGGAGCTTAGTAAATGACAAAACCTGACCCTGTGTAGACCTGTCTCATCCAAAATGGGCTTAGATTTTCTAATTACTGTTTTTGTATTTATTTTGTAGCTGTTTTCTCTCCTTTAACTGCTGTTGCTATGTTTATGTGAAGTTAGTAATTAGTGTGATTACTAGGTTCTTTTAGTTTGGTCTGGGATTCTTCTTTCTGTTACCAAAACTCAAAAAGAAAAAGGGAGGGAAAGCATAGTGTGTGCTAATTGGTGATCATGTGTATGACGGATGATTGAAGTATAGTCTATCCCTTTCATTGATGTCTTGTGTTATTTGTGGTGGCCTGAGTTGTAAGTGTGGTGTTTAAGCATATTTGGTCATATTTAGGTACTTGAATAGCCCAATCCTTTTGTACACTGTAGGAACCACAGTTCTCACTCCCAGTAGTTAGGAACTGGGAGTTTCTCAACATTTACTAATCTAAAACTTTTTTACCTTTTTAGTAAAATTCTCAATTTTCAACTGTGGTTAGAAGGTAACCCTAATATATTTAGTAATGCCTCTTATGGAAGAAAATATTCCTAATGGAATGAGCAATTCAGTACTGTTTAAAAAGCTGATACATTCTTGTGCATGAGACTCTTATTTGAGTAGATTGCTTCCTGGTATGTGCTAATAACTATGCATGTTTAATGTACATAATCTCCTGCACTTTCCTGTAAAAAGTCTTGTATTATGATAAACAGTCTTGAGAGAGGCTTCTTGTACAGTATATATTAAGTAGCTTTTAACACCAACTGCTTTATTAATCTATTTTTTTTTATGGAGACTTAAGGTTGTGAATCACCCCTCTATAAATGGAGGTGATACAAAGGTATTAAACTGCAAAAATAGTGTCTTGGTTATGTCAGCGAGCCTCTCCTGAGTGCCTGTCGTCTGAAAACTGTTTCTGACTTATACAGGAGGAGTGTACCTGCAAAGTTCCACATCCCATAGTGTGCCTGAAGCCTGTGTTACAGGCTATAGCACTGGTAGCTAAAGGTGCAAAGCAGCCTGCTTGAAATGCTAGCAGCTGTAGTCTTGAAAGCTACTCTTCTCAGCTGAATAGGGAAGGAATGGTAAGGGTATGTATTTATATATATATTTTTTTTTTTATGCTTTTAGTTAAAGTTGTCTTTTGAAAGGCTTGGTCTCTTCATCCCCTTTCCTGTCATTTTGGCCCCTTAGAAGCGGGGGAGAGTAACAGGAGAAAGAGGGATTTGATTTTAGGAACAGAATTTAGCCTAGAGCAAGGTGATGCTTCGCACTCCCCAGCCTCCTATTTGCAGTATTCCTAACTGCACCTGACACAGGGGGTCTCTGAGGTGAGGTCTGTCTAAAGCCTGTCCTGCAGCACTGTAGAGGTAGAATCTATCCAGAGGAAAGCTTTCCCAGAGCAGCCTCCTTTGGTCTGTCCTGCTTGTCAGCATGCAGTGTGATCCAGAAGTAGCCTTAGTTCCTTGATGCTGTTGGGTGCCAAGCAAGGTCTGACCTCCATCCTGGCAGGTCAGGGTGCTAGGTAGTTTGATTCACACAATGTTGTGCTTAGGGTTCCTTCTCAAACCACCACAGATACCTAAATGATAGCTTGCACTATTAGCAACCAAATACTTGGAGAAGATATTATCAAAGCTGAAAACCTAGGCTGATATGTATAATGATGTTAAGTTTAGGGGAAAACTGAAGGAGTAGCCATTTCCTTTAAATTTAGTAGGGTTGCTGTAGACTTGTGCTAGGTGCACAGGGCACATCTGACCCAGAGAATGGAGTCAGAAGATCTGTTGGGGCAGAAAAGCATGGTGTGTGTCTGGGTTTACTTCTATATTTAATTATTTTATTTTCTTGAATATCCTGGTGTCCATTTTCCTTGGCTGTCATATGGTTTTGTCACACTGGGGGAGTGGGGAAGGTGACCCTGAAACTCTGCAGCATACCTCTAGTTTCACAGGGAAAGACGACTTCTGGAAATGGTGTATGAGAAGCAGTCTTGTTGCAGGTATTGACAGCAGATCGAGAAAGGTTATCCTCCCCCTCTACTCTGCCCTACTGAGACCACATTTAGAGTACTATGTCCATTTTTGGGCCTCCCAGTTTAAGAAGGACAGGGAACTGCTTGAGCAAGTCCAGTGGAGAGCTACTAAGATGGTCAGGGGGCTGGAGTATCTCCCTTACGAAGAAAGGCTGAGAGACCTTGGTTTGTTCAGCCTGAAGAAGAGAAGGCTGAGGGGGGATTTCATCAATACCTATAAATATCTAAAGGGTGGGTGTCAGGACAATGGGACTAGGCTCTTATCAATAGTGCCCAATGACAGGACAAGGGGCAATGGGCACGAGCTGAAACACAGGAAGTTCCAGCTAAACATGAGAAGAAATTTCTTTCCTGTGAGGGTGCCAGAGCAGTGGCACAGGCTGCCCAGGGAGGGTGTGGAGTCTCCTTCCCTGGAGACATTCAAAACCCACCTGGATGCGTTCCTGTGCCCCTGCTGTAGGTGTCCCTGCTCAAGCAGGGGGGTTGGGCAAGGTGATCCCCAGACATCCCTTCCAACCCCTACGACTCTGTGATTCTGTGACACATTTCTGTGGGTGACAGTCTTGTTGAGTGAACAGGAGGTTAACACAGATTAGAGATCCGAATGGTGTTTGTCAGTTTGCAGTGTGTAGTTAGCTGTTTACAGAAGCAAACTAAGATAAGTGATCAAATCCTTTAAACATCTGAATCCAATAGCCAACAAATACTTAAGCAGTAAAGCACAATGCTAAATAAATATGACTTGATATCCAGGCTGGATGCATATCTCGTGCAAGATCTTATCGTGGATGTAAAGATGAATGCAAAAGTGTGACAAGGAGGCAGTCTCTCTTATTTACTGATTTGAATCAGGATTGTTTTAAGGTTGCTTTCTGATGGCTCAGTGCCTATACCTGTACTGGAGTTTGGCATTGTTCAGATTTGTAGCGTGGGAGTGGCTGAAGGACTAACTTTTTCTTCTACAATGCAGGTGTGGGGGCCTGAAGCTTGAAGGGCATTACTGAGACAGTTCTTGAAATTCAGTGTAGACTCTGCTACAAGTTTGTCTCTTCTGAGCCACATACTTAATGCTAGTGCTCTTTGACTAGAGGAAGACAGTAACTGCATCTGCCAGGATGCTTCATAACGGCTTCAGGTTGACAAAGTAAGCAACTCCAAGCATGCCATGAAAGGCCTAATCCAGTGGTGTAGGGTAGACCTATCATCTTCTCTTGTCTTTGTTCTATGGGACGTATGCCCTCAGTTGTACGACTTTTGCACTGATTGAAATGACAACAGTGATAGATTCTGACTCTGAAGGTCGTGCTTGTGGTGTGTGTTTTGAGAGAGAAACACAGCCTTTGCTCTGGAGATTGTCATCCAGTAGCTAAAAAAAATTGCTTGTCTCTGGAGTAAACAAAGCTGTTGTCTGTGCTGTGGAGACAGGGGAAGAAGGTTATAATTCCATCTTCAGGACAGCTGTGTGAAATGGAGCTGCAGTCCCCATTGACTGGTGGAAATGGACACAGTGAGAAGATGCTGGAGCTGTGATTGGATCCCATGTAAACAACGTAGAGGCTGGTGTTGTCAGTGGCAGGACTTGAGCACACTGAGTTTGAGCTGATGTTGTCCAAGATCCTGAAAGAAGATAACAGCCTCTTAAAAAAAAGTGACTATTCAGCGCTAGTGACAATGCACTCAATCATTCCCTGGTCTTAGTAAGAGACTTTGACAATATTTGTTCATGTGCAGCAATATGTAAGGTTTGCTGGCTAAGGGCAAAGTATGTAGAGCTACTTGCCTCTTTCCCAACCACCATTTTGTTGTTGTATTGGGAAGAAGGATGCAGTGCTGTGTTGTAGCCTTCCTTGTCACTTCCATCACTGTATTGATCCTTTCTTTGTGATAACAATCTTACCAGCAGTGCAATGGGAAAGAAATAGGAATAATGTGAGGAATGTTAGTGGTGTGCACTAAAAACAGGCGTGAACATTGCCTTTACTGTGCCAGCCTTGTAACTTGAGTATGGGTGCAAGTAGCAAGTGGAGGTATTTCAGTTTACACCTTTTGATGTTTGATAGAGGCCCTGAACTCAGGGTCCCCTTGTCAACATGGAAAGCTAGTCATCCTGCAGACCAGCACAATGATAAAGGATACACAAATAACATGGCAAACACGGGGAAACTTACTGTTCTGTTGCAAACTACTTCAGACATTTAAAACCATGAGACAGTAAGGGACAATAACCGTACTTCTCTTTTCTTGCAGCAAACTAGTGGTGGATAATGTGTTTTAACTTGCTATTGCTCTCAAATTTTTCTAGGGTGTGGTGGGAAGTGTTTTATAGCTCAGCATGTTATAGATGTTCTGTGTATCCTTCTAAACTAAACACCTGCTGCACGTTTTTCTGTGGTCTTGTGGGACCTCAGATGTTAGTCTCTTAACTGTATTCTTGTTAGCTGATTGTGGCCAGCAGTGGGAATGGGCAACCTGTGAACAACAGGATGATTATTTGCATAATTTTTTTTTTTATTTTAGCACCAGGACTATGTTGTGGAAGTTTGATCTTTTACTAGTAGTTTAGCTCAGTTGCATCTTAAGATATGTCCTTGTTAAGTAAGGAAGTTCAGGATACTGCAGTGTTTTGTTGTTACTTGTGGTGCCCTTAAACACCATAAGTTTGGAAACCACTGAGTCAGTGCAGTGATGGTCATAATGACACAAAGCTTCATGCTAATGACATTACCACAACTTCTTCCTGGTAGTCTTTTGTCCTTCTTGTGCCATCCTTTCATGGAGATAGCTCTGGAGAAGACACTGAAGGGAGAGTAGTAGGCAAGTGTTAGTGTCAGCTGATAACATCCTGAGGATTAGAAGAGGGTTTGATGGCAATGTCTCTGGTAGTACTGGTTGGTATAGGATCTGTGCTTCAAGTTATGGTAGTTGTTTTTTCTTTTCTTTTTTTTTTTTTTTTCTTGCTTCCTATCCACAGTATACTTGCCTATGAGGCAGGATACTTCCTCCTGCTGTAGTAACTGTTCAGCTCCAGGAGTAAGCAGTTAAGTGTTTGAGTTGCTTTGAGTTTGCTTCTGTGATCTAGTTTCCATGATTCATACTCTTGCTTACCAGCTGGAGTTAGTGTAAGGCTTAATTAAATGTGTAAAACATTTTGAACTTACTGAGTCATTTTCCTGAAATATGGTTTGTCATGCTGCGTGTAGTTGGCAGACTTGCACACCTTTTTGGCTCTCAGAGCCGGCTTTGACTAAAGAATTGGCTTTGGGCAGGGGGTGGGTGGGATGTTTGGTGTACATACTGTCAGCCTCAAAGTAATTGTGTAAAAAGAATATTTAATTAATGTTTTTAAAATGCCCAAGACTAATACTTATATATTTAGCGTGCAAATGATAAACGTGGTCTTCTGTTTGCTTCATGCTCATCACAGGTTTGTAAAACCCTGGAGGCTTTGATGCCTAGGTGAAGCTTATACAATCCTACTAATGAAAAAACTAGGCAGAATCCATCTCCTGTCCCTGGAACCATGCAAATTCCCTGGATTTGAAACAGGAATTTGAAAACTGGTCTTCCTTTCAGATAGGCAAGCAGGACTTCTCAAGCATGTCGGGGGATCAGCCAGTAGTCCATGTAATGTTGTGAATCCCAGATCCTGAGTTTGACTTCTCTAACTCTTTAGTTCTGCAATAAACTCTTTGGAAATGTAGATTTAAGAACCTGAGAATTTTAAGCTCTAACTGTGGCAAAGAATAGGAAACTAGCTACAATGTCTGAATTGGGAGAAAAGACATTAAGTTCAGATTCTGCATAGAATAACTATTTATCTCTTAAGTTATGATTCACTGTTGCAACTTATTAGATCAGTAGGAAATTTTTCTTCTTTATTTTACAGATTTTACCAGGTTCTGCTAGTCTTTCTTCTAACAGTTCTCTTAAAGCAGTTTGACTTGCCCCATCACCTTTGGGAGAAATATGCATTTAGTTCAAAATCTTGTAGGCTGGCAACATACTGTAGGGACTTGAGTTTTTAATCTCTACCTTTCCTAGTAGCATAGATGCTAACTAAGTAACCGTACACTAGGCTCTGATTACAGGTACAGAGTGGGTTGACATGGCAACCCATTGCTTCTCTTGCCTGTGAAATGTTTTTCGTTTGCACCAGGGTTCACTTTCAGGAATATCTAGAGCTATGGAAAGTGCTTGCTGCATGTTTGAAATGGTGGCTTCATCAGTTTGCCAGGTTTGGTGCTGGGACTGTGGTGGTTCTTGCAAGGTGGTGCAAGGGGAATAGGCATAGGATGTTTTCTTGAAAACTGTTTGATGCTTAACTCTCACCTGGTGTGGCTGGAGCTGAAGATCTCCTGGCTATTGCAGAATGAGTTGAAGTAGGATTAAAAACTAGAAATGCCTTCCATATTTCTCCTAAGCTTTTTTTTTGTGGTGGCCTATATGGTGCCTGTTGCCTAAATATTCCTACATAACTGTCTTTGTGTTGCTGTCAAACTTTACAACTACTTAATTGTATTTACATTGGTATGTTGGTGGCCTTTAAAAGTATGTTGCAAGCATACTTATGGACAACAAGTAGACAAAATGGGTGTTACTGTCTGGAGACTGAACTGTATCAGCAAACATTTGTGAGCTGTCTTTCCAACTGTCTTTGTTTAGACTGAGTTATGAGTGTGAGGTAAAGGTGCTTCTGGATTAGCCAAGTTAAGTTTCTTCATTGCTGTATATATTAAGGGAGAGAGCTTGTTGCCCTATGTTGATCTACACAGTCTTCTCTTAAAAGTGATAATTTATTCCTGGCATAGTAATCCTTGGCCTTCCTGAAGGTCTTAGCCTTCAGCTTTATTAATAGAAAGCCAGCTATAAACTTATGTCAGACTGTCCAGCAAGAAATGTAGGTATGCAGACCAAATGTTTCCAGTGTGCTTATGTAGGCTAATTTGAGCAGGGCTTCTGATCCTTCTCATTGAGCAGCTGGGACAAGATCAGTCCCAGGCCCTGGGAAAGAAATGGACCATTAAAATACTGCTTTGTCTGGGTTGCTCTTTCTGCCTCTTTTTCATTCTTTAACTAATATAGATGCACCCTAACTTGGATTATGGTGTTCATTTCATAGTAATGAAAGACCTTCTGGAGAATGGGGATCACCTACAAATCCCGTTCACTGGGCTGAAGCAGAGAACACAGGTGCTAGATGCCCCCTCTGTGGCAGCTGCAGGGTGATAATACCTGAATTTCTGCCTGCATCTGACATAGGGAACTTGAGCTGTGTCTGTCTTTGACACAGTAGACAGAGAAACCCTCTGAAATCTTGTGCTACCATTGATTTGCTGCCAGATCATCTGGAGATGTCATGGAAAAGGTGGGGTAGCTCTTCCTGCACTGTTTCTCTTAGCTCTGTTTTTTCTTCTGCAGTTATACTTGGGCAACGTGCAATGTCTAAACATACTGCTCTTGTCACTTGATTTTAGGGTCACTAACTTGCATTGTTAAAATTGTCTTTCATATCTCTGTAAAAGTAAAGGAAAAATAAGATCATGTAATGGGATACTGATTTTTTTGTTTATTTGGGCTTTTCTTAGCCCAAAAAGTTAAATGATTTCAGAAAGCATAATGGAAACTGGAGTTTCACATGATCACATGACTCCAGAGCTTTAAAAAACATATGAAACAGTGGATGACTTGCCTGCGGGGACTGGGAGTGTTTAGCTGTTTGTACAGAAGAGGTCTCCTTGCATATGGTCTCATCAACAGCAAAACGCTTTAGCCTTTCAGTACCTGGCCTAGGGACTGTTTCTGGGCCTGAATAGCTGATCTTCTGATGAAGCTCATGGCTGAAAACTCTGAGCTGCAGCTTAGTGGGGGAAGAGATTGCTGTTCTCTATGAAGAAGAGGCCTGCCTCAGGGCCCAAGGCTTTACATGTAGATTTGAAGATCAATAAGTTTTTTTATCTGGTGAGAAAAGTGTTGTTCTTATGAGGGTAGAAAAAGTCAAGAGTGTGGTATGCTGTATATACAGAATCAGCTAACTACTGATCTGGGCACTTGAAGCTATCTGCATATTGCATACGGCAAGTTATTTAAACAAACAGGATAGCTTCAAGAGTTAAATGAATAACTTCATTGTTTTGCCTTGTTTTTGAAACGTTTTGACTTCATACATGGCAACATAAGAAGTGGACTAAATCTGTTAAAGTAGAAGTAAAATAGCTTCCTGTGTGACTTCTCCAGTTCTCACAAGAAAGTGGATATGGGAGACCAGGATCAGCTTGCTTTGCTGCTTGAAGACATGGAATGGGCATAACTCTCTCCCCAGGTGAGTGTTTTGCAGGGCGTTTGAGTGCTCTTGGAATGCGGTTTAGTCTGTGTGAATTAACAGAAATATTCAGTGACTGGCAGCAGCAGTATGTAAAGGTGTTTTGATGCATCTGCTTGTGGGTGTCGTCCCCGTCCCCCCATTCTCTGGTCTTCTGACTAATTTGAAGAATAAGGCTGAGGCAGCTTAAACATAAAAGTAGCCTAAACCTCAGAGGTTTGGGTGCTCATGGGGGAAATTGGATTAAAATCATATTCATCATGTGTTGTTGTGGCACAACATGGAATTTCACAGGGCTGTCAGACTTAGTGTTGTGATGGGTAGGTGTGACTTTTTTTTAAGCAAAGTAGAGGTTTAATTTAGGTTTTTAAATATTAGCCTGATGAGATGGTTTCAGACGTGTTCTGAAACCCAGGCCTATGAGCATTTTAGTATAACATGATACATGGAAACACCCACAGGCAAAAGGGCCAACTGAAGCAAAAAGCCTGTTGGATACATCCATCTGTGCTATGAGAAGTGTTTCTTCTCCTGTCCTGTGTCTATGTTAGTCACAAACATAAGTGACTCTTTTTTGGGGGGTGGGGATGGAGGAGTGGGCAGGAGAGACACACAATGTACACCTTGTGTCTTTTAAAGTTATTTGAAGACATTGCACTTTTGTAAAATGCATATTGAAATAATGTCAGATAATATGACGTACATTTCTTACCAGATGCTGCTCTGTAGCTGGTTGTGGTCTTGCTGCAGCTGTGGGACCACAAGTAGCTAAGGAATGGCAGCATAGGCTTTGGCTAATGAGAGTGTACTCAAGTGTCTGAAAACCCTAACCCATACTATTTTGGATGTGTTGTTATATTTTCTTGAACTAGCTAGACCAAAGCTAGCAAGTAAACTGCAGGCACATCTTCTAACTGCAGTGTGGACATAACAACAGTCTGTTGCCATGGGGACAAAGATAAGTCTCTTCTTTTAAAGAATCGAACTGAAAACTCCCGTACTCTGAGACTGCATGACCTGTAAGCAAGCAATTATGCAGCAGTCTGAAGGATGCCAAGGCTGATAGACTTGATTAGATCTTTAGCCTGTTCTTAGGGAAGCAGTACTTACTCTTACAGTTGCACTGATAGTACCTCCCCAACTTTGAATACTATGGCTAGCTTCAGTCAGACTTGAAAGGGGGGTAGGCACTTAGACCTCTGTTCTCAAAGTCTTTGTCAAAATTGAGAGATGAACAGAGCTTAGAGACTCAAAGCAGTGCCCTACCAAGGGAAGGAAGAGCAGAATTGTTCTTGACCAGAAGTCAGTATATACTAATCAATGAGATACAGCATACAGGTTTCCTAGCCTGCTTGCTCCCTGTCCAAAAGAAAGGCAAGAGGAAGAAAGGAGTCCAAGGGATGATAGCCGTAAATTTGTTGCAAAACAGGCTGTGTTAGTTCTGCTTCTTGCAGAACAACTTTGACTTACCTTTCTTTCTGGGAAAATTGTGTGTTCCCAAAAATAAGTACAGAAGTCTGCCAGCTTCTTTGTTTCCCTGCAGAAACCAGACTGCATTTATTGCAGCTACGTGTTGACATGGTTTTTAACCTTTCTTTGATCTAGTTACAAGACTAGCTCAGCTTTGATAGAGAATACATTTTAGAGACAAAACATGTCATTTCCTAATGTTTGAGAACAAAAAGCAATTTTAATTCTTGTTATTTGAATGCTATGCAAGCGTGAACCTTATTTGTCTAGGAAGAAAGCACAGCACAGCGCTTCAGAAATACGTGTTCTCAGTATGTGCCTGGGCTAGTCGAGCCCTGCTGTACTGTGGGGAGTGCTGACATCTAGTGCAGGTTCAGTAAAACTAAGCAGTCTGCTTTTGAAGCTCCTGCGAAGTTCAGTAAAACTTAGGATGCCACAAAGCTTTTGACATTTAACAAGTTATCAGTTCAGACATCGGCTAGCTCACTTGTATGCCTTGCTCATCTTTCTAGTAGCTAGCAGAACTGTTGCTGTAGTAAGCAGTGCAACCTTGGGAAACTGATATTTTGGAAATTGTGGTCCCTTGTTACCTGGGATGACTTCCTTCCCCAGCTGGCTGAGTTCAGGCCTCCAGACATCTTTCTGCTTTATATGAGGCAGATTTTCACCCTATTTCTATAGATGGAATGGCCTCAGTTGTGTTACTGACACACTTAGGGTATTGATAATGATGCTTGTACTACTGAGACTGATGCAATACTGTGCCTTTTAATTAGTGGTAACTGAGTGTCTCTTCTTGGAGGGAAGAGAGCAAGTCTTGGAGAGTTGAAACAAACCCAAAAAGCAGTATGAAATTTAACCATGGCAACTAAGTATTTTTAGTCTTGAAGTTAAGATATTGCAGAGCTTCCAAATAAATTTTGTACATCTGTGTTTTAAACTACTTTATGATGTGTCTGGTATCCTTCTACTCTAATAAACTGGATGTGGGGTAAGTCTGTTGCAGATGATAACACTGAGGTGCATCTTAGAGAATAAGTATCATAGCTATAATTTACTTTATTGCAGCAAGACTTTATCTTAATTTTCTGCACAGCTATACCCCAGACAAGTATTAAAAGAAGCAGCTCCCCCTCACTCCAAATCCTGCCCCCAAAACAAACCACCCCCCTTCATTATCCCATTTCTGCCACAGAGTCTGAGCCCAGTCTAACTTCTCCTTTGAGCACGAGGTTGGTCTAGGTGACCTCTAGAGGTTGCTTCCAGCCTAAATGATTGTAAGAATCAGCATTTTAGCCTCGTTTCTTCCTGTTCTGAAGAGTGAAGGTTTCATTCTGTGTTTCTTAAATCATAGTCTGCCCTTTGAATGTAATGTGTAAGGGAAGGGTGAGTTGTTTCTTAACTGAATAAATAACTATATTGTCAACTCTTGCATGGTGTTGGGTACATGGTCACAGAGATATATAGCAGTGTCGA
Organism: Phalacrocorax carbo; assembly: GCF_963921805.1. NCBI lineage: Eukaryota > Metazoa > Chordata > Aves > Suliformes > Phalacrocoracidae > Phalacrocorax > Phalacrocorax carbo. The sequence goes on from NC_087515.1 coordinate 51,251,981, forward strand.
AAACAGTAACTGTGGTGCAGCATAGGGATATGAAAAGGAGGCTGGCATGATGTAACCTGGGTACAGTTGTCAGTTTAACTTTGCCAGGGTTGGAATGCTATTTGGGACACTGTACCTGACTGGGTGACACGTATTAGTCCCACTGTCAATCTAAAGCAGAGCTGCAATGGGGCATTTTGATGTTTGTGGCATATGCGTTCATCTTGTTCTCTTCAAATATCTTAGTTTCAGCTATTCCATCTTTTAAGCCTGTTGCTTAGATCTGCATCACCTTATTTAAGCAGCAACAGCAGTGCCCCAAAGGATAGCTCATCGTGAGGTTCTGAGCATGTTTGTTTCCATCAGATGACCCCTTAGGAAGAAATGCATTAGCGGGGAGGGACTTGCCATACACAAGGAGGTGAAGTGACCACCTCTGCCAACAAGCCACTTCAGAGGTATCATGCCACTACACTGCAACAAGAGACTTGAGTTGCAGTGCATAGCTATGACCTGTAACCAGAGCAATGGAATTATTCTGGGGTAATGAGTAAGCTTGTTAAGCTTGCAGTAACTTTGTCCAGCAGCAGGGGTCTGTCTTGTTTGGAAAAAGGATTTTTCTCAGTTAAGAGCGAATCACTAAGGGAGAACTTAGGTAACTTTTCAGTCATTTTGGGGTGGGGTTTTCTTTTTGTTTCTTTGAATACCAATCTAAACTTTTTAAATAAGAGCTGATCTGAAAGGGCTGCAGGTGATATAGGTCACATTTGCTAGTAGTTGGGAAATGCTGCCAGTCATAGAGCTGGTGTCAGAAGCCATAACTGAAAGCTTAGGTGTGTACCTCCCTCCCTAGCCCCAGTAGTTGAGAACAAAGCTAGAAACATACTGCCTGATTTTTAGAAGTGTGGATGGCTAATCACTGGGACAAACCCCAACTGGGAAGTGAGCTTGTCCTTCTCTTGAAGCTTTCAAGTCAGAACTGAATTCCTTTCCAGAAAACAGGCTTTAGCCAAACCCCAGTTATTTGGCTTCAGGTAGGCACAGGTGAATGAAAGTTCATGGCAGGAATAGACAGGTATTGTTACAGTAGATGAGAAGAAGCAAGTGTAATCATGTTAACTCAAAGTTACAAAGCTTCTGCCAGAATTTTTGTCTTTCAACACAAATCAGCTCTAAGTATTCTCTGTACCTAACTACCTGTTAGGTCCATGAATGGAGGAACTCTGCATGGTTTAGAAATTGTTTCACAAGCCCCTGAAAAACACAGGTGTCCAGCGTGGGTTTTCTGTGTTACTTAAGACTCAAATCTCCTCTAGTTCTGGCATCTTTATCTAGTAAAGTAAGTGATCTTTCCTTCTTTCACTCCTTGGCTGTACTGTCCTGGTATGATACTGCTCTTTAAGGTGTGATGCTCTGTTGTATTGAGCTACTGGAAGCTTATTTTTGTTTTTGTTGAAGTGGAGCGACCTCAGTCTGAACACAGATTCTGCCATTTAAGAGTCAAAACTATGATAGTTCCTGCTAATCATCTTGCAAGTAAAGCATCCTACAACTTGGCTAACAACACAGTGTAGAGATGGTTCTCTTGTTCCCTGCATCCAAACTTAAGGCATGTTTGCTATTAATATTGATTTCAAAATCCTGTTTTCAAATTGCTTCTTAATTTTGCAGATAGGTATTTGCAAGAGGCAAAATTTCTTCTGTAATGTGTCATGGCCATAGGTGAACTGGTCTCTCACATAAAGACTTGGCAAATTTGCTCTGTAATGGTAGTTTTTCAGGTACTTGTCCGTCTGGGAATTTTGAAAGGTAAATAGTGCAAAATTCTGTATAAATTAAATGGTTATCTGAAAATATAACAAACTTAACTGAAGGTTACTGGTGTTTTTGCTGTAGAGTGTGAATATACTCCTGCGTTAGCTAATCGTTAACCAAACAGATCTTGCAGTTTCCTAAATCAAACTGCAGTTAAACCAAAATCTTGCTGATCTTGGTTTAACTGTGTGTTGTAAATATAACTTCAGAATCATCCAGTATCAATGGTGTTTCTGCTGCCTCGTTGCTTTTAAAATTTTGGATCCCTTGCTACCCTGAAAGATGAAACTACTAGGAGAAGCTGTGAATTTTCCAAGCATTAATCCCATTGTGCATTGTTTTCAGACTACTTTGGCAGGGTTTGTTTTACTGGCAAAAATTACTGGAACTATAAGAGTATAATTGCACTACCTTACATGAGATAATGAGATGATAACAAAGGTGCTGGGAAGGTTTTTTTATCTATGAGCGAAGAACTTGTATGTTGTAATTGTGAACTGCATTCACAATTTTTGTGTATCCGCATAATGTCACATTAGAAGAATGGCATCTTTAATCAGAGGTGAAAGAGCACTGAAGGTGAATAGAAAAAGAATTTAACAAAATCAGTAGTGTAGCTATTTCTAGAAATCTCTTTCAAAATGCTTAACAGTATGCAGGTACAGCCTTGTTGTGCCAACTATTGTGCCACTGTGTGACCCTGTGGGAGGTGCAGAATACAGGCTTTGGAGCATCAACCCTCTTTCGCTTGTGAAGCAAATAGGTTGTAACAGCAGAGCTGTGCCACTGTGCTGATCTTTCTCATTTTGGAATGCTGTGTTCCATTCTAGTTATTTAATCTTTGAAACAGAACAGTGAAACATGGTTATTGAGATCGAATGGTTGGTGGAAAATTATTAGAGAAATGGAGAGAAATTGATATGAGGAGGTAGCAAGAATATTAAACCCCTTTAGTTAAAGGTTAAACAAATGATGACTTATTCTGGTTTGTGCGTGGTTTTGTGTAGAGAAGTAAAGATCAATCAGTTTGAGAGGCAATTTTGAACTTTTTTCTTTCCCATATGTATATCTAAAATGTGCATGGATCACACAAAATTTTAAAGCAGGTAGATTCAAATGAATGCTAATAAATGAAGAGAATAGAACTATGTATTTAACCTAAAGGAAAGATGTGACATATTTCCAGTTGAGGGTGCTCTGGTTTTGTCTGAAGTCTCTGGCTGAAGCTATGTATGACTTCTGTTTCTCTATCTTGTATAGCTATGAGTAAGGCAAAGGGTCATGGATATAATAAATTGTTTTTGTAGCTCTGAGAATGTATGCTTTTAGATCATCTGTAATCTTAGAATAATTAAACTGTAAAAAAAAAATATTTGCCCAAGAGACACACTTGTTAGAGCACTCTAAATGTATGCTGAGATATAAGTCTGAATCTGAGGCATTCACTTTGGGCAATAGGCTTTCCTATTCACTGTGCTAAGGAATTACCCACAATGTGAGTTCATTTTACAGTGATTATTGTAATAAGAACAGTATATAGTATAAAAGCTTATCCGTTCTCATACCAACGTAACCACCTGGATTATTCACTTGGATTTACTCTGCCTGTTGTAAAGGTCAGGAGAAGTTAAGAATCTGTGTTCAAAATCTGACCTTCCACAGCTGTTGGAAGTGTTAGTTTGTAGGCCAATAATAATTTACTGACATGGCATATTTCCAGTATATCTCCAAGTTACATACCTACCATAAAAACATGAAGAAACAGCCCAAATCATAGAAACTCTATGCAGTTCCAGGTAGCAGCCAGAGCTGAATGATCAGTTACTTCTCCTGCAGCAGTTTTGTGCTTTTTTTTTCCTCAGTGACTCTGTGTTCAGGGAGACACTGAACTGCTTGAGCAAGTCCAGCGGAGAGCTACTAAGATGGTCAGGGGGCTGGAGCATCTCCTTTATGAAGAAAGGCTGAAAGACTTGTTTTTTTCAGCCTGGAGAAGAGAAGACCAAGGGGGGATTTCATCAATGCTTATAAATATCTAAAGGGTGGGTGTCAGGACAATGGGACTAGGCTCTTATCAATAGTGCCCAATGACAGGACCAGGGGCAGTGGGCATAAACTGAAACACAGGAAGTTCCAGCTAAACATGAGAAGAAATTTCTTTCCTGTGAGGGTGCCAGAGCAGTGGCACAGGCTGCCCAGGGAGGGTGTGGAGTTTCCTTCCCTGGAGACATCCAAAACCCGCCTGGACGTGCCCCTGTGCCCCTGCTGTAGGTGTCCCTGCTCAAGCAGGGGGGTTGGGCAAGGTGATCTCCAGAGGTCCCTTCCAACCCCTCCCATTCTATGAATGTGTCCCTTTATTTCCCACCTTTCTGTTCCCATCCCCTCAGGACACTATAAAATTTATGCCTGAAATTTGAATCTGAAGGCAGAAGCATTTATGTCAAGCACTGTCTCCTTAGAGCCCTGTACTCACTGGATGCCTGTACATGCATCTGCATCTATGAGGTCAGAACCAGTATACTGGTGGGAAGGTGGTGATTTGACCTTGTACTTCTGAGAAGATTTTTATCCAGGTGCTTCTAACACAGCTTTCACTTTGGGTTTTGGAATTACTCTTTTTTTTTTTTTATTAAAAATAAGCGAAAAAAAGAGCTGAATCCTACCCTTAAGTGAAAGAAAAGGAAATGTCAACCTCAGCATATCTTACAAATTAGGTTCTCGTTTTCCAGGCAGTCTTAGCAGTCAGCTGCAATAGCAATGAAAACAATAGCTCATAAGAAAAGTACATGGTGCTTAAAACTCAAGTCCAAAAAAATCAATTTGCTTAAGTAGTCCTTGTTCACAAGAGTTGTTACAGAAAGTTTTCTCTGATCACAACTTGAATGTACAACATTGTCTCTTTTGACGTATTACCTGTTGGCATATTTTCTTGTCCATCTTAATGATAGTGGTTCTTGTCTGTCTTGTAAAAATGCTGGGTTTAACCTTATTTTTATTGCTAAAAAATTAGGTCTGTCTGTAAGATTACAATGGAAATGAACTATTGGGGTTCCCCAAGTTGTAACATAACTATATTTGTGGATAAAAATAAATGCTTGAAAAAAAACTGTTGAAGCTGCTGAATTGCAACTTTTATTGTCTTTCAAGAAATCTTTATCTAGAGAGGTTATATCATACTGAGTATGATCTTGAAGTTTTTTTTAAAAAAAGGGGGGGGGAACTCAAAACACCTCCCCACCCCCCCAAAAAAGACCCCAAACAACCCTGCTTGTCAAGGAACTACTATGTCCTTTGCATTTTCCCAATACAAAGAGTTAGCCTGCTAACTAGGGTCTGATACTTACCTACTAGACATGGTGCATCATGATCTTGATAAGACAGTACTTGCAGAACCATGCTGTTGCATGGCACAGCAGAGCTGGGTCATCAGGAGAGCAGAGCCCATCGGGGCAGATCTGAGCTTCAGATCCCACAGCTTCCCTCAGGGTACTGCTGGCTGGATTCTTCAGAGCTGAGCAGTCTGCATGCAGCCTGGTCTGGAAAGTACAGCTGTTTATTTTGGTGTCTGTGTGGTAGCTGGACCTTTATTACAGTTTCCTCATTGAAAGGAGTGAAACTCCATTAAAATGTTGGCTACTTCCATGATGCTTTTCCCATATGTGGAAAGATTCAGCATCTTTGGTCTCATTTCTGTTTAAAGGTAGTTCTTTAAGTGTCAGGGTCCTAGGTGCAAGTATTTGCAAGGTATGTATTTTTCCAAAATTAAATTTCTTTGAAAGTCTTAAGCATGTGATCCCCTGTCTGAGTGACTTCCCTGAGGGTCCTTGGCTAGAGGATTGTCCCATGACTTCCACTGGACCTTCACAAAGAAGCCCTGATTTCAGTTTCAGGGTTGAAAAGTCAGGGTGCAGTCAAGACTGAGCTGTCACAGTATGGCTGGCAGTGTCCGGCTGCCTAAATGACACCAGAGCTTCATGAGCTGTGGTATGATTATACTTTTTGATAGAACTTCTTTGCTTTCAAATATGCTAAAACCATAGAGCTTCATTTGGAGGAACAAATCTCTGACGCTCTGGCTATTCTACAAGAGAGCTTTTTAATGAGGAGAACACTTATTTGAGGCTTCCAATTAGGTTTCCAAATGTAAGTCACTACTTTTCTGTACAGTGTTACAGACCTTACCTAATCAGCAGTGGTATTTGATTGCTACAGAACACACAGTGGCATTTGTGAAATGAGAGCCAATTACACGTTTCAAATTCTGGCAGTACTCTCAGTATATTCTAATTACCTTATTTTCACCAATGAATGCAGTAGAAAGCACAGAGTAAAATGTGACTGGGGATCATCTTGTGGTCATCTTGAAGCGTGTGCGTGTGTCTCTTGGTAATCAGATAAGCTATGCATGTATGCAGAGAAGTATGGTGTTAAGCATATATTTATAACCTGCAGCCTTTTGTTACCCTGTTGCTCTGTTCATAACTTCCATTCCCTTCTGCTGCAAGGGGTGTTTCTAGTAGCACATATGTGAAGCTGTAAGGAGGCTGAAGAATGGCTACAGGGCTGTATGCGACAGGACAGGGATAACTTTTGAACATGGGTATTATTCCCCCCTGTACTCCTTAACCCTGTCACCTACATTGGCACATACACAGAGGTGTCCCTTTTTGTCATCTTCCAAACTTAAATATAGGCCTTGACTATATTAGAAATAAGGTAGGGTCATCTCATTTTTAACGAATGTGAATTTTGCAACTAGTATGCAGTGTAAAGTCCTAAATAACTCAAACTTAGTTAAAAGCAGGACAACATTTCAGCAGGGCCATGAATCATAATGCACCTCTTCAGGATAACCTGATTTTTGTATTCTGAAGGAAGAAAAGTGAGTATGAATTGGTATGAGTTTGTGTGAAGTCTCCTGAAAAATCTCTTGGCTGTTAGAAAGATATGCAAATGGCTAAACTAAGCATATTCTTTCAATAGCTGCTGTGTACTCATGTTGCTTAAAAAGGCTTTGTAAAGAGAAATCAACTTAAAAGTGGCTTGTATTCATAATACAGATTTTAAATAAACTACATGGGCATGTTTTACCCTCACAAAACTCTGTAAGAAAGAGGGGAAGGAGAAGTCTGTGTCAAACTTTGATCACAACATCCAAATTCACAGCAGAATGGAGAATGAATCCCTTAAAACCTTGGCTATAAAAGTCCTTAAGCTTTGGGGTATAACAATTTTCAGGAAACAAAATATGCTTCTTGTGTCAAGAAAAGTTGTTTTAGATGTAGAAATACTGTAAAGTGAAATGAGAAGTTTTTCAACTGTGATGTAGCCATGCTTCTCTTTTTCTTTTTAATTGCATATGTAATTTTTGTCGTTCTGGTATAAAGGTGATGCAGTTATTTCTTGATTGAGAGAGCCTCAAAGGGTAATTCAGGGGTCCTTAGGGCAGCAGGGAGATAAAGCAGGTTCTGTGGAGAAGCTTATTTCCTTGCTTTTATTGTAGTAGGCCTTGGTATCAGTCCCCCAGGAAACTGCCTTTGTGTTGGGTGTTTGGGAAGGTTGGGGGTGTGTGTGTGGTGTTACATGAGTTGTTTTAAGAGCGTGAGCAGGGTCTGCCAGGTAGTGATTATTGCTAATTAGAACAGATGGGAAGAAATCACACATAAAGGCTGCTGCCTGTAGTGGGCAATTCCAAGCCCAAACTGGTGTAGATTTTGGCATTGGTTATATTGGAAGGGGAAGGGAGTTTAGTTTTCCAAGGTCAATGCTTTTGATTTGCTGCCACATAATTAGTACTATCCAGAACACAAGTGGTATCCTCGGCATTTTGCTTCCTTGTTTCTCCCTCAAGGTGGCTCTTGAGGAACTGGAATTGATTTATCAGGACAGAAGAGGAACAGAAAACAATGTCTCATACCTGTAGCCTTTTTGAGGACTGGAAGGGGGGGAGAGAAGCTTTTCTGCAATCCAGATTTCCTGATCAAATATCTCAGTTTGCATGTCTTTTTTAAGTACCTGTTCCAAAAAGTAGCCTGAAAACAGAAAGTTACACCATAATCTTTCTTGACCTAAATTATTAATCTAAGTAAGAGTATTAATCTAAGTAAGATTAAGTAAGTAATAAGAGTATTAATCTAAGTAAGAGAGTAATATCAGTTCCTTTATTACGTAGCCTGCATCATCTTGAATAGATTTTTACTAGCCAGTTGTCTGGAGTGTAAGGAGTCTTTTTTGCAATTCACTTGTTTGTGTATTGACCTCAAATAATTGAGGGGAAAACTTGACTAAAACTTATTTTTTGGGTTTTTTTGAGTATGCAGATCAATAGCAACAAAAGACCTTTGGACCCCAATGGCGCTGTGTTTGTCAGTAGCTGCCATGCTGCCTTTGCTATAGGTTTGCTGGTAGGGCTGTAAGAAATGGAACTTGAGTCCTAAAGCAGTCATTTTTGTTGCTGCTGTTATAGCTCAGTCCAGTGGCCAGACATCAGGGAAAATTCCTCTACTTGCTCATAAGGACCTTGTGTCAGGAACTGGGCTTCTGTGTGTTGGATAGGAAGCTTGTGACTGACAGTGGAGCTGGTGGACCTCCCCTTCAAGAATCAGGGCCTAAGCAGATGTTCCCAATGTAGATATGCAGCGTTGGGGTTATCAGGAGTTAGAAGCTGCTGCTCTTAAAGGTAATACTTATTGTTTAGTGTGTTCAACTTGAGAAACTATTTCAGAGTCCCATTTCTAAGCACAAACCAATACTGTATTTGATCCAATATTTACTAATTTGACTAATTTTTTGCAAGGGGTCAGCTAACCAGGGAAGAAACTGGTTTGTATTAAGCAATTCTCCTGGCATTTTTGTAAGCTTGTGAATTTGTAAATCAAAATAGGAAATAAAATGGAGAACTGTCAGCTACAGGGACTGATGGTTAGAATTACTGATAAAATAGTTCAACATAATTTTTTTTAAAATTGTGCTTCCTCTTACACTTCCTTTTTACCTGTGTGAGTTAAAGCAGGAAGGTGTTTTATCTTTTCAGACTTCAAGGAAAGTAGAAAGGTCATTTAAACAGGCATAGAGAAGGATATCTGTAATACTCCCTGCTGTTGCATGGAACTCTTTAATATTGGTTCTAGTGAAGTATTAACACTGTACTGAGAAAAGTCTGAGCTATATTTGTCTTTAATGTTAAATACTCTAATAGATGCTATATATGCAAAACTAAATACAACCATAGAATACTTTATTCCTTCTTCAGTCATGCAAACTTTGCTTAATGCTAGCTAGCTTCTCTTGGGATGCTAATGCCATCTTTCCCATGGCATTAGATGGGAGGTGGCCTGCTACGAACTGTGTAGTTCATAATAAAAAATAAAAAATACTTAATTTAAAAAATGTGGTGTTTCTTCTGTTGGTTAGGTCAGAAAGATGAGGTAAGCATTCATCAACAAATGAAGCATCTTTCACTTAAATTGCCCAAACAAAGTCTGTATAGCATAAAACAGCACACATACTCAAAAAGGGTGAGTAGCAGTGCCCAGATATAAAGACGTTATGCACCTGGAGTTTGGAGGACTTGTCTGTTGTTTATTAAATGTTGCATTTAGCTGAAAGGACTGTGAATAAGCAGACACTGTATGTGTTAGGTCTGACTGTAACATTTAACAAAAACCCATTATCTACCATAGTAACCATGACAGAATTCAGAATGTATTCAGACATACACAAATACTTAAAAATAATGCTAAGGTATGTCTTCAATCCTCAAGGTTTTCCTTGATTTAAAAAACAAAACAAAAACAAACACAACAAAACCCCCCAGAAATTCACAATTATAGCTGAAAGTCTACTTTTACCTTTTCTGTAATGCAGCTATTTTCCAAAAAACCGGTTATGTATTAGAAGGCATAAAAGAATGCTTTTATGGTACTTCCAGCTTAAATCTCATTTTTTAGCTTGAGCTACACTTCAAAGAACTAGGTGAATCTAGAGGCTGGGATGATGACATGTTACCTCAAAGGAAGGAAGTCTTTTGAAATTAAGTCTTTTGAAAGTATTTTAATTTGAGTATATTGAGGAAAAAATTTGCTTCCTTCATGGGTGTGAATGTAGAAATAAAAATGCAGTCAAACAATTATGGTATGAAGAACTGAAATTCTAAGTCAATGGTGTTGGTAATGTCCTAGGTGAAAGTTGAGACAATAAGAAATAATGCAAATCCTAGTGAACTGGAATAAAAATTTTGAGTTAAGGTAAAAGTAATATGCTTTTTGGTAATGCATACTCCAAAACTGCAGGTTTTTTCAACTGTATAACTTGAAGGGCTCGAAGTTTAAAAACCAAACCTGCTCTTTTATAGCTAAAACTATTGAGAAAGATACTAGGGTTGGATATTATTTTCTTGCTGTATGTGTGCAGGTGGTTTTTATGGTGTTTTCACCATCATGTTTTTACATGTATCTTGGGTTCTTCTCCATCTCACACAGTGAGACTTTTCTAAGAAATGTTCTTTTTTCTTTCATCCAAATTGCGCCCAAAGGCTTCAAGCATATCACACACAAATAGTCCCAGTCTCACCACTTGAATCCCAGTTGCCAGTTTTGGAACCAGTTCTTGAAATGGGACTTGGAATCATCATCTTGGTGTTCTCTTGATAGTTATCCCCCTGGTGCAGGATGCTTTTCAGAAAACTTGTCTGTAATTCTCTACCATCAGGTGGAACACCTGATGGCCAGAATACCTTCTAAATGCTTTCACCAGGTCTACTGCTTACCTTCAGCTGTTGTTTTATGTCAGTGGATGTCCTGGGTCTGTATTTTTCTCATGATCAATACTTTGACAGAGCTTGCACTTCCATTCTGTGGCATTGTCATGACTTTTTGGTAGAACTTGGACTTTCATTAGTTCGTAGTGGCATCGGTTCTCAGAGTTTGGTTCTGTGTCTTGCTGCAGCTGTGATTTACCTGTCATATTTGGTCCTCCCTTAAATACAAACCTCTGTGGCTGAGTGTGTGCCAAACTTCAAACCTCCAGTTTCCTTGGCTTGTCCTAGACCTTGCTACTTACTGGTCATTAAGTACGTGTGCCTCTGTAGGGGTGGAACTTCACAGTGACATTTGAGATGGTTTGTGGTACTTAAGCTCCTGAAGAACAGGACAGCAAGAAGGCAGAGGAACTAACGTAGCTCTCGTGGTAAGGGTATGATGCAAATGGAAGAAACATGATACAGGTAGAGATTGGACTATTACAGATTTGAGTTTATTTTCAGCAGTAGCTTGTATGAAATAATATTTATAGTATAAAAACAAGAGATGGGGATTTAAGTGTTTTGAAGAAATTGTGCTCATGATGTTTTTGTGTATCCTCATACACACTGACTCTCCAAGCACTACAGTACTGGTCAGGGAGGTAGCTTGATTATGCAGTGATTTTTAAACTGATTCAGATAGATGCTTCAGTGTGTGCTCCATTCTTAAATACAGGCCTTATCCCATTGGCATAATTGGAAGTGCGCACTGTGTTTCAGATCAGTTTGTCCTACAGCACGTCGTTGCTTTAAGACACCAGTGGCACAGGACATGCAGCATCGCTGCTGTGCTGCTGAGCTCTGTCCTTCTGAATCTGGAGCTGAGCTTTGCTTGCAGATTCCCAAAGGAAAGGCAGCAATGCCCATGATCTCTGGTTCCTATGGCACTGAATCAAACTCAGCATTGGTACACTTTATAAATACCTCCATGTGTATCTGTAGATAACATCCTTGTGTGTAATCTCTATCTTGACAGAGCTTTTTCTAAAAACTATTTGAAGGAAATAAGTCTCCAAGTGATTTAAAGAAAACATAAATGACAGGCTGTTTCCTGTGCTTGGTTGAGTCATGTACAATGTGCACAATTAACAGGTGCACGGTGGCAAACTGCACTCAGCAGGCAATGCTGGCTAGCTTTGAGTCCTGAATGCTGAATGTGTTTCTTCTGTAGCATGGGTTTTGAAAGGATCAGCAAGATACTGAGCATCTCTGTACCTCTTTCATTCTCCTATAAATTCTTGCCTCTGGATAAGCACCTTTTTTAAACTTAGCAGGTTTTCTAGGGAGACATGCAGACCTCATACCTGTTCTCTTCCTCCTTGAGCTGACAGCACAGCTATAGGCTTCAGTTGGAGCTGGAGTGCCTGTATATAGCTTCCTTGTTTGAGTCAAAGATGAGATCCAGCCTAGCTCTTGCCTTTTAATCTGTTGCTGGGCTGGGCTGGCATCTGGTGACGCGTTGAGCTAAGCTGGCTGCAGCGAGTTAATAGAGAAGATGAAAGGTGTCAAAGCCCTGCAGAATGGCTCAAGTACTTACAGCGTCTGACCCATATCCTGAATGCTGAAAAAAGATGATAAAGCTGCCTCACAAGAAATTGCAGAAATTTTTCTTTAAAAAGGTAAAATGTTTTGGTTTTTTGCTTGCTGCTTTGCTTGCTTTAATTAGGTTGACGACAAAGTTTGATTGTCATTGTTTTGTGCAGTCAGATTTGTGATTTCCTCGCGCTGAGATACCTCAGACTGTTCTGTTGATGTAATGTTATTCTTGGCTTGTGGTGGGGACACAATGAAAATCATCAAAACTGTACTTGGGCAGCATGCTACATGGGCTAGTTTGATTAGACAGCCGCAATTTACAGGTTCTGTCACCCTGTTGTGTCATGCTGCCTTTTAACTTTGTTCCTCGACTCGGTGGCACTGTGTGTTCTGAACTGTCAAGCAATTGCAGTGCTCTCTAAGTTTTTTTGCAGTATAAGAGAGAATGCTGCTCGTTGACTGGTGCTCATTTAAAAAGTTGATATTAAAAGATGATGTACGTATATTTTACATGTAGGCTGTATATTTGTACTCCTATTTTCAAATATATCTATCTAATTCAATAGAGATATGGAGACATCTAATAGAAAACATTCTACTTTAAAGTAGAACTCTGTTCAAAACTACCTGGGTTTTAATTTAAAACTACCCCTAGATCATATTTTTCTATTAAGCACTATACCTAGCTAGGTATTGAGTGCTGTGGTAATTAGCTATCTGAAATAGCATTCTTTAAAGTCTGCCTTAACCTTGGATCCTATTTTGACAACATATAAACATTTATCCTGTAGGTTATGAAAACACATATCTGCTGGCTTTTTTTTCCCTCCCCCTCCTTCTCATCTTGGCTACACATACACACAATTTATTAGTGGTTGATCAGAAGCACAGCCTGTTTATTCAGTAGAGCATCTCAGTTTTAGTGCAGGGTGCTCTCAGTTTTAGCCAATTGGAGCTTTGCATTTTCAGCAAGCAGTATAACTTCACATATGTGGGACTTCATACTGATATCTGTAATATGCTGCTTCAAAAATAAAATATTCAACTTGGTTATTCTAACTAAAACAATTTTAAAGTTGGGTTTCAGTGCAAGTTAGAATCTGGCTCACAGTTCACTGATTTTTGGCACCTTCACAGATACAGGTGGTTGGTTATACCTCTTACTCTGGAGTAAATTTCCAGCATTTAAATATTGACATCACAGTTATGCTGTTGAACTCTCCTTTTGAGACTTATGTTGACTGAAAAGCACTTTCCCTTTTGCTAGAGTATGTACTCCTTACTGCTGGCAGTATCTGATCAAATGGTCATAAAATCCAGTTGTTATATCCCAATGGAATTCTGTTATACTCTTGCATATAGGACTGAAATTGATTGATGTGGGTTAAAGTGCAAGAAACAGATGAATTATGCTAGATTTGATTTTAATGTAGCTGCTGAAAACTTATCTAGTTGAGCTACTGGTTTGAAGTGATAAAGTGAAGGTGGGTGCAACCGAGAAGGTGATGAGCATAACTTAATGTGCAAATAGCAGTAGGTCATTGATAGTCTTGGGAGTCCCACAGCAACTTGCTCTTTCATGGAAGATGTGTCTATGTGGTGCGGCACAAGAGATACTGAATAGGATTAATGTACTTGCCTGTGTTGACGGTTCATGTTATTTCTCTGGAGGTAGGTGGAGTATTTTCAACAAACTACACTTTTATTTATGGTAATGTGTGAAACAAAATTGGTGAAAACATCTGCAATCCTTCTAAGAGTTATATGCTGATTCAGTTTGTATAGGCCTTTTTCTAAATGCTAGGAAAGGGAGGCACCACAAAATAGGTGGTTAGATGCTTCCCTCTGCTACGCATGCATACACTGGGCTCGAGTGAGTGCATGAACATATTGGGGCAGAAACTTGGCTTGGACAGGTTTTGTGCTTTGATTTAAGTCACAGGAATCAATAGCTGATGTGATCCCAGACTACCTGATTATACTGTAGCTAGTTAGTGTTGAGAATTGTTTCCCTTCCTTCTTAATGACTGTTGCAAGCAAGTAGGCAGTGTTGTGGCTAAAAAAAAAGTAATCTCCAATAACTGGAAGATTATTTAGGTGAACTAAGTCTTTGAGTGGTGGCTGGGAAGAATTTATGGATATTTTCTGGCTTTTTTGCTGTCATACTCAGATACGGAGTTCAGCTAATTATTTCTTATGTGGCTACTGTCACGGCACTATATTATTGAAGCAAGTTCTGAAATGGACCTATAGCTTTTTTCCTACTTTTGTGAATATAACTTTACAACAGCCTACCTGATGGCTAGCCTGACTATTCAGATGTTGCTGCAATTAAGTAGCTAAAAGAATATGCTTGTAATTTTGCATACAAAATAATGCCCCAAATGAACAAATTAATTTCACTAGATCAGGTTCTCTATTTTCCAGGGAAAAGCCTTGGCTGAAGAATGACACCGAATTTGACTGTTGTAGTGAACATCTCTTTCAGAGTGTGCTCTTCAATATTATGTACTGAAGCATCAGTTGAACATCTGATTAGACTCAGCTTGCTATTTGTGTGCGCACCAGCAGCTCTTAGACAAGTAAATGATTCCTTTCATGTACATGAGGGGTGGTTTCAGAATTAAGCCTTTAATGGCTGTGTTGAAAACATAACTTTGGTCTGGATGGTGACTGAAAACTGGCATGTTGTGTTTCAAGCTCACCGTATTACTCAGTGGTTCCTAAAAGAACTCTCTTTGGGACCAGTAAAAATTAGTTGGTAACATTAAACAACCTTGTTGCCTACTGAACTTTGAAAGAACAGTTTTTTCTGAAGAAAGAACAGCTGCTTAACATGTACAAGTGCCCTTCCATGTAAACTTACCTGTGCAACTCAGTTTCTTCTGAAAGCTTTGTCTGAAACAATCATGCAAAGGCAGAGAGAGATGTTCTCCTAAAATGTAATAACGTTGAATTAGGATACTTTATGAAATTGGTATGCGTAGAAAATTTAACATTCCATAAGCTGTTTGATTTAAGGAATGGATATGAAAATCATTGCTTGCACTAAACTAGAATTCAGTAATTGAGTGAGCAAGAAAATAAAAAGCTCATAAAAAACCATTTTGATCTGAATGGCATTCTGGCAGAGAAAAACAGGTTTTATTAAAAATGGGTAATTTAGAGTTTCACTGTTTAAGAGCAAGATGTAATCTCTGCTAATAGGAGAAAAGTACTTAAGCAAAACAAATTAATACTTCAGCTGATGCATTCTTTTATAGGGATCCAGTGCTGTAAATGCTGATCGTATGATTTATGGAAACGTGCATGTTCTTTGTAGCATCAAAAGGGAGGATCTTTAATTTTTTTCAGTGTTGTGAAAAACAATTTGGTAGTAATTGCAGTATTGGAAGAATATTGCTCTGTTTATGGCTTGTGATAAATGTCTCTGCCTTTCCCTATCAGCTCCAGTATGACATCTCTGTCCTTGGGGAACATATGCCTGAGTCACTGATACAAAGGAGAGCAGATACATTGCACCAAAGGAATCTGACAGTGCAGACCTCTTAAATGTCTTTCTGTACATTTGCACATCTGAGTCATACATATGGGCAAGGTATTCTGTGATCTTTATGATGTTTCTGGTGTTTTCATAGTTTGTATTAAGCAATATATTTCAAACACATCTGAGATTAGCTTTCTTTGTCATATGCATGCTTATTGTCTGTTGTGTTCTGAGGTACCTAGACAGCTTGTTGGGTTGAGGGACTGCTATATCTTGGTGATGCTGCTTGTCTAGTTTGGGTGGGGGGCTGGAACCCTTCAGAATGGAAGGGGTGTTTTGAGTCATCTTCCCCTCATGCTCACACACCTTTTGTAATATTCAGTGTCATGGTTCCTGTCCTCAGTGATGATATTGGTCAGTACAGGGTCTGCCGTCAGGAGTGTGGGGTATTTCAGTGGTGCTTAATTGATTTGTATGACTGCTGCAGGGCCTGTGTGTTATGGTATTGAAATGTGCCTGATCTGGCAAATGGTCTGCTTCTGTCATGACTGGGATGTTAGAGAAAGATGAGAATAGTCCTCTCCAAATATGTTAGAGTGTGGAAGGCATGAGAATTCATTTGTGGACCTGTTCTGAATGAGAATGTGGGGTTTCTCTTGTGTGTTGTTTCCTAAATAACCCACTCATGGCAGGGGTGTGTGTGTGTATATATATGGCAGGTTTTTCCTATATCTGGCCCAGAGAATGTATAGGTTGGCACAGTTGTCAGCTGGAGCCAGCCTCCTTTGCTCAGACTGCAAAGACCTAGGTGTTTGGTATGTGAGGGCTCTGAGTTTGTGTACAATGTTGGCCCATCATGACCACTGTTGATAGTGCTTTTTCTTGTAAGTAAATGCTAATGAATCTTCATTTTATTATTCTGAAGACTAAGATGGAAAAGCAAATTTACTTCAGCTTGGCAGTTGTAAGGATGCTGTTGAAGCCAATTAAGGGAAAGGAGTCTTTCCATTATTCTCAGCCTACGCTACCTCAGACTGTTAAGCTGCCTAGAGCTGTTGTGGTCTGGAGCCAGCAAAGCTGCTGACCAGGTATGAGGATGACAGGTGACTCTAAGTACGAAGACCTGGGGCTAGTCAAGCCAAGCATCTTCCCCATGTGGCAAGGGGAGGAGATTAGGGAGGAGCTGGGACACCAGGTAAGGGGCAGAGCTCTGTAAATCCAGCCTTGTGTTACTGCTGCGGCTGCTGGGGGACTTGAGGGACGAGACAGGCTGGAGAGTGCTCTGTTTTCACTTCTGTATATGTGGAGCCAGCTGCTGCCCTCTGATCCCTACCCTGTATTTTGCAGCAACATCCACCTGCCTTTTTCTGGGGCTGTGGTATAGGCAAGGTTGGGCAGGGGTAAGACTGTTTTGCCACATACATCGGACTGTTTCTCTAGGTGACCACCTGCTTTGCTTATACCTAGAGTTGACCCCAATGCTGTAATGTCTTCCAGCTGTAAATTGGTGTTAAAGAATAACTGTAATCTTTGGAACATGCAGTACTAGCTGAAAATCCATAGATATCTTGACAAGGAACCTTGCTTAAAATTGTACTCTAGAAAGTATGTAATTATTTATAATAATCTAGATCCCCCTTTAAGCAAGTAACTGCATACAGAGAAACCACTGTCAAATTAACTCTCGAAGCAGCAGTTTTCTAGGGAGAGGAAAGCAAGAACAACTGGACTTTATTTCTGGCTGGGCTTAAAAGAAAAGGGTGCAAGCAGGAGTAGTCTAGGCCTCTCACTCTTGGTCATTCCTGGTCATTTAAAAAGACTTACCTACTCTAGTTTCAGAAGGTAAGTCTTGGACCTGCCTGCATGACCCTGGCAGGAATTAGGGCTCTTTGAGCTTTTGGCTCCCATATTGTTACTGAGCTGAGTGGCAGAGGATGCAACTGTGTCTTTTGTTGGTAGTCTATTTTGCAAGATTGTAAGCGAAGCTTTCTAAAGCGTCCGGGTCTCCTAACTTCACAAGATATTAACAAGGCAAGTATTCTTTTGTATGTGTGTTTCCTGTAGCTTAAGTACTGTGTTCAGTTCTTGGCAAGTGTCAACATGGAATGAAGTAGATGGCTCACAAAAAGAGAGGGAACCTTCCTTTTAAAAACCTTTGGCTAGACCTGAAGGACAACAGTAAAATTCTGAGTTTAGCCATGGTTATAGTTGTGTATTTTGATACATATAATATACATGTATATACAACTAATATAAAGACAAATAGACATATGTATGTATATTAATACTGGCCTTCAATCATGTATAAAATGCTACACAATACTTTTGCATGTGACAACTGAAATGTTGTAACCCCATATAAAAGGAGTATTAAGGTTGAATATAAAGCACTCGAACTTAAATTGCTTGATGATCACTTACAAAGTTACACTGGGAGCTAATCTTTATGCTTAAAGGATTATATTCTGTTCTGTCCCTATGCAACAAGACATGTACATATTTCTGTCCTTCGTATTGGTGTCAGGGTTGCAAAAGTTTTTTATTTGGGAAGTGGGGAAGGGTTTGTTTTTGAGCTAAGCAACACGTGTTTTTCTTCTCGCCTTACTGTCAGAAATATCTGAACCAGTCAAGCTTGAAAGTTTGCAAAAGAATTGAGCCCGAGGCAGTCTTCTGGCATGAAGAACTTCAGTCTAAACAGACTTGATTTGGCAGAAATAGGAGCAACTGATGGGGATGTGTCAGCAAATTTAACAGGAGGTGGTGCAGCAGCTACAATACTGAAGGAGAAGGTAATTCAGCTGTCAAGGGACTGTCTTCATGACCCCCCCCAAATTGAGTGTCTTGACCAATTCTGTGAGCGCAAGTTGAATATTTACTTACACGTGTTTTGTGTCAGTGGGATGACTACTGCTATCCATGGGTTGTGTAACTGCATTGCAGGTGTGAGGCCAATGAAGATTAAGCCCCATCTGAGACCTTGTTGTGTGTGGTGAGTATGTGTCAGTGCAGCCGGGTGGAGTTGTGCTGGTGTGTCATTCACTACATGGGATATGGCAGTCAGTTCAAGGTCTAGAAATAATAGGGATGTGTGTGGACAAAACCTTTTTATTTCTATACTTGAAGTGGAGGAAAAATGGTTTGCTTTTAAACTGTCATGGTGCCCCTAATGAGAGGTTTGATTGGAATAGCAGTAGTTATGTGCAACTGGTATATATGTAATGTGAAAACTCCCTGATTTTCTGATATGCAGCTGTGTTTTCTTGAGCCCAAGTGGTGGATGGGGCTGATTCATGGCTCTTTAATGGCAGTTTACTGGCAGACTTTCTTCTTACCCGTTTAAAACAAACAAAAAAACCCCCTACAGCTGCCCAAAAACCCACTACCCAAACAAACAAACAAAAATTACCCAAAATAGACAGATGCAGGAGGACCTGTGGAAGTGACAGCAAATTCCCACCTCCTAGATGTACCTGTTGATCTCATATAAAATTACTTATGTGGAGCCTAATACTGTTTTACTGGTTTAATAAGCTGTTGATCAAGTGTGAGACACAATTTTTCTCAAAGTGCTACCAAGGTCTATTGTTTTGGCAAAGAAAACACCCTGGGGACTGTAACTACCACCAGGAGATACCTGCTTTCAGCCTGCTGCACCCACTCTGTGCTCCTTGCTGGCAGAAGGGCTGGGGCTGTGCTGCCAGCCCATTGCCTGTCTTGCCTTGCTCCACAAGGGATCTCTCCGGGCCATGACCCACCACTGCCTTCCTGCGAGTGCTGGGGGAGATGCTGGGGAGAGTGGGACCTTGCTGTGCAGGGATGTGGACGTGCTCTCAGTGGACAGTGCTTTTGCCTCCCTGACTGAGGACGATGGACTGCTTTATCTGTCTCCTGAAGCTTATGTGACTGCAGTGTTTCACCAACAGGATCTCATTTCGATAGGACCGGGAGGGCAATGGAATAGGGTCTGAATGTGAGGAATCTGCCTGGGGCTCCAAGACGGGAAGAAGCACTGACAGGGGCTGCAGAAGGGAATGGGGATACACTAACCTTTGTAGATTTGATGTGAATTTCCTTGCTATTGCTAGCCTAGTATGTCTAAGTATTGTAACTTATTATCTTGTTTAAGGAGTTGGTAGGTAAAGACTACTTGAAACACTATTGTAAGATTAAACAAAAGAAAATCAACAGAAACCAATTGTGTGTGGTGTCACACACTTATATACACTAACCTTTTTTTTTTATGTAGATGTGTGTTAGAATGATGTCAATGTTCTCCCCAAATCCTTCTTGCACAGGGGTGACATATCCCCTGGAGTGCAGGACAGTAATAAGATCTTTGAAGGCTAGTTGCTATAACAACTACTGCCTGAGGGCCTGGTGCTGAGTGTGCGGAAAATGCTAGGCTTCACTTTTACATTAGGCTTTCTACTATTGTGCAGATCTTTGTACAAAAATTTCTTGAAATGTGTAGCCAAACAAATTAAAATTCAGGGGGAGGTATGGTGTATTACAGCTTTTCCTCCCCTTTTTCTAATACATTTCTCTCCTTTATTAACACATTATTTGACATTGCAGTGTCTCTTAAAGAGATTGTATGACTAATCCACGGTTAGTTCATGAAAGTCCTCACCTGAAATATCTTTTTCTTTTGGCTGTGGGCAGGTGCTGGTGCTTTGTTCTCCAGGATCTTGTCACTGGCTTCTGGAAAATATCTCTAGGCTTCAAATATGTCCCCTGTACTCTGTGTGTTGGGGCAAATGCTAGAGTGTTGTAAACACTTGAAATAACTGATTTCTTCCGAGTGTTGGAAAGGAGCTGCCTGAGGAGCTGACTTCTGGCCATACTCTGCTGCATGCCCCTGAGGGCACAGACTAGTTAACTTTTACTAGGCAGAGGTGCAGGAAGGTGGATGTGTATTTCCTTTTTAATGCAAAATTGATGCTGTTTGATGCTTGCTGCTATGAATATGCTTTGAATCTCGAATAAGAGAAACATGTAAGAGCTGAGGAATTAGCAGTCTGAAAAGGGCTAATGTGCTCTGTCTGTTCAGCTGCACAATTGGAGGAAATTATCCCTGAACCTGTGGTGGGCAAGTAATTGTCTTCTGAAAGGATCTTCCAAATACCTGTGTGTGATATCAGATGGGAGTACAGGGCTTCCGGAAACTATTGCATAAGAACTGTTATTCTCCCCAGTTTACTCAGTTTTGTTATGTTAGAACAATGGGAAAATGTGATTTCTTAGTGCCTGTGGCACAGGGGACTTGTCAAGTGTATCTATACTGTACTTGCTGGATATCTCTGGAAAACAGCTAACACTGCTTTCATATCAAGTCTACTTTCTCCTTACCTTTCTATAGTTGTTGGGTTTTTTTCTTGTGAGATGATAAGTGGCTTTCTGTAAAAAGCTTTTTTTTTTGTTTTGTTTCTGTTAGTGACTTTTAATTGTGGTGATCTTCAGGTCAAGTTACTGCAGCTTTTGCATCACACTCTAGCTGATGCGGTATATAATGTTGGAGACCTGACCTCTTGCAGAACATGCTGCACAGAATTCAGCATTGCTGACACCTTTTGCCTGCAGTGCATTGGACCTAATTCTGCACCTGTCACAGCACTTTTAGAATAGCCCTATGGCAAAAAGGGCTAACCTTCTGTGTAGCTCCCATGGATACAAAGGCACTAGTGGGGACTCATGAGGAGGAGGCAATTGAACAGACCATGGTGAAGGAGCAGAACTTTGCATCAGGAAATGCTCAGGCTTAGTATTTAGGAAACTGAGTCAAACTGGAGTCATCCCCATATTCTGTGGGGCTTCTCTGCTTGCTGGGGAAACGTGACACATGGGAGTGGAGTTTTTTTGCAGTTAGTAGCTCAGCAGCCTTTGTGGTGACAAAGCCAGTGTGAAATAATTGATGTACATTCTTCCTACTTATCCCGCACTTAATTTTTTTTTTACATAGCCTGTTATCTGTATGTACACTTTATCACTTCTCAAAAAAGCAAAATGTATTACAGCTTGGAAACTCTTAGTAGAAACGCCATCTTCAAATGATTGTGGAACCTGCAGCCCTGGCAGAGGAATCTGATCGAGAAAGTGGTGATTATGTGAAAGATGCTTGAAATACATGATCGCCTCTTTAAAGCTGTAACTTCTAAGGAAATATAGGGTTGGTTTTTTTTTATTCAGAGATTATTGGTTTTTGTAGGGTTTCTAGCTTTCTCATCCATTGAGTGATTTTTCTTGAGACAGGGTTTTTTGCCTAGCTGTGCTTATGCCTTCAAGGGAGTACATATTTCTTCATGAGTTCTGGCAGCACTCTGTGTTCATAGTGTTGGCTTCAGTCAATTCTTATTTTCTGCGCAGGTGGTATGCTAGACCCTTTGTTTTAACAAGACCTTGTGATGATAAATATCAGTTTCTTGTTCTGAAAATCAGCTTGCTCCCAAATGGCTTGATGCTTGGTGGTTCCAAACAGGTACTTTTCCCTGCATGGACATCTCTGTTCAGGGAATGTACATGTAAGCGCTTCATGTGGTGCTATTACTCAGATTAATTACCCTTTATGAGCTGCAAAGCTCATGATGTATTTTAGAGGGGAGAATGAGTTATCAGCTTCGGAAAAAATTTGAGTATCTTGTGTGAGCAAGTTGATTTCCTTCCAGTACCGCCATTTCATAGAATCACAGAATGGTAGGGGTTGGAAGGGACCTCTGGAGATCACCTTGTCAAACCCCGCTGCTTGAGCAGGGACACCTACAGCAGGGGGCACAGGAACGCATCCAGGCGGGTTTTGAATATCTCCAGGGAAGGAGACTCCACAGCCTCCCTGGGCAGCCTGTGCCACTGCTCTGGCACCCTCACAGGAAAGAAGCTTCTTCTCATGTTTAGCTGGAACTTCCTGTGTTTCAGCTCGTGCCCATTGCCCCTTGTCCTGTCATTGGGCACTATTGATAAGAGCCTGGTCCCATCCTCCTGACACCCACCCTTTAGATATTTATAGGTATTGATGAAATCCCCCCTCAGTCTTCTCTTCTCCAGGCTGAACCAACCCAGGTCTCTCAGCCTTTCTTCGTAAGGGAGATGCTCCAGTCCCCTGATCATCTTGGTAGCTCTCTGCTGGACTTGCTTAAGCAGTTCCCTGTCCTTCTTAAACTGGGGGCCCAAAACTGGACACAGTTATTGCAGGTATCTTGCATAGCAGTTAGTAATGTATGGTTTTGTTTTTTTCTTTAATTTATTTCTGCTTTGTTTCCTGGCTGGCTTTCTGACATATTTCTTTCAAAACTTTAGTCTGTAATACTCAATCTCTTTCTTTATCTTGATCTTCTTTAGCAAATAATCTTCAGTTTTAGAAAGCAATAAACTGCTAATACCATAGTTCATTGAATTATGAATTCACATGAAAATAGACTTCTAGATTTATTAATGCCAGGACAGTATAAATGCTCTCTGTTGGCTTTAAGCCCTTTTACTTGTGCTGCCTCCTCTGCTAGTTTTCTTTTTTTTAACTTTAGGATTACTGGCTCTATTCTAATTCAATGGTGGTTGTGTATGATGAGTTTCATGACATAAAAGAATCAGAGCTGCAATACCTGACTTGTCACTGGCTATGAGTTAACAGCCCAAATTCTTTCCTGGTCCTTCTACTGGGATGCCAGGAAATCCTTCGTGAATTTGATGGTACTTGATACAATGTATGTGAGCATTTCAATACTTCAGCCTCCTAACGTTGCAGAGTAGACTGTAAAAGCCACAGAACTATTCTTACAGAGACTTCAACTTTTCTTTCTATTCTTAACATTCATGTATTTCTTTAGCTATCTATTTGGTTATAGCTAGCTCTATACATGCAACAGAAATGGACCTAAACTTGTACCATAATCTATACTGATATTCACAGGGCTTGGATAAACTGGGCCAGACTGGAGAGGGAAGAAGAGAAGGAACTTTAACTACTGCAAGGTATTTAAACATGGTCATCTTGCACATCTGTGCTTAAAATTTAAGTATACATCTTATTAGATGTAAGCTAAATAAAGTTTACAGGAGAAGAATGTGAACATACAGAAATTAAAAAATAAACTATGCAGGTTTATATCTATAATGTGCAATATCATTTGAGTACTGTCTGTAATTGTGGTGCAGCAGGATGGCTATGTCTACCAAATTCTAAGTCTAGTGTAACTACTGTTGAAATGTTTAGTATTAGCTATGTCTACTCAGAGTAGTTGGCAACATGCCTGAAGGCTCAGCCTTAAATACCATTGACACCTTTTGTGCTTATCCAGAAATTTTGAAATTAGTTAAGTTCACCTATTTCTTTTGTAAGGCTTGTGGAAACCCGGATGAGAGGCAAGGATTAGGATAGTGAGTTGCAAGTGAGTATATTTGGATGCTGTTGCTAGCTGTGTTCTGTTGTTTTGGCTGAATGTTTCTGTATCCTGGGCCACAACCTCTCTAACTCAACTTGTGGTGGTTGCACTTGTCTGAAGTGAGACTTAGGGGCAAAACTGTGAAAGAACAGTTCTTGTTTTAAAGTTTTCCCCTTCTCAGCTCCATTTTTACTATTTCATGTCTCTTCCCTAGGTGAAATTTGGGAACACAGTGTAAGCAGCATCCTCCAAAATGTGTTCAAAGTCAGGTCCTCTGAATGTTGTAAGGTTCAGTCCTGCTATGTGGTGGTGTTGCTGAATAGTTACTCTTTTGGTGTGTAGTAAACACAGATGATGTTGGATTCCTGCTTTGGCAAAAATGTT
This sequence comes from Phalacrocorax carbo, assembly GCF_963921805.1. Classification (NCBI taxonomy): domain Eukaryota; kingdom Metazoa; phylum Chordata; class Aves; order Suliformes; family Phalacrocoracidae; genus Phalacrocorax; species Phalacrocorax carbo. The sequence continues at coordinate 51,276,351 of NC_087515.1, forward strand.
TCTGTCAAAGCCCAAACAAATTTCTCTTGCTCTCATTCAGTACTAAATCCTTTCTACAAAGACAGGTGAAATTTGACTCCTTAACTACCTTTTTGCTTATCTTAAGATGTAGATTATTTTAGAAAAATTGTTTCACTGGGCTTTGCTTTAAGGAGAAACTTCACTCCCCTGCTGAATCTAAGCCATCTTAAACTACCATTTTTTTCATGTGTTTCGCTTTAAGGAAAAGATAGTGGCTGAGCATGGAGATTTTTGTCAAGTGAATTGCACCTTCTCTTTGCATTGTATCCAAAGGATGCAGTTTTGAAAAATGGAACTGCTTTTTCTTCACCTAAATGACTTTAACCTCTTTCTTTGCTAAATACTCAAGATGCCTCCTGTCCTCTGGCGCTATTCCTGAGTTCTTTACCCTGTTTTCAAGTGATTTCCCATTTGTTTTGTCTGTATCTGAGATTCAGCACTGTAGCTAACAGCAAAGCACACATGCTGTGCACCTTCTGCCGCAGGCACAAATCATCCTTCCTGTTAGTAGCTGCTTGAGTATACTGAATGTCATTCAGGCCAAGCTTATTTTTCTTCCTCTCTTGCCACTGTGATCAGTCTTTCCTTTTTCACTTTAACTCATGTCATCTTCTCTTTCTTTAATTGCATCCCCTTGCATATGGGTATCAAGTGTCTGTGTAGCAGGTACATCCCATATATATTTCTGCACACGCAGCTGTATTTTTTTGCTTGCCATACTGAGTCCAGTAGGTATTAGCAGTGACACATTCCATCTTTTTCTTAGTTTTCCAGCGTGATGCAGCATCTTCTTCCAGAAGTCACTGCTGACCCTCAGAATTTTTTTTTTAAGGAAGAAACATGCAAGTATTCTGTTTTCAAACTCTAAGGAAGTAAAAAAACTGCAAGCTTGACACAAATCTTTTCTCAATGACTTCTTGTGCTACTATACAAAGGGAGGCATGAGTCATGCAAGGAAGGTACCTTCCTGTACATTTCCAGATATCATGCAGGCATCACTCTCTTTTCCTTTGATTGGGGGTTTTTCTCACCTGTTTTAAGCTTGATGCAGGCTACCAAACTGGGTGAATCTTGGAGGAAATATAAACATATACACTTTTTTTGAGAGTAATTAATCCACACTCTAGTTGTGAAGGTGTAGAGATAACTTACCTATTTCTTACGAGCAGCTGTACCAGCTCAGCACTACCTAATTTAACCTGAAAAAGTACATCTGAGATATATCTTTGTTTTCAGCTCCCCAGTGGGCATGTCTGTATTTCATCTTTAACTGGTTTTCTGTACCAAGCAGAGTAATATTCCATCAAAAACACTAGGAATTGTTACTGACAGTGCATTTGTGACCTAGCATGTAAACGAGGATCTAGTACTTCCTAAGCACTGTGTATTGTATTTCTAAGGTTGGACTACTTTCTAAAAAATACCCTCAGAGGTGAGGAATGATGTGGCTGTGAGGTCCGCATTAGATCTCAAGTGATGCTCTGTATGGAAGTCATGGGATCACTCTTTAGCCCAAGTGCAAACAGTAAGTTCCTTAGGAAGACCTCTGTCAGACAAACAGTCCCCAAAGGGCAGGACTGAGGTGGAGAGTGTAAAAGAAGTATAAGACTGTTGTTTTGTGAGCTCTAATCCAGGATGCACCTTTCTCATCTGAATTCCTGGTCATTGTTAAATGAGATTTGCAGCACAGATGATATATTTTGTTTAATCTGATTTCCCCCATTAATAAATTTTGGTTTTAATCACATTGTTTCAGCTTTTGACTAGAATGAAGTCAGCCCACCATGACATACCCTTACAAAAACCCCCGTTTTCTGGCCAGTTGGAAACTGAATTATTTTCCACAGGAAATTATTTCCCTTCAGCTCCACTCACAGGTTGGTGAGACTGGTACCGTTCCTAGAGCAAACAGTGAAGCCTCTTTCACGTTGGTATCAGGTCACGTGCAACAAGATCTCCAAAAAGTCCGTGGGCTGGGGTGCACATTAGGATTGGGGGACAGGAAGTTAAGTGTGTCTCTTATTTTTCATTTTTGTATTGAAATCGGGGGGTGTTCATGCAATCCTTAAAATAAAAGGGAAGTAGGCAGCGTTGAGGGAAAAGGCCAATCTTCATGTGTCATTAATGGTCATCTCACAAGGAAGTGAGCCTTAAAATGGATTGCCAGTGCTCTTCTACATCACAATACTAGAATTCAATAGACATGTGGAAATGTTACCAAAAGAAATACAGTACAGCTTGAAATGTGGTTAGTTTTCTCTTTTACCATAAAATTTTGTATTGAAGTTTCTTGCTTTGCTCACATCACTCAAGGTTCAGGCATTCCTCAGCTCTGCTTTCAGACAAGTGAACTGCACCAGGAGCCATAAAATTGTATGTTATGATTTTTTCCTCCCCACTTTTCTGACTGTTGTAGTTAAATAACAAAGGAACAATGAATGGACTTTTATTGTGGCTCCTTACTTACCTCTTTCTTTGGAATTTGAAATTGCTTTTGTGTTTGGTGTGTGTTTTTTTCCTGTGCTGGGTTATTTATTCCCCCCTCTCCATTAGGCTGCACTACACTTCTCAATTCTGCAAAATTGTCATGCTAAAAACCTCAGACATCTTAAAATATATATCTTTTCTAAGTGATCATTTTTCTACCCTTAATCCATGGTTTGATGCTGTTTGAAATGAGCCTCCACAAGACAAGTGATAGACATAAAAAGTGTCTTTTGTATGAAAGTTATTCTCATCCCAAACTGGTTTAAAATTGTTGGATGTTTTCTGCATTATAACTATATAAATATATTGAGTCATTCAAGCCACAGAAATGTGAAGTGAATGTAGATTATCAACATAAAGCTTGAGCTTACTCATTTGGTCTAGCTCTTAGACATTAGCTGCAAGGTGTTGGTATGGTATTTTTGTGGAGGGTTGATGCAGCAAGCAAATGATTCTTTATCACAGTGTGTTCATAGCATCTCATTCCCTTTTATTCTCCCCTTCCTACCCTGCTGCCTTGATATTCATACTGTCTTCCTTCTCCCTCAAGGATAAAATAAAGCCCTGTTTAAAAAAAAAAAGCTCTCTCAGCTGCTTGCTCAACTATAAGCAACCTGCAAGTCTCAAAAATAAAGGTGCATTTACATAGACTGAAATGGCCAACACAACTGCTACAGACACTTTGGCTTTTTTTTTTTAAGGTTTTCAATAAAAAGGAAAATTAATGCTTACTTGAAATTTCATCTCAAGGATATTATCTCTGGAGGCTTTAACAGAATGTGTTCAGCTCTGAAAGTCAAGGAGATCTTGCAGCCGTGGGAGCCCTTTTTGTTTTGTTGCCTCCTCCCCAGAGAACATCTAGTTAACATGGGAAGGCATCCACTGAGTCTCACTTGTGAGTCTGGTGGAAGACAGTAATCCTAGCACAAGACTAACAACTGTTGTAATTAGAGGGAAAACTGACTAGAAATGTCTAATTTTTGACACACAAAAACCCCCCTGCTATTCAGGGAATAGCGTTTGTTTTTGTTTAACAGAAGACAATAGAAGATGCTTGGTTGTGCAGGGAAAAATGAGCTATTCATGAAAGCATTAAAGAGCATATCAATTTGAAGAGCTGTGGATTGCCATGGCCTTGTGTACCTATGCATGTACGCATACAAAACAGTATTGTGAGTAGGTAGAATTGTACACTGAGAATTGAACCTCTAATATTGATTTGTCTGAACTGCCTTACTGGATGGAAATGCAAATACCCTCATTTGGTAGAGAATTAACAACTCAAATGCACCTGGGGGACAACACCTTGTTACGAAAACAACCTTCCCTCCATAGATGAAGAAAACATGTAGCAGCAGTAACAGCGGAGGGGAAAAAAAAAACCCAGAAAATCAACCAAAAAAAACCCCAACAGAAAACCCAACAAACCTTAGAAGTTCCTTTATTTTCCCTGATAGTTCAAAAAAATTTTTAGCATCCCAGGTTTTGACAAAAGCTGTCACTTCAATATTTTAGCTTTTGGGGTAATAATAGGCTGTGTTAATCATTGACTGACACAAAATATCTCTACGATAGCTGAAGATGCCAGTAAGAGACCCATTGATTAAAAAGTATTTGCAGAAGAAACGGTGATAAACCTAAGGAAGTGTCCTTTGTTTTGGTCTTTTGCCTTCCTGTCTGATGTTGGAATAGAGTGCAGGTTGAACTCTTTTTACCTTGAATGGGCCCTCTGATTTATCATATTTAATTTTACATCAAAAGAGCATTTTAATGTAACCATGGCCTATTAAAGGTTGCAGCTAAACTCTCCAACTTGGTATCTGACTGGGGTGAAAAAGACAAATTCAAGTGCAGAAAGCAACCTGCTGGATTCAAAGAGAAGCCCATTCTACAGATGGTTATACAGCTGTGCTTGCCCACTTAAGTAAATCCAGGCTAACAAACCCCATGATTTTGCCTAGCTGCTAAACAGAATATTTGCTGCCGGTGCCCTCCTATTACTGAAAACTTTTGAGGGGGAAATAACTTCACTGTTGCAGATGATAAAGTTGGTTGCTTAGGATGGATGTGTGTCTCAATCCTCATGCTTAAGTGTTCCACTAAAAATTTGGTGACAATAATTGTTTGCTAATGGCTTTTCTTCAGCTGCACCTGTTGTGCACTAGTGTTTGTCAAGTGTCTGTTTGAAAAGCTTAGAATTTAATTTTTAGCAAGTTGCAGTGGAATAGGTGACAATATAGGATGGAGAGATTAAGGAAAGGGGAACAAACCTATGTTATTAAGGTTACGTAGTTACTTAATTTAAAAGAAAGTAGAGAAAGAGGGTAAGACTATTCTAGGACTTCCCCCATGCAACCCCTGTCCTTTAAACGATTTTGGGGAAGAACTTGCCTGGGGAGCTGGTTCTTGAACTGAGTAACACCAGTCTATTTATTGGTCGACCTTGAACAAAAGCCACTTAAATTAGTAAGCATTTCCAGATTGTCCTCAGTCCAATATGTACACAGCTTTGTTAGGAAGAAATGGAAAATGAAATCTTTCCAATATTTCATGCTCGGCACTCAAAGCTTTTACTCATTAATCAATCAACTTTGCATGGTCATGAAATGTAAGACGATTCAATCAGATACTAGGGAAATGAAGTGAGAAAAGATATCAAAGTTGTTGAATGTTAGTATTTTCAGAAAATTACTGTAAACATTCAATTTTTACACTGCCAACATCTTTTTGGCAGGAAAACATAGATTCAGTATGGTAATAAAATCTCAATTTAGAACTACCATGGAGAAAACAAAAAAGCAAATTTATAGTCATAATCCCTGATGGAAACTTTACACAAGCTCATGTAACTCAACAGCAACCTGTCCTGAGCGTTTTACCAGCTGTCCCATTAGACTATAGCATGCTGGTTTCTGTTTCTGATCAGGGTAGATGCAGTTCTTGCATCTGAAGCAGCATGCTGTTTCTGGTATGCTGCGGGTAAAAAAGTACTCTCTTGTTTATCTGTTAACATCTGATCCAACTGCTTATTCAGTATTAGCAGTAATGAATAGTAGTTACTCAGTGTGCTGTGTGCCCGCTCATGTATGCGAAGGTGAAAGCTGCCTTGCAGTTTGTTGCCTGTCTTTAGCAGAGAGAGGTTGAAAGAGCATAACAGATGTTCCCCTCAGCTCTGAAGCTAGCAAGGTTGCATTAGCAACCAGCCTCATGGACAGAAAAGGTGCAAAATGCAAACAGCCTGCTGAATAAGATACACCTGAGTCCTGGTTTTGGCCATTGTTTCCATGGCAGCATAGGGCACTGTGGCCTGATGCAGCTGAGCACACTGGCCTTCTCAAACCTAGTTAATGACTTTCTTGCGTGCTTTCCAACGGAGTGAGAGGGAGAAGCCTCCCCACCCAGGCTCGCTGGGCAGCAGTGCCTCTCACAGAAAGAGCTAGAGTTTATAGAAATTAATGTAAAGGTTGTCAGAGTGGAGAAATGATGACAGTGATAAGGCAGAAGCGCCATCAGAAACACAGGTGACCGACGCTAAGACCCTGTTCAAAAAGATATGGGAGTGGGAGGAAGAGGTGGAGACGTTGCAGCAACAGTCTTCAGAGCATTGAGCTGGAAAAAGAAAGCAGGGTGACTTGAGAGGGGGTGGATGCCTATGTTGGGGAAAGTAAGAAGGAAGGTAGGAGGGAGCATTTGTAAGCTGTTGCAAGGTGGTGGCCATTCATGTAGCCTTCTGACTGTGAGCTCCTTTCTCAGGCGCAGACGCCCAGGCAGGATGCAAATGGAGAAGGGAAGGTAATGCTTTTGCTTGCTACTGCTTTACAAGCCCTCTCAGCCTGCGTCACTCCTGAAGGATCTATATATGTATATTTTTAATTAAGAAGTTTAGTCTGGAATCCTACAAGCGGATTTGAGAACCAGTATTTACAGATGAGTGACTTTTTAATTTTCCTCTTAAGTTCTGTGTGAAGGGCTTGTGAAAGGAGGGGAAAAAAATGCTCTTTCTTGTAATTCAAGATTGATGTTATACAGGTGGGAAAACTGCTTGTGATGAAGTTTATAGTCTTCAAGGTGCTGTTAAATTGAGACTAGTGTAATTTGAAATACCACATAATTTTGGCATGAAGTTTATTTTGTGTAAACTGTATTATAGTAATTTTATGTATGATAAGATAACTGAGTCTGTGTGTTTGAGAAGACTCTCTAAATGAAGCAGGTTTGGACCTCTCGTTACTAGTAAAAAACACCTAAAGTTTATACACCTTTGCAAATAACTAAAATGTAAACTGAAAGTGACCCATAGCTGTAGACAGTTAGTTGGAGGTCAGCAATGGGATAATGTTTCATATTAACTGAATTGAATGAAGGATGAGTACAAAAACATATAAAATCCGTTAATTCCTTTTAAGCCCCCACTAATCTATGTGATTGTGGATAATCCTTTGGGATGGCACCAAAATCAGTATGTGGAGCGTAGTCATAAGCATGATGTTCAGCCTTGCAGCATTGCTTGTAGCCCACTGCTGACTTTTAGAAACTGCATTGCACATAATTTTCTTCTCTTTGACCAAAATATGAGTGTCTTCAAATTTAGAAATCCCCCATCATCCTTTTCCTTATCATCCTCTGCCTTAAGTTTCCTCAAGAAACTTACATTGGATGGTGCAAAGAATACAACCATGTTTTTCCAAATGATCTAAAGACATGGGTTTATTTAGTTTATGTTTAGTCAACAATGGAGACACTGAAAATGGGAAAGCTCCTGACTTACTGGGAAAAAGCAAATTAACACCTGCAAGCTTATCTCTCTTTACAAGACACATGCTGGGGCTGTTTACTTCAGGCTTAATGCTCTTTATCAAAACTACCAAAGGCTAATAATGCTCTGTCTACTCAAAGGACCATTTGACCTGTCATGGTTTATTCTCATTTCTTTCCTTTTCTACCCTTGCCACTTAGAAGTATTTTTCAAGACACACAAGCTGAAAAATCAAAACCCTCAGCTTAGAGCAAGGAGTTAAGAGGTGTCTCAATTACGCCTAGACAAGTTGATCTTTCTTGTTACATGCACGTCATTCTTCCTTCACTGATCTCCAGGTTTCATAGTGAGTTTTGTTTTCAAAAGATGGAGACGTACTTTAAAGCAGTCTTGAATCTGTGACACTAGGAAATGAAGAAGGAGCGTAGATATGGGGAAAGTGTACTTACAGTTGAAATAGCACATGCTTCATTAGGAATACAATTTAATTGAAAATCAGCTTTGTTTACAGTTTAGCTTCATAAGCTTTTATTTACTCTTTGCAGCCCTGATTTCTATGTAAATAGCTCCTTCCAAGCTTTGCAGCATTACCACCACAACTTGTTCAGACAGACAGATGGTGTGCTATTAAATCCACCTGACTGCCTCATCAACAGTGAGAGTAGGCATGAATAGTTTAGCTGGTTTTAGGCAGGGGGGAAAAATCCCCCAGCATTAATACTAGGACAAGTTGATGCAGCATTGTGCACGACAGCCCTGACAAGTGGTAATGGGAACTCCTGAAAGACTTGCCTAGATTTTTAATTAGATTGTTCTTTCACTTCAATGTTCTTCTCTTGGTCTCATTCTGGAATTTTGATTGTTTGAACCTTAATGTATTACATAAGATGAAAATTAAACCTTGTACTTAAAGGCTTTTATTCAATTGGAAGGAATTGCTATCTAAATATGATATCAATTATAATAAGATGTTACTGAGAAAGTTAAGAGCAATTAAAAAAAAAAGCTTTAATCTTGTATGTATGAATAATTTGCAATGGCTCATGCAGGTTGCCAAATCACCTGACTGAAGGGCTTTGCTTCTAATAACTAATCTCTCAGAAAAGGCCATGGCTATTAATCACTGCCCTTTCTAGACTTGTCAAGAAAGCTTAAATATACAAACGAAGAAGGAAAAAATCAAAACCCAAAGTATTAGTCTATTTAGTGTGATCAAAAGTGTAAAATTAACTTGGTGAGTCTTGCTTAGTTCATTATTTTCCCCTTCTGTATGTGGTGGTTGATATTTACCTGGTAAGCAACTAGCCCTGCTACAAGTTCTGAAAGCAGCAGTGAGATGTTTTTGTTTTGGTTCCTTTATTGTGTTGTACTGGAGTTTCAGTAGTGTGGAGAGAAATGATTGCACAGTATACTCTTCTGACAGTCTGAGAGTTCACTTGTTTTTTTCATGTGGAACTAGTGATTTAGGATCCTCTTTCTGTTAACTGACCACTGTTGCCTTCTACAGCATGTGGAAGTACATAAAGCAGTTTCAGTCCAAGCTAAACTCAAGACACCAAGTTGTACAGACTTACAGGATTTAATATAAAATGCAGAGGAGCTTTTAAGACTGTATTGTTTCATTCTTTCAAAAACTAAAAATGAATGTGCTTCTTGCATCTACATGTGTATCAGTTACTTCTGTCAGCTCTCAAAACTGCTTTTTCTTATATTTATAATGGACGTGATCCATATGTTTTCTTATTTGCAAAAGACTCAAGTTTCATGATTCATTTTGAACTACACCGTTTTTGGGGGCTTATTGATGTATGGCAATGTGTGAAAAGAAAGTAAAGATCGAAAGCAAGTGGCATGATAGGGGAGAAAAAGGCAGTAGAAAGTGCTTAGCTTTTCTTAATTTGTTTTGTTAGATGAATAAACTTCACACTTCTCATGGAAAAAAAAATCCTACCATTTTCCCATGATCACTTAATGCCTTAAATGGGGAGGCAGGGTGTACGACTGTAAAAACTGGATCAAATACAGTGCTGTATGAATAATACAGGAGGGCCTATAGAGATAGTATTACAAGATATGAGCCCCAGAAGCAGAAAAATTATGACCAGCTATTCTTATAAATTTAGAATTTCATGTTCTAAGTAATAGCTGCTGGTAAAGTAAGAGGATCAGTATATGTCTCCAAACATATGACTGCAGCCTTTTCCATCTATTCCAAAGATTACTTTTTCTACCCACTTCCCCACACCTTTAACTCACCTGTTTGGTTTTGTTATTGAGGTTCACATACATAAAATGTTTGTTATAGATCTTAGCAATGATAGTTCTGGTACATTTAAATAGCTCTGTGACTCTCCCATAGTCTGCTTCACCCTTAATTTCATGTATTAGAACACTAGCGCCCTCCATCACTACACTCTTATTCTCTCTCAATTGCATGGTTGAGAATGCCGATAATACATGTTATTAACTCCCTGACCCTGAGCTCGTAATGTATACAGAAGTTATTACGGGTTTGAGGTATGAACAATCAGAGCTGGTAGCAAGCTTCCCAAGCATGTTGCTGACCTGATGTAGTACAAGGTTAATGTAACTGTTTGATCTACGTGATGACCGATAACATTAAATATTTGCTGAGTAAACTTCCAAGAATCTAATCGGCTATTACAGATAAAATGAATGCAAGGAGGCCTAATTCATATTGGTTTAAGATGATGGCCATGAAAAATGGTCTTGTAAATCTTGGCACTGTGTAACAGCTCGTAGTTTTGGGCTTTATGGCAGACACTATTGTAAAAGACTCTGTCCTATTACCTGATCGATATTTCTAGGCACTTTCTCAGATAGTGTTAATAATAGATTATTACAGCTAAGTCTTTGAAAGAAACTGTATTCAAAGTTCTGTAGTGGTGGCTTTTTTGGCTTTATATCCCTCTTTATGCAGTTAAAGACAAGCATCAAAGGAAATCAGTAGTTTCAGTGTGGTCCAAAGGACTAGACACTTGTTCAAATGCCTATGTTCCTATTTGGGATTGAAACATGTTTTGTGCATGGCTGGAGAAGAGATTATGGTTTCGTTTTCTCTGAAGGAATATGGTATACGTGCACCAAAACTGCTAGGTGATCCAAACCAACAAGAATTAGTGTAGGTGATGGGAGGTTTTGCTTCGCAATTCCATTACTTAGATAAAAAGTACTGCAGGCATAGCAATGGGAGCAGATGAATCGGTGTTTTCTAATCTCAGGGAACAAAATTATGTTTTAATTAGTGCACACCTACCTTTCTTACCAAAAAGGTAGTTTGCTTTCCACAGAATAACCTGGGCAGAACTGTCACCTTATAACTTGTATACTGTGGTCTCCTTTTCTTAGCAGCTGATTTCTGTTGTGCAAAATGAAGCATGTGGATTGAAGTCTAGATTGTTCATGCACATAATGATGTGGATTGACTTGTTTATTCCTTGAATTTTCTTTATGGACTCATTTTAATACAACATTTTTTCAGTTACTGATCTGAGTAGTTCAAGAGATGGCTGAACGCTCTACAATTTTATACGTTAGAAATGGCAGTGCAGCAGCTGGAGTGAAAGTGTTCACACACATACAATCTTCAGTTTGCATGAATCAAAAGGATGACACTGATGCATTGCAGCTGGGGATCTAGGCCATCAGATATAATGTACAATGAATAAAATTTGAGTTGTGTGATTAGATTAATTTGTGTAAAATGTTTTTTATGGGAAAGAAATACATA